>NC_088393.1:5221500-5540000 GCF_037993035.2 Macaca fascicularis
ACTAAAAATACAAAAATTAGCCCCGTGTGGTGGCAGGTGCCTGTAATCCCAGCTACTTGGGAGGCTGAGGCAGGAGAATTGGTTGAACCCAGGAAGGAGAAGTTGCAGTGAGTCAAGATCGTGCCACTGCACTTCAGCCTGAGCGACAGAGAGAGACTCCATCTCAAAAAAAAATGCAGATTCCTGGGCCATTTTCCTAGAGGCATAGATTTAATCGTGTAGGATAGGAGCTCTGAAGTTTTTCTTGCCAAGTTTTGTCTTTTTTTTTTTTTTTTTTTTTGAGGCGGAGTCTCGCTCTGTCGCCCAGGCTGGAGTGCAGTGGCCGGATCTCAGCTCACTGCAAGCTCCGCCTCCCGGGTGCACGCCATTCTCCTGCCTCAGCCTCCCGAGTAGCTGGGACTACAGGCGCCCGCCACCTCGCCCGGCTAGATTTTTGTATTTTTTAGTAGAGACGGGGTTTCACCGTGTTAGCCAGGATGGTCTCGATCTCCTGACCTCGTGATCCGCCCGTCTCGGCCTCCCAAAGTGCTGGGATTACAGGCTTGAGCCACCGCGCCCGGCCCTTTTTTTTTTTTTTTTTTTTTTGAGATGGAGTCTTGCTCTGTCGCCCAGGCTGGAGTGCAATGATGTAATCTCGGCTCATTGCAACCTCCACCTCCCGGGTTCAAGCGATTCTCCTGCCTCAGCCTCCTGAGTAGCTGGAATTACAGGCATCCACCACCATGCCTGGCTAATTTTTATAGAGATGGGGTTTTACCATATTGGCCAGGCTGGTCTCGACCTCCTGACCTCAGGTGATCCGCCTGCTTCAGCCTCCCAAAATTCTGGGATTACAGGCGTGAGCCACCGTGCCTGTCCTGTCCTGGATGCTTCTGATGTAGCCAGTACATATCCGGTGTTTGGAAGCACAGCTTTGTGGAAATCCGAGCAGTCTCTTTTTTTTTTTTTTTTTTTTTTTGAGGCAGGGTCTCATTCTTTTTTTTTTTTTTTTTTTTTTTTGAGACAGAGTCTCGCTCTGTCGCCCAGGCTGGAGTTCAGTGGCGCTGTCTCGGCTCACTGCAAGCTCCGCCTCCCGGGTTTACGCCATTCTCCTGCCTCAGCCTCCCGAGTAGCTGGGACTACAGGCGCCCGCCACCTCGCCCGGCTAATTTTTTTATATTTTTAGTAGAGACGGGGTTTCATTGTTTTAGCCAGGATGGTCTCGATCTCCTGACCTCGTGATCCGCCCGTCTCGGCCTCCCAAAGTGCTGGGATTACAGGCTTGAGCCACCGCGCCCGGCCGAGGCAGGGTCTCATTCTTTCGCCCAGGCTGGGATACTGTGGTACAGTCATGGCTCACTGCGGCCTCAACCCTCCAGACTCAGGTGATCCTTCCTCCTCAGCTTCCCGAGTAGCTGGGACTTAAAAAAAAAAAAAAAAAAAAAAAAAGGAAAGATGCAGATTTGTCGGCCATTTTCCTAGAGGCGTAGATTTAATTGTGTAACCCAGGTAATTTCTGTATTTTTTGTAGACATGAGATTTCATTATGTTGCCCAGGTTGGTCTCAAACTCCTCAAGTAATCCTCTCACTTTGGCCTCCTAAAGTACTAGGATTACAGGCATGAGCCATTATTCCCAGCCCCGTCTCTTTTTTCCATCTTTGAAGTTATTTGTTTGTTTGTTTATTTATTTATTTAGAGACGGAGTCTTGCTCTGTTGCCGAGGCTGGAGGGCCGTGGTGCAATCTCGACTCCCTGCAACCTCCACCTCCCGGGTTCAAAGAATTCTTGTGCCTCAGCCTCCCAGGTAGCTGGGATTACCAGCATGAGCCACCATACCCGGCTAATCTTTGTATTGTTAGTGGAGACGGGGTTTCACCGTGTTGGACAGGCTGGTCTTGAACTCCCGACCTCAGGTGATCCGCACCCCCGTTGGCCTCCCAAAGTGCTGGGATCACAGGCATCAGCCACCGTGCCCCGCCTATTAGTTTGTTTTTATGTTTTGAGTAGGAATACAGACGTTAAAAATTCAAAAGGAACAAACGGGCCTACAGTGAGAAGCCAGTCTCACTCCCGTTCCTGCCTGCTGGTCACTCTATTTTGTTTTCCTCTCAAGATAGCTGCAGCTCCCAGTCCCATAACATCCTTCCCAGATTCTTCATTCCTAGAAAACCATCCCCAGTTTTCTGTTGTTAAGCATGTAATTCTGAACTGTGTTTTATTCACCCAACTTTGTATCTTGAAACTTGGTCCACACCACGATGCAGAGAACAGGCTCTTTTTTTTTTTTTTTTTTTTGAGATAGAATTTCGCTCTTGTCGCCCAGGCTGGAGTGCAGTGGCACGATCTCGGCTCACTGCAACCTCTGCCTCGCGGGTTCAAGCGATTCTCCTGTCTCAGCCTCCCGAGTAGCTGAGATTATAGGCGCCCACTACCATGCCTGACTAATTTTGTATTTTTAGTAGAGACAATGTTTCACCATGTTGATCAGGCTGGTCTTGAACTCCTGACCTCAGGTGATCCACCCACCTTGGCCTCCCAAAGGGCTGGGATTACAGGTGTGAGCCACCACATTCCAGCCCAGGCTCATTTTTTTTAACAGCCTTAGCGCAAGTAGTAATGCCACCAAGAGCGGACAGGAAGGCCTGGGTCCCATCCCCTCGCCAAGCCAGTAGGTGAAACATGGCAGCTTGGCCTGGTTCCAGTTGCATCGCCTTTTGGTCCTCATAGTAATCCTCAGAGTGGCCCGGACGGGAGGTTTTTGTTTTTTTTTTTGAGAATGTGTCTCGCTCTGTCACCCAGGCTAGAGTGCAGTGGTGTGATCTCTGCTCACTACAACCTCCGCCTTCCAGGTTCAAGCGATTCTCCTGCCTCAGCCTCCCGAGTGGCTGGGATTACAGGCACCCACCACCACGCCCGGCTAATTTTTTGTATTTTTAGTAGAGATGAGTTTCACCGTATTGACCGGGATGGTCTCGAACTCCTGACCTCGTGATCTGCCCACCTCGGCCTCCCAAAGTGCTGGGATTACAGGTATGAGCCAGCACACCCAAGAGTGGAAAATATTTTTTCTATTGAGTAGATGAGCAGAATGAGACTCAAGGGGTTGCTCAGATGTGCCAGGCGTGATGGCTCACACCTGTAACCTTAGCACTGTGGGAGGCCAAGGGGGGTGAATCGCTTCAGGTCAGGAGTTCCAGACCAGCTTGGTGAACATGGCAAAACCCCATTCTACTAACACTACAAAAATTAGCCGGGCTCACGCCTGAAGTTCCAGCACTTTGGGATGCCAAGGAGGGGTCACCTGAGGTCAGGATGTCACGACCAGACTGGCCAACAAAATGAAACCCCGTCTCTACAAAAATACAAAAATTAGGCCGGGCGCGGTGGCTCATACCTGTAATCCCAGCACTTTGGGAGGCCGAGGCAGGCAGATCACGAGGTCAGGCGATCGAGACCATCCTGGCTAACACGGTGTAACCCCATCTCTACTAAAAAAATATATATGGCCGGGCGCGGTGGCTCAAGCCTGTAATCCCAGCACTTTGGGAGGCCGAGACGGGCGGATCACGAGGTCAGGAGATCGAGACCATCCTGGCTGACACGGTGAAACCCCGTCTCTACTAAAAAATACAAAAAATTAGCCGGGCGAGGTGGCGGGCGCCTGTAGTCCCAGCTACTCAGGAGGCTGAGGCAGGAGAATGGCGTGAACCCTGGAGGCGCAGCTTACAGTGAGCCGAGATCCAGCCACTGCACTCCAGCCGGAGCGACACAGTGAGATTCCATCTAAAAAAAAAGAAAAGAAACCCCGCCTCTACCCAACTACAAAAATTAGCCGGGCTCATACCTGTAATCCCAGCACTTTGGGAGGACAAGGAGGGTGGGTCACCTGAGGTCAGGAGGTCAGAGCAGACTGGCCAACACAGTGCAACCCCGCCTCTACAAAAATATAAAAATTAGCCAGGTGTGGCAGTGGGCACCTGTAATCCCAGCCACTCGGGGGTTCAGAGAATCTCTTGAACCCAGGAGGCAGAGGTGCAGTGAGCCGAGATTGTGCCAGTGCACTCCAGCCTGGGTGACAGAATGAGACTCTGTCCCCCCAAAAAGAAAAAAAAGTTTGCTTAGATGCCCAGAGGAACCCAGGTGGTATCTGAGGCCTTGTAGACATAGGCCACGGTTTCTCAGCATCAGTACCTTACAACAGAGTATAGCAGTGATAGTTGGGGCCAGGTCATTCGGCCATTCTGCAGCATACGGTCTGTCCTGGGCACTGCAGGGTGTTGGGCAGCATTCCTGGCTCCTACTTACTCCATGCTAGGAGCGCCCACCACTAACCTTGATGACCAGAATGTCTCTAGACATTTGGCCTAGAAGGATCCCACCTGATACATCCCTGTTGTTTGGTAGATGAAGAGGTAGAGAGACCTGTCCAAGGTTCTCAAGCTTGTGAGCAACAGAGCTGAGCTGGGGTCAGAAACCAGGACCCCCAGCTCACAGTACCCCCGACTCCCAGATCCTCCAACTCCCTGGCCCCCCAGCTCCCAGGCTGGCATTCTTTTCCTTCTGGCTGGTGCAAGCCGGGGGCAGGCCCTGGAGGATGGGGGCCCCTGGGAATAACCTCTCAGAAGTGGGAGCTGGGAAGCGCAGTGGTTCACGCCTGTTAATCCCAGCACTTTGGGAGGCCGAGGCAGGTGGATCACTTGAGGTCAGGAGTTTGAGATCAGCCTGGCCAACGTGGTGAAACCCCATTTCTACTAAAAATATGCTGGTGCCTGTGATCCCAGCTACTTGGGAGGCTGAGGCAGGACCATCACTTGAACCTGGGAGGTGGAGGCTGCAGTGAACTGAGATCCTGCCATTGCGCTCCCGCCTGGGGTACAGGGTGAGACTCCGTCTCAAAAAAAAAAAAGAAGTAGGAACTGAGGAACTGGGGCCAAGAGCCTGTTGTATGAGCAGGTGGGCCTGGGAGCCAGGCCTGGCTCTGCCCTGTGCTCACTGCGAATCTTGACCATTGACATCCCCTGTGACCATTGACATCCTCTCTGTGCGCCTCAGTTCCCTTTTCTTTCCTTTTTTTTTTTTTTGAGGCCGAGTCTCACTCTGTTGCCAGGCTGGAATTCAGTGGCATGATCTTGGCTCACTGCAACCTCTGCCTCCCAGGTTCAAGCTGTTCTTCTGCCTCGGCCTCTCTAGTAGCTGGGATTACAGGCATGCACCTCCACACCCAGCTAATTTTTGTATTATTATTTTTTATTTATTTATTTATTTATTTATTTATTTATTTTGAGATGGAGTCTCGCTCTGTCTCCCAGGCTGGAGTGCAGTGGCACGATCTCGGCTCACTGCAAGCTCCACCTCCCGAGTTCACGCCATTCTCCTGCCTCAGCCAGCTGAGTAGCTGCGACTACAGGCGCCCGCCACCACACCCGGCTGATTTTTTTTTTGTATTTTTAGTAGAGACGAGGTTTCACCGAGTTAGCCAGGATGGTCTCGATCTCCTGACCTCGTGATCCGCCCGTCTCGGCCTTCCAAAGTGCTGGGATTACAGGCGTGAGCCACTGCGCCCGGCCAAGTTTTGTATTATTTAGTAGAGATTTCACTATGTTGGCCAGGCTGGTCTCAATCTCTTGACCTCAGGTGGTCCTCCTTCCTTAGCCTCCCAAAGTGCTGGGATTACAGGCATGAGCCACCGTGCCCGGCTCTCAGTTTCCTCATCTAAAACAGAGGATTTGGTAGTGCTGGCCTCTCAGCGGGCTCCTGGGGAGAGTCCAGTGAGAAACTACACATTGACACTCAGGAAGCGCTCGGTGGATGGCAGAGGGGATATTTGGGAACAGGGAGGCAAAGCTGGATTTGACCTTCCCTTTTCCAATTTAGTCACACCCCCCACCCTAATCCTCTAAGACAGCTGGAGAAATGAGCTGTTTCCCTCACTCTCAGCTGGGGGGACTGGAAGTTGGCTGGCTTTGGCCATTTTTTGTTGTTGTTGTTTGTTTTGTTTTGTTTGAGATGGAGTCTCACTCTGTCACCCAGGCTGGAGTGCAACGGCGCGATCTCGGCTCACTGCAAGCTCCTTGTCCCAGGTTCACACTATTCTCCTGCCTCAGCCTCCCGAGTAGCTAGGACTACAGGCAGGCGCCCGCCACCACGCCCGGCTAATTTTTTTGTATTTTTTTAGTAGAGACGGGGTTTCACCGTGTTAGCCAGGATGGTCTCGATCTCCCGACCTCATGATCTGCCCGCCTCGGCCTCCCAAAGTGCTGGGATTACAGGCGTGAGCCACCGCACCTGGCCTGGCTTTGGCCTTTTATTGCTGGGTTCTTCTCCGTACCTACAGCATTCATGTCCTCCAAACCTCTTGGTGTGGGTTAGATTTCCTAAAACCTTTGCTGTTCGACCCCAGGACACCCAGGGGTCCCGTCTTTATCCACATGCACAGTGTAGGGGAAGTCACTTCCCTCCCAGAGACTCAGTTTCCCCACTTGTGGGACATGCGCAGTCTTCCCAGTTGCCTGACGGGGCTGCAGAGGCACAGAGTAGGTCACAGGTGGTCAAGAGGAAGGAGGGTTTTTTGGTCTGTTTGTTTGTTTTGTTTGAGGTGGAGTCTTGCTCTGTCGTCCAGGCTGGAGTGAAGTGGCACCATTTCAGTTCACTGCAACCTCTGCCTCCCAAGTTCAAGCAATTCTCCTGCCTCAGCCTCCCGAGTAGCTGGTACTACAGGTGCCGACCACCATGCCTGGTTAATTTTTGTATTTTTAGTACAGACATGGTCCTGACCTCAGGTGATCCACCCGCCTCAGCCTCTCAAAGGGCTGGAATTACAGGCGTGGCTCACCGCCCCCCACCCCCAGCCTTGTTATTTTTTTCTTTTTCTTTTTTGTTTTTTTTTTGAGATGGAGTCTTGCTCTGTCGCCCAAGGCTGGAGTGCAGTGGCATCATCTCGGCTCACCGCAGCCTCCACCTCCCAGGTTCACGTGATTCTCCTGTCTCAGCCTCATGAGTAGCTGGGACTACAGGTGCGCGCCACTGAGCCCAGCTAATTTTTATATTTTTAGTAGAGATGGGGTTTCAACCTATTGTCCAGGCTGGTCTCGAATTCCTGACCTTATGATCCGCCCATATCAGCCTCCCCAAGTGCTGGGATTATAGGCATGAGCCACCGTGCCCGGCCATTATTTTTTTCATAGGGACAGGCAACACTTTGTTGCCCAGGCTGGTCTGGAACTTCTGGGCTCAAGTGATCCTCCTGCCTCAGCCTTCCGGCGTGCTGGGATTACAGGACTAAACCATGGCACGGGACTAAAGGAAGGATTTTTATTTTTTATTTTTATTTTATTTTTTTTTTTTGAGACGGAGTGTGGCTCTGTCACTCAGGCTGGAGTGCAGTGGCGCAATCTCGGCTCACTGCAAGCTCCGCCTCCCGGGTTCACGCCATTCTCCTGCCTCAGCCTCCAGAGTAGCTGGGACTACAGGCGCCCGCCACCTCGCCTGGCTACTTTTTTGCATTTTTTTTTAGTAGAGACGGGGTTTCACCGTGTTAGCCAGGATGGTCTCGATCTCCTGACCTCATGATCCGCCCATCTCGGCCTCCCAAAGTGCTGGGATTACAGGCTTGAGCCACCGCGCCTGGCCAAGGAAGGATTTTTAATGAGGAGTGGCTGTGACCCAGGCTTCGAGGCCAAGACTAGCTCATGCTTTCATCTCAGGTCTGTAGTTACTCGCTGTGATATCCTGAGCTGTTACTTGACCTCTCTCTGCCTTTTTTCCTCATCTGCAGAATCAGGCTCGTCATGCCCACCGGTTAGATGGGGGCATTGATAAGTCCTGTAACTGATGGTGGCTCCTAGGTTCGTGGCACTCACCAGCTCCTCCTGTGGAAGATCCTGGGGCATCAGGGCTGGGTCAGGGGCGGGGCTGGGTGGAGGGAGCAACCTGGAAGGAGCCTGGGGCTCCTCATCTCTGAGCTGCTACTCCCCACCCCCAGCCCTTGTCTCCTTACCAGGGATGCTCCAAAGAGAAACCCCAGGTGTGCGAGCCCTCCCCCGAAGGCTCTGTGGAGAGGCGTGATCGAGATTGGCCATGAGAGCGTTATTGAGAGCGTTATTACTCTCAGCCTTCTCCGTTTGGGGCCTGACCTACTTAGTATTACCCTTTTTAATCTTGTCAAAAATTACACAGACAGGGCCCTGTTGCTTGGGCCATGAAGACGAAAGGGGGACAAAACGTGCTCGGGGCTGAGCAGCGAGGGCGTTGCCAAACCCGGTTCTCATTTTCCTTGTGTGCTGATTGGGGACGGCTAGCCTGCGTCTGTGCACACGGAGGCTGGTGTGCGCCTGCTGTGGGCTCCCAGCCTCTCCTCAGGGCGCGGAGGAACAGGCTAAGCCTGGAGGGAGCCGAGAAAGTGAGGAAGGGCCAAGGTTCCCTCCTGTGGTTCCCTCCTCCTGGCCACCTCTCCTGACCAGCACTGACGCTTACATTCCTCAACCCCCACTTCCATTCTGTCCGGGCATTGCTACTCAGATGCTGGCCTCACCTGCAGCATCCACCCAGCCCTGCACCGTGTCCTCCCTGCTCCCTCTGGCCCAGTCGCAACACCCAGTCACAAACGTGGTCCTCACTCTGCCTGTCCTTCCTGGCCTCATCACCCGCGAACCCCGTGACGTGCCTCTAACCCGTTCTCAAACCCTTATCTCCTCCACCTTGCTGTCTCCTGGACATCATGCATGCCCCACTCCAGCCTGTCACATGCCATCTTGGTCATCACACCAGGAGAATGGGGCGTTTGTGTTTCATTTTTTTTTTTTTTTTTTTTTTTTTGAGACAGTCTTGCTCTGTTGCCCAAGCTGGAGTGCAGTGACACTATCTCGGCTCACTGCAACTTCTGCCTCTTGGGTTCAAGCGATTTTCCTGCCTCAGCCTCCTAAGTAGCTGGGACTACAGGCACATACCACCATGCCTGGCTAATTTTTTGTATTTTTACTAGAGATGGAGTTTTACCATGTTAGCCAGGATGGTCTTGATCTCCTGACCTCGTGATCTGCCTGCCTTGTCCTCGCAAAGTGTTGGGATTACAGGTGTGAGCCACTGTGCCTGGCTTTTTTTTTTTGAGACAGAGTCTCTGTCACCCAGGCTGGAGTGCAGTGGTGTGATTTCAGTTCTCTGAGAGGCAGAACCTCTTGCCTCCCAGGTTCAAGTGATTCTCATGCCTCAGCCTCCCGAGTAGCTGGGACTATAGGCGCCTACCACCAGACCCAGCTAATTTTTGTATTTTTAGTAGAGACAGGGTTTCTCCATGTTGGCCAGGCTGGTCTCAAAATCCTGACCTCAGGTGATCCACCTGCCTCGGTCTCCCAAAGTCCTGGGAGTGCAGGTATGAGCCACCACACCCGACCTGTTTTATGATTTTTTTTTTTTTCATCGAGATAACTTCACCATTTTAATATCATTTAATAGTATACCTTGCAGTAGCTTTTAGTACCTTCTCAGTGTACCATTTCTGCTAATTCCAGGATATTTTCTTTTTTTCTTTTTTCTTTTTTTTTTTGAGATGGAGTCTTTGCTTCGTTGCTCAGGCTGAAGTACAGTGGTATGATCTCGGCTCACTGCAAGCCCTGCCTCCCAGGTTCACGCCATTCTCCTGCCTCAGCCTCCCCAGTAGCTGGGACTACAGGTGCCCACCATCACGGCCGACTAATTTTTTGTATTTTTAGTAGAGACGGGGTTTCACCATGTTAGCCAGGATGGTCTTGATCTCCTGACCTCCTCATCCGGCCGCCTCGGCCTCCCAAAGTGCTGGGATTACAGTCGTGAGCCACCGCGCCCGGCCCAGGATATTTTCAGTGCTCCACAAAGGAATCCTCTACCTGCTAGGTATCCCCACAGTTCTCTTCCCCGCGCCAAGCCTCAGGCAACCATGGATCCACCTTCTGTCTCCGGATGGGCCTATCCTGGACATTTCATAGAAATGGAATCACACACCGTGTGGCCTTTCATCTCTCACTTCTGTCACCTGAGCATGACGTCCTCAAAGTTCATCCATGCTGTGGCCTGGGTCAGAGCCTGGTTTCTTTCCATGGCCAAGTCATATTCTATTGTTATACCACATTTGTTTATCAGTTAATGGACATTTGGGTTGTTTTCAGAGAATGTATCTTTTAAAAATCTCAATTTTGGCTGGGCGCGGTGGCTCACACCTGTAATCCCAGCACTTTGGGAGGCCGAGGCGGGCGGATCACGAAGTCAGGAGATCAAGACCAACCTGGCTAACATGGTGAAACCCTGTCTCTACTAAAAATACAAAAAAAAAAAAAATTAGCCAGGCGTGGTGGCGGGCGCCTGTAGTCCCAGCTACTCGTGAGGCTGAGGCAGGAGAATGGTGTGAACCCAGGAGGCAGAACTTGCAGTGAGTCGAGATCGTGCCACTGCACTCCAGCCTGGGCGACAGAGCGAGACTTTGTCTCAAAAAAAAAAAAAAAAAAATCTTGCGGGGTGCGGTAGCTCACACCTGTAATCCCAGAGCTTTGGGAGGTCAAGATGGGAGGATTGCTTAAGCCCAGGAGTTTGAGATCAGCCTGGGCAACATGGTGAAACCCCATCTCTACAAAAAAAGAAAAAAAAAGACAAAAAAATTAGCCAGGTGTGGTGGGTGTGGTGGCGCAAACCTATAGTTTCAGCTACTCAGGAGGCTGGGGCAGGAGGATCGCCTGAGCCCAGGAAGTTGAGGCTGCAGTGAACCGTGATCGCGCCACTGCACTCCAGCTTGGGTGACAGTGTAAGACTCTGTCTCAAAAACAAAACTTCAGTCTCTCTCTCTCTTCTCAAAAAAAGCAGTTATTGAGAAAAGAAGTGACCTGAAATCCTGAAATCACTTGGTCAGGTGTTCCATGCTGGCGAGGCTGGCCTGCGTGCTGCTTGGTGCCTTTGCTGGGAGCTGTGGCAGCACAGCTTGAGTTTGTTGTAACTGCATGGACTTGTTTGTCTCCCCGGTAGACCATGAGCTCCCCAACAGCAGGGACTACGTTTTAGCTGTCTTAGCAGGTGTCCCATGACGTTTGTTGGAGGATCTAGCAGGTGTCCCATGATGGTCCTTGAATGAATGAGTAATGAGGCTGAGGCAGGAGAATTGCTTGAACCCAGGAGGTGGAGGTTGCGGTGGGCCGAGATCGCGCCATTGCACTCCAGCCTGGGCAACAAGAGTGAAATTCCATCTCAAAAAGAAAAAGAAAAATAAAAATCGCCATCTCTGCTGAGTACGGTGGCTCACATCTGTAATCCCAGCACTTTGGGAGGCCAAGGCGGGTGGATCACAAGGTCAAGAGATCGAGATCATCCTGGTAAACATGGTGAAACCCCGTCTGTACTAAAAATACAAAAAATACACCTGGTGCTCATACATTTTCCTCCCGCAAACATGAGCCACCCACGGCCTAAGTCTTCATCTTCCTCTTCACCACCTCCACCACCTTCTCTGTGCCCCATATGGGTTTATGTCTGCTGCTTCCGGTTCCCAGGGGGACCTTTACTGGTGCCATTCCTGTTCTCTGGAACGCGGCTAGCTCCTACCCCTTCCCATGCTTCTGACAACTCCTTTGTGAAAATGTGACATCCTCCAAGGGGCCTCCCCGACCACCCAATGCTAAATGCTCTCCTCTCTTTTCTCTCTCTCTCTCTTTTTTTTTTTTTTTGAGAGGGAGTCTTACTCTGTCATCCAGGCAGGAGTGTAGTGGTGTGATCTCGGCTCACTCCAACCTCCGCTTCCTGGGTTCAAGCAATTCTCTGCCTCAACCTCCCGAGTAGCTGGGATTACAGGTGCCCGCCACCACACCTGGCTAACGTTTTTTGTATTTTTAGTACAGACAGGGTTCCAGCATCTTGGCCAGGCAGGTCTTAAACTCCTGACCTCATGATCCACCCACCTCAGCCTCCCAAAGTGCTAGGATTATAGGCGTGAACCACCGCGCCCGGGTTCTCTCTCTTTTAGAAACAGGGTCTTGCTCTGTCATTCAATCTGGAGTGCAGTGGTGTGATCACAGCTCACTGCAACCTCTGCCTCCTGGGCTCAAGCGATCCTCCCATCTCGACCACCTAAGCAGCTGGGACCTCAGGCCCCCGCCACCACAACTCGCTAATATGTGCACCTTTTGTAGAGAGGGGGTTTCACCACGTTACCCAGGGTGGTCTTGAACTCCTGGGCTCAAATGATCCTTCTGCCTTGGCTCCCATAGTGCTGGGATTACAGCCGTGAGCCACCAGCCCTCCTCCTCCTCTCTGAATCCTCACAACCATACGCCCGTGTTTTCTTCCTGCCTGTCACCACGATTTGGAATTGTCTGTGTTTAAATGGCAATGTTCAGGGTCTCCCGCTAGAAAATCAGCTCCCAGGGGCAGGGGAGCATGCCACGGTCACTTCTATATTCTTGATGCCCCCGGCCCAGTGCCCGACACTCATGACTGCTCAGCAGACTTTGGCTGAGTGTGTGACCCGGTCATGTGCCTGGCACACAGGAAGCATCAGTAGGTGTTTGTGATTTCTGTGGCTGTCACTGCCTGAGCAGGCATTTTGAGCGTAGGACAAATAGCAGTGCCTGGATGGTAGAAGCCCAGAGGTCTTGTCCTAGTTTGGCTTCCTCCTCATGATAATTGAATGACTTAAAAAAAAAAAAAAAGCAACCATTTCTTTTCTTTATTTTTTTGAGACAGAGTCTCGCTCTGTCGTCCAGGCTGGAGTGCAGTGGTGTGATGTCGGCTCACTGCAGGCTCCGCCTCCCAGGTTCACGCCGTTCTCCTGCCTCAGCCTCCTGAGTAGCTGGGACTACAGGCGCCCGTCACCACGCCTGGCTAATTTTTTGTATTTTGTAATAGAGACGGAGTTTCACCGTGTTAGCCAGCATGGTCTCGATCTCCTGACCTCGTGATCGGCTCGCCTCGGCCTCCCAAAGTGCTGAGATTACAGGTGTGAGCCACCGCGCCCGGCCCATTTCTTTTCTTTCTTTATTTTTCTGAGACAGAGTCTCACTGTTGCCCAGGCTGGAGCGCAATGGTGCGATCTCGGCTCACTGCAACCTCCACCTCGCCGGTTCAAGTGATTCTCCTGCCTCAGCCTCCTGATAGCTGGGATTATAGGCACCTGCCACCACACCGAGCTAATTTTTGTATTTTTAGTAGAGATGGGGTTTTGCCACGTTGGCCAGGCTGGTCTTGAACACCTGACCTCAGGTGATCTGCCTGCTGCAGCCTCCCAAAGTGCTGGGATTACAGGCGTGAGCCTCCGCGCCTGGCCAAGGCAACCATTTCTGAACCTCTTGACATGGTTTGGTCACTGCCCTAGGTGTTCTACCTCCCACTTCCATGCTTTCCTGGTCATAGGCCTCTGAGGTCAAAACTGAGCCATCCCCATTGCCCAGATGTGGTCACTGAGGCACAGAGAGGTTGAAGTTACTTGCCCCAGGTTTAACCCTGAAGCCCATGGCCCAACCCCAGTGCCCACCATACACGAATCCACTTCACTCTCCTGCCTTCGTTCTCCGGCCCTTCTGGGCCTCAGTTTCCCCGCTTGTAAAGCCAGAAGACAACACCCCTGACATTCAGGATCCCGCGTGCGGTTGCTGTCCTCTGGGTCACAGTCTTGATGGGGGAATCCGCCCAAGACTGGCGGTGACGCGCAGTCTCTGCCCCGACTCCCACAGCCGGTGAGCTCTTCCGACAGCGAGGCCCCCGAGGCCAACCCCGCCGGCGGCAGTGAGGCTGACGAGGACGACGAGGACCGGGGAGTCATGGCCGTCACAGCGGTGACTGCCACAGCTGCCAGCGACAGGATGGAGAGCGACTCGGACTCAGACAAGAGTAGCGACAACAGTGGCCTGAAGAGGAAGACGCCTGCGCTAAAGGTAGGGGAGGACCAAGGCGGGCTGGCCCTTCATCTCCTCGCCCTGATGTCTCTCCTGGCAGCTTGCTGTCCCTCCCCTGCCTTTTTTGTTTTTTTTTTTTTGAGACAAGGTCTTACTCTGTCACCCAGGCTGGAGTGCAGTGGCGTGATCTCGGCTCACTGCAACCTCCGCCTCCCAGGTTCAAGCAATTCTTCTGCCTCAGCCTCCCTAGTCGCTGGGACTACAGGCACCCGCCACTGCGCCGGGCTAAGTTTTGTATTTTTAGTAAAGATGGGGTTTCACCAGGTTGCCCAAGTTGGTCTTGAACTCCTGACCTCAGGTGATCTGCCCACGTTATTCTCTCAAAGTGCTGGGATTACAGTCTTGAGCTGCTGCACTTGGCCGCCTTTTTATTTTTTTGAGACACAGTTGCCTCTGTCACCCAGGCAGGAATGCAGTGGCGCACAATCTTGGCTCTCACGGCAACCTCCGCCACCTGGGTTCCAGCGATTACCCTGCGTGAGCCTCCCTGGTAGCTGGGAATATGGGCACCCACCATCATACCACACCCGGCTAAATTTTTTTTTTTTTTTTTTTTTTTTGAGACAGAGTCTCGTTCTCTTCCCAGGCTGGAGTGTAGTGGCATGATCTCAGCTCACTACAACCTCCACCTCCTGGGTTCAAGAGATTCCCCTGCCTCAGCCTCCCAAGTAGCTGAGATTACAGGCGTCCACCAGCACGCCTGGCTAATTTTTGTATTTTAATAGAGACAGAGTTTCACCATGTTGGCGAGGCTGGTCTTGATCTCCTGACCTCGTGATCCACCCACTTCGGCCTTCCTGTGCTGGGATTACAGGCGTGAGCCATGGTGCCTGGCCTGGCCCCTTTCTTTAATATAACTGTTTTTCAGTATGCATTAAACAAAAATTGAGTTATAGTCCATACACCATGAGATTCATCCTTCCTGAGTATACACCTCAGTGGTTTTTAGTGTGTTCACGGAATTGTGCAGCCATTACTATTATTCCAGGAGATTTCCATCACCCCAGAAAGAAAACTGGTCTTCCATCAGCTGTCACTCCACAGCCCCTCCTCTGGCCCCAGGCACCCATGCATCCCCTTCCTGCCTCTGTGGAGGGGCCTGTCCTAGACATTTCATAGAAATGGGATGACACACTGCATGGCCTTTGTGTCTGCCTTCCTTCGCCAAGTTTGACGTCCTCAGGGTGCATCCGTGCTGCAGCCTGGGTCAGCTCCATTCATTTTATTTATTTATATATTTTGAGACGGAGTCTAGTTCTGTCGCCCAGGCTGGAGTGCAGTGGCATGATCTCTGCTCACTGCATCCTCCACCTCCCGGGTTCAAGCAGTTCTTTTGCCTCAGCCTCCCGAATAGCTGGGATTACAGGGGCCCGCTACCACGCCCAGCTAATTTTGTATTTTTAGTAGAGATGGGGTTTCTCCATGTTGGCCAGGCTGGTCTCGAACTCCTGACCTCCTAATCAGCCCGCCTCGGCCTCCCAGAATGCTGGAGTTATAGGCGTGAACTACCACGCCCGGCCGCCTCCCTTCCTTTTCCTGGCTGGGTCAGATTCCAGTGTGTGGAGGGAACACGGTGTGTTGATCCACCTGTCACTGGCCATTTGGGTGGTTTCCACTTTTGGGCCGTTCCAGATCAGGCTGCCGTGAACGTTTCTTGACAGGGTTTTGTGCAGATGTGTGTTTTCCATTCTCCTGGGTATAGTCTCTGTCCTGCCTTTTGACCACTTCTTATTTGGGTGTAGAAAGATTCTAGCTGCAAATTATTTTGATAGAGTAACGTGTATTTTGTATTATTTTTTGATTCTAAAGTGATAAGCCATATTTATAGTAGATAACTTGGAAAATGCAAAAAACATAGAGAAGCTTGAAAAAAATACCTGTAGTATATGAGGGGTTTCTGAGCCAAGCAAGGATTATTTCTTTTTTTTCTTTCTTTTTTAGGGGGGGTGGGGGGCGGGGATGGAGTTTCACTCTTGTTGCCCAGGCTGGAGTGCAATGGTGCGATCTCGGCTCACCGCAACCTCCACCTCCCAGGTTCAAGCAATTCTCCTGCCTCGGCCTCCTGAGTAGCTGGGATTACAGGCATGCGCCACCACACCTGGCTAATTTTGTATTTTCTTTTTCTTTTTTTTTTTTTTTGAGACGGAGTCTCGCTCTGTCACCCAGGCTGGAGTGCAGTGGCGCAATCTCGGCTCACTGCAAGCTCCGCCTCCCGGGTTCACGCCATTCTCCTGCCTCAGCCTCCCCAGTAGCTGGGACTACAGGCGCCCGCCCCTGCGCCCGGCTAATTTTTTCTATTTTTAGTAGAGACGGGGTTTCACCATGTTCTCAATCTCCTGACCTTGTGATCCGCCCACCTCGGCCTCCCAAAGTGCTGGGATTACAGGCGTGAGCCACCACGCCCGGCCTCTTTTTTTTTTTTTTTTGAGACAGAGTCTCGCTCTGTCGCCCAGGCTGGAGTGCAGTGGCGCGATCCCGGCTCACTGCAAGCTCTGCCTCCTGGGTTCACGCCATTCTCCTGCCTCAGCCTCCCGAGTAGCTGGGACTACAGGCACCCACCACCATGCCCAGCTAATTTTTTGTATTTTTAGTAGAGACGGGGTTTTACTGTGTGAGCCGGGATGGTCTCGATCTCCTGACTTAGTGATCTGCCCGCCTCGGCCTCCCAAAGTGCTGGGATTACAGGCGTGAGCCACCGCGCCCGGCCCTAATTTTGTATTTTCAGTAGAGATGGGGTTTCTCCATGTTGGTCAGGCTGTTCTCAAACTCCCGACCTCAGGTGATCTGCCCGCCTCGGCCTCCCAAATTGCTAGAATTACAGGCATGAGGCACCGCGCCCAGCCAAAATTAGCCATTTTTAAGTGCACTGTTTGGCAGTGTTAAGCACATTCACGTGGTTGTGCAATTATCACCACCATCATCTCCAGAACTTTCTCGTCTTCCCAAGCTGAAATGCTGTCCCATGAAACACTCACTCCCACCCCGCTCCACAGCCCTGGTGTCCCCACCCTACTTTCTGTCTCTGTGAATCTGATGGCCCTAGGGACCTCCTATAAGGTCTTTTTGTGACTGGCTCCTTTCACCAGGCATAATGTCCTTGAGGTTCAGGATCCCTGGCTTTGATAGGTTCTCACAGGGTTGCTGGCCCTCCATAGAGATCCAGAGCTCAGCTCTCGCGGGCGGTGGGCAGTCAGCGGGAGGCTTCCTGCCAGGAGCCCGGCCTGCCCGTCGCTGAGCATTCAGGCGGTTCCCTTTCCAGATGTCGGTCTCGAAACGAGCCCGAAAGGCCTCCAGCGACCTGGATCAGGCCAGCGTGTCCCCATCCGAAGAGGAGAACTCGGAAAGCTCATCTGAGTCGGAGAAGACCAGCGACCAGGTGGGCTGGTGGCTCCTTGGGAGGACAGGGAAGCGCGGTGGCTGCCAGTGGGCCCCAGTTCAGCTCACTTCTGTCCCCCAGGACTTCACACCTGAGAAGAAAGCAGTGGTCCGGGCGCCGCGGAGGGGCCCCCTGGGGGGACGGAAAAAAAAGGTAGCGTGCATTTGACTTTGTTTCCCATGCCCACTCCTGGGGCACCTCTGCGGTCTCTGGCACTGTCCCCAGGACAGGAGTGGGCCATTTCTGGAGGGGGTGGGACCCAGGCCGCAGGGAACCCCAGGGGACCGCGTCTGCCCTGAGCATGGCACCTCGCTATGGCCACGCTGCCTCCAGGAGCCCACTGTCCGGTTTGGAAAGGGGCATTCTGGGATGCTGGCATCAGAAGGGAGGGAAGCAGTCCTGAGGCGCCTGTGGGAGAGTGAGACAGCGAGAGAACGAGAGAGGGAGAGAGAAGAGGGGAGACAGCGAGAGAACGAGAGAGGGAGAGAGAAGAGGGGAGACAGCGAGAGAACGAGAGAGGGAGAGAGAAGAGGGGAGACAGCGAGAGGCAGAGAAGAGAGAGAGGTGTGTGCCGGTGCATGTGTGAGCATATTGTGTGTCTCTGTGCACGCGTGTCCATGTGCGTGTGTGTGTGTGTACTTGTGTGCATGCATGTTTGTGACCATGTACGTGTGTGTGCAGTGTGTGTGGAGACTGTGCATGTGTGATGTGTGTGTTGTGTGTGCACCTGTCGTGCCTTTTCTGGTGCCTGTGTCCCTGTGCCTGTGTGTGTGTGTGCTGTGCCTCTCCTCTGTGTGTTGTGCCTGTGTTCCAATGTGAGTATATGTGATGCCTGTGTGTGTGCGTGTGTGTCCCTGTGTGCATAGTGTGTTCGTGTGTCTGTATGTGTCCATGTGTATGTCCTTGTGTGTGTCTGTGTTGCATTATGTTTTGCTGTATGTGTATGGTGTGTGTTTGTATCTGTGTGTTGTGTCTGGTGTGTCCGTGTGTGTGGTGTGTGTGTGGTACATGTGTTGTGTGTATGTTTTTTTTTTGTGTGTTGTCTGTGTGGTGTATCTGGTGTATATGTCTGTGTTGTGTGTATATGATGTGGTGTGTTGTCTGTGTGGTGTGTGTGTGGTCTGTGTGTTGTGTGTTACGTGTGTGTGTGTCTGGTGTGTCTGGTGTGTTATGTGTTATCTGTGTGGTGTGTGTGGGGTATGTGTGTCTTTGTGGTGTGTGTGATGTGTGTGTGTTGTTATCCGTGTGTGTGGTGTGTGGTATGTGTTGTCTGTGTTGTCTGTGGTCTATGTGTGGTGTATGTGTATGGTGTGTGTGTGTGGTGTGTGTATAGTATGTGTGTTATGCGTGTGTGGTCTGTGTGGTGTCTGTGTTGTGTGTGGTGTGTGTATGGTATGTGTGTTATCTGTGTGTGGCGTATATGTCTGTGTGGTGTATGTTGTGTGTTATCTCTGTGTGTGTGGTGTGTATGTTGTCTGTGTTGTGCGTGGTGTGTCGTGTGTGGTGTCTGTGGTGTGTGTGTTGTCTGTGTGGTATGTGTATCTGTGGGTGTGTGATGTGTGTCTGTGGGTGTGTGGTGTCTGGTGTGTGTGGTGTGTGGGTGTGTGTCTGTGGGTGTGTGGTGTGTGTGTGATGTGTGTGTTGTCTGTGTGGTGTGTGTTATCTGTGTGTGATCTGTGTGGTGTGTGTGTTGTCTGTGTGGTGTGTGTGTGTTGTCTGTGAGTGTGTGGTGTGTGTGGTCTGTGTGGTATGTGTGTGGTGTGTTGTCTGTGGGGTGTGTGTTGTGTGTGGTTTATGTGTGTGTCTGTGGGTGTGTGGTGTGTCTGGTGTGTGGTGTATCTGTGTGGTGTGTGTGGTATGTTGTCTGTGTGTGGTGTATGTGTTATCTGTGTGGTGTGTGTGTATCTGTGTGGTGTGTGTGGTGTCTGTGTAGTGTGTCTATGTGTGGTGTGTGTGTTATCTGTGTGGTGTGTATGTTATCTGTGTGGTGTTGTGTCTGTGTGGTGGTGTGGTGTCTGTGTGTGTGGTGTGTTATCTGTGTGGTGTGTGTGGTGTCTGTGTGTGGTGTGTGTGTTATCTGTGTGGTGTGTGTTATCTGTGTGGTGTGTGTGGTGTCTTTGTGTGGTGTGTGTGTTATCTGTGTGGTATCTGGTGTGTGTGGTGTCTGTGTGTGTGGTGTGTTGTGTGTTATCTGTGTGGTGTGTGTGGTGTCTGTGTGGTGTTGTGTCTGTGTGGTGTTGTGATGTCTGTGTGTGTGGTGTGTGTGTTATCTGTGTGGTGTGTGTGGTATCTGGTGTGTGTGGTGTCTGTGTGTGGTGTGTGTGTTATCTGTGGTGTGTATGGTATCTGTGTAGTGTGGTGGTGTGTAGTGTGGTGGTGTGTGTGTGGTTGTGTGGTGTCTGTGTGTGGTGTGTGTGTTATCTGTGGTCTGTGTGGTGTGTGTTGTGTGGTGTGTGTGGTATCTGTGGTGTCTCTGTGGTGTTGTGGTGTCTGTGGTTGTGTGGTGTCTGTGTGTGGTGTGTGTGTTATCTGTGGTGTGTGTGGTATCTGTGTAGTGTGGTGGTGTGTGTGTGGTGTCTGTGTGTGTGGTTGTGTGGTGTCTGTGTGTGGTGTGTGTGGTATCTGTGGTGTGTGTGGTATCTGTGTAGTGTGGTGGTGTGTGTGTGGTTGTGTGGTGTCTGTGTGTGGTGTGTGTGGTATCTGTGTAGTGTGGTGGTGTGTGTGTGGTTGTGTGGTGTCTGTGTGTGGTGTGTGTGTTATCTGTGGTGTGTGTGGTATCTGTGTAGTGTGGTGGTGTGTGGTATCTGTGTAGTGTGGTGGTGTGTGTGTGGTTGTGTGGTGTCTGTGTGTGGTGTGTGTGGTATCTGTGTAGTGTGGTGTGTGTGTGGTTGTGTGGTGGTGTGTGTGTGGTTGTGTGGTGTCTGTGTGTGGTGTGTGTGGTATCTGTGGTGTGTGTGGTATCTGTGTAGTGTGGTGGTGTGTGTGTGGTGGTGTGTCTGTGTGTGGTGTGTGTGGTATCTGGTGTGTGTGGTATCTGTGTAGTGTGGTGGTGTGTGTGTGGTTGTGTGGTGTCTGTGTGTGGTGTGTGTGGTATGTGGTGTGTGTGGTATCTGTGTAGTGTGGTGTGTGTGTGGTTGTGTGGTGGTGTGTGTGTGGTTGTGTGGTATCTGTGGTGTGTGTGGTATCTGTGCAGTGTGGTGTGTGTGTGGTTGTGTGGTGGTGTGTGTGTGGTGTGTGTGGTATCTGTGGTGTGTGTGGTATCTGTGGTGTGTGTGGTATCTGTGTAGTGTGGTGGTGTGTGTGTGGTTGTGTGGTGTCTGTGTGTGGTGTGTGTGGTATCTGTGGTGTGTGTGGTATCTGTGGTGTGTGTGGTATCTGTGTAGTGTGGTGGTGTGTCTGTGGTGGTGTGTCTGTGTGTGGCATGCGTGTTTGGCAGGGTACTCAGGGGTGGAGGCGGTAGAGCAGAGCAGCTTGTGTGGCGTGGCCTCCACGCAGGATTTTGCACAGAGAAGTTCCCCCTGGGAACCCGGGGTTCTGATCTACCCCGGTTCACTGAGGAAGATGAGGTGAAAGGCCAGCAGCTGCCCGCGTGCCCAGGGCCGCCTGGGATCCCGGTTTCCACTTGGGGCGGAGGTGGGTTTTGTGGGTCGGAGGGGTTCGGAGCCGGGGCCTGCAGAGCCTGGCGGCTGCCGGGGTGCAGGAGCCTCCTCTGGCCTGGGGCGCCCCGCTTCTCACGGGGGGGTTCCTGACGCTCACGCCTGTCCCTGCTTCTCCCCAGAAGGCGCCGTCAGCCTCCGACTCCGACTCCAAGGCAGATTCGGACGGGGCCAAGCCTGAGACGGTGGCCGTGGCGCGGTCGGCGACCTCCTCCTCGTCTTCCTCCTCCTCCTCCGACTCCGACGTGTCTGTGAAGAAGCCTCCGAGGGGCAGGAAGCCAGGTAGGGTCCTGGTGCTCGCAGCCTCTTGGCTGGCCCGTGCCGGGGCGCTCCCGGGCAGTCCCCTGGTCACCTTGGAGCCCTGGAAGGGAAGGTCACCGCCGCCTCCTCTTCCTGTAGCCGAGAAGCCTCCCCCGAAGCCGCGAGGGCGGAAACCGAAGCCTGAACGACCTCCGTCCAGCTCCAGCAGTGACAGGTGGGTGCTGGGGCTGGGGTCCCCCTGGCGGCGCCTCCATCGGCTGAGGGGCAGGGCGGGCTCCCGAGGGAGGAACGGAGGTCCCCAACCGCGCCCTCCGCCTCCAGTGACAGCGACGAGGTGGACCGCATCAGTGAGTGGAAGCGGCGGGACGAGGCGCGGAGGCGCGAGCTGGAGGCCCGGCGGCGGCGCGAGCAGGAGGAGGAGCTGCGGCGCCTGCGGGAGCAGGAGAAGGAGGAGAAGGAGCGGAGGCGCGAGCGGGCCGAGCGCGGGGAGGCTGAGCGGGCCAGCGGCGGCAGCAGCGGGGACGAGCTCAGGGAGGACGATGAGCCCGTCAAGAAGCGAGGACGGAAGGGCCGGGGCCGGGGTCCCCCGTCCTCCTCTGACTCTGAGCCCGAGGCCGAGCTGGAGAGAGAGGTGAGCCGGGAGGGCGCCCGGAGTCCCTGCATTCACACGTTCATTGAGCATCTACTAGGTACGAGGCAGCGTCCCCAGTTCCGGGACACAGCAGGAAAGCAGTGTGTGGGCCCAGAAACCCCTGCCTTGAGGGGTTCACGGGAGTGAGGGTCCTGGGCATGGTGGCTCAGGCCTGTTATCTCAGCACTTTGGGCAGTTGAGGTGGGACGATTACTTCAGCCCAGTTCAAGACCAGCCTGGGCAAGATAACGAGACCCCGTCTATATAAAATCCTTTAAAAATTAGCTGGGCCGGGCGCGGTGGCTCACGCCTGTAATCCCAGCAGTTTGGGAGGCCGAAACGGGCGGATCACGAGGTCAGGAGATTGAGACCATCCTGGCTAACATGGTGAAACCCCGTCTCTACTAAAAAATACAAAAACCTAGTCGGGCGAGGTGGCGGGCACCTGTAGTCCCAGCTTTTCGGGAGGCTGAGGCAGGAGAATGGCATGAACCCGGGAGTGGAGCTTGCAGTGAGCTGAGATCCAGCCACTGCACTCCAGCCTGGGCGGCAGAGCCAGACTCCATCTCAAAAAAAAAAAAAATAGCTGGGCATGGTAGTGTGCGCCTGTAGTCCCAGCTGCTCAGGAGGCTGAGGTGGGAGGATTGCTTGAGTCCAGGAGTTGGAGGCTACAGTGAGCTGTCATCAATCCACTGCACTCCAGCCTGGGCGACAGAGCAAGACCCTGTCTCAAAACGAGGGAGGAGCTGTACAGATGATGACATCAGGGTAGTGCATGCTGTCCGGAGTATTTGCTGCTAAGGAGAAGGGTAAACTGTGGTAGGGGGTTTCTCTTTTAAATAGGGTGGACCCCAAAGGTGTGAGTAGACTCCAAAGGCTTGCGTTTGAGTTTAAGGCTCCGAATGGGCCAGGCGCGGTGGCTCACGCCCGTAATCCTAGCACTTTGGGAGGCCAAGGCAGGCAGATCACGAGGTCAGGAGATCAACCAGCCTGGCTAACATGGTGAAACCCCATGTCTACTGAAAATACAAAAAAAATAGCCAGGCGTGGTGGCAGGCGCCTGTAGTCCCAGCTACTTGGGAGGCTAAGGCAGGAGAATGGCGTAAACCCGGGAGGCAGAGGTTGCAGTGAGTCAAGGTTGTGCCACTGCACTCCAGCCTGGGTGACAGAGCGAGACTCTGTCTTAAAAAAAAAAAAAAAAAAGACTCCGATTGAAGGGAGGGGATCTTTGAAGACTCCTGGGAGGGGACACATTCTAGGCAGGAGAAGCAGCTCACACAGAAGCCCAGAGGGCTGCTCCTGGTGTGCTGGAGGAACAGCGAGGCGGCCTCTGCGGCTGGAGCAGAGGGAGGAGGGGAGAGAGGGAAAAGGGGAGGGCGGGGAGGAGGGGAGGGGACAGGGCAGGCCGGACACGGCCTCGTGGGCTGCAGGGAGGATTTGGGCTTTGACCCTGAGGGAGGTGGGAGCCACGGAGGGCACTGGACAGGGGAGGGACAGGCCCTCACTCGGGTGCTCTCGGGTGCCCTCTGGCTGCCTCTGGCTGCCGCTGGGTGCAGCTTGCAGGTGAGCGTGGGAGCAGGTAGGAGGCCTCCTAGAGCGGTGACTGTTGGGCCTCTCCTGTATCACGTGTGGGGCTGCGGGCCCTATCACGCCCTCTACCCTCGTGGAGATTCAGGCAGTGTGGCCTGAATCCAGAGAGTCTGACCTAGACTGAGCCCTGGACCCCACGTGTCTCTCGGCCAGGCCTGCCTTCTTTGGGGAAAGCAGGAACAACGCCGTGTTCTCTCTGTCACTCCCTTTGTCACAGAAAGGGCACGGAACTCCTGGTGCAGGAGGCGCTCCAGCCACAGCCCAGGACTGCTGGGCAGGAAGAGTGCAGGGGGCTGCTCCTCTGCTGGGTGGGCCTGGGCTCCAAGAACTCCACGATCCACTCAGGACCGGACACTGGGTCCTCCCTCCCCTCCCATCCTGCCCCAGCACCTTCAAACAGTGTGGAGGGCAGCAGAAAGGGTCCAGCTGCGTCCCCTAGTAGTGGGATGGGCTAGGGGTCTGGGTAATCCCCTTTCCACTGCTCCAGCGCGCCCTTCCTGACTGCTGTAGGCCAAGAAATCAGCGAAGAAGCTGCAGTCCCCAAGCACAGAGCCCGCCAGGAAACCTGGCCAGAAGGAGAAGAGAGCACGGCCCGAGGAGAAACCACAAGCCAAGTGAGCCCTGCTCCGCCCCCTCCACACCCCGGGGACCCTGCCCGCTGCATCACCCCGCAACCCTCACCCCTTCCAGGGGCAGCCCCAGCTCTGAGCTCAGCCTTGGAGCCAGACCCAGTAGAAGTTCCTGGTCCTTGGGTTGTATGGGCTGCGTAGGAATCGCCGCTGCGGGAGCGGGATCTTTTCCCAGCCCAGGGGCCTCCCCCGAGGTGATCCCGCCCCCAGAGACACTGGGCCACGTCCAGGGACATCTGTGGTTGTCATGACTGGGGGATGCTTCAGGAATGGAGCGAGTGGAGGCCGGGGACACTGCTGAGCGCCCTGTAGGGCCCAGAACGACCCATCCCAGAGAACAGTCCATCCCCAGTGTCTACAGAGCAGAGGAGGAGGGAGAAACTGCACCCCGGCCTAGTGGCTTGCATCTTGGTTCCCCTATGGTGGGGAGACAGCCCATCTCCCAGCTCAGTTTCTTTTTTCTTTTTTTTGAGACGGAGTCTCGCTCTTTCTCATAGGCTAGAGTGCAGTGGCGCGACCTCGGCTCACTGCAACCTCTGCCTCCTGGGTTCAGGCGATTCTCCGGCCTCAGCCTCCCGAGTAACTGGGATTACAGGCACCTGCCACCATTCCCAGCTAATTTTTCTATTTTTAGTAGACACGAGGTTTCACCTTGTTGGCCAGGCTGGTCTCAACTTCTTAACCTTGTGATCCGCCCTTCTCAGCCTTCCAAAGTGCTGGGATTGCAAGCATGAATCACCGCACCCAGCCCCAGCCCACTTTCTTTTCTTTTTGTCTTTGAGATGGAGTCTCACTCTGCCAGGCTGGAGTGCAGTGGCGCGATCTCGGCTCACTGCAACCTCCGCCTCCCGGGTTCAAGCGATTCTCCTGCCTCAGCCCCCCAAGTAGCTGGGACTACAGGCGCGTGCCGCCATGCCCGGTTAATTTTTTGTATTTGTAGTCGAGACGGGGTTTCACCGTGTTAGCCAGGATGGTCTCCAGATCCTGACCTCGTGATCCACCTACCTCGGCCTCCCAAAGTGCTGGGATTCCAGGCGTGAGCCACCGCGCCCGGTTCCCCAGCCCACTTTCTAAATGGCATCTGGCCTCGGGTGGGCAAACCTGCCCATGAGGACTTGGCATGAGGGTATGGCAGTGACAGGATGCAGAGCGGCACGCAGCACCAAGCCTCAGCAATGGGCCTCCCCTCCTGCATGCGTGTCACCCTTGAGGGCCTTTTCCTAGCTCACTGACTCGGGTAGAAAAAGCCAGCCCTTGGCTACATGAACGAGGAAAAGAATCCCGGGATTCCTTAAGAACCCAGGGAAAGGCTTGTATCTTTGGTCAGCTCGAGCCTGTGGCCGCCCTGGTCTGCCCTAGGCCTAGGCCATGGCAGGGCCTCCCCGTCTCCCATTTCCTGGCTTAGCTCTCAGGGCCTCCCAAGGTTTCCTTTGCAGCGGATTTGGGTCCACCCCCTCGGGCGCTAGCCCCTCAGTGGCAGAGCGCCGGTGGCGGGGCCTGACTAAGGGGAGCGCTTCTCCACAGGCCCGTGAAGGTGGAGCGGACCCGGAAGCGGTCCGAGGGCTTCTCGATGGACAGGAAGGTAGAGAAGAAGAAAGGTGAGGCCTGGCTGCCCAGCACTGCCCACACTGAGTTCGCTGAGGGGAACGGGGACAGCCATGGCGTGGCCGGCCTGTCTTGCCTATCCCTAGAGAGGGTGCTCAGCACATCGGGGGTGCCTGCATGGTTGGGGGCTGAGCCTGCAGACCTGGGGCCCCCATTTCAACTCCTCCAGAGGCTCTCAGTCTCCTGTCCCCGAGCAGCTGGCCCCCCGTGACCCTGCCTGGGCCCACGCGGTGCTCTCTCTCCCGCCCAGAGCCCTCCGTGGAGGAGAAGCTGCAGAAGCTGCACAGTGAGATCAAGTTCGCCCTCAAGGTCGACAGCCCGGTAAGACCCTCGGGGCCCCTGAGCCAAGCAGTTCCCACTGCCACCTCCCCGCGGGGCTCCCTTAGAAGTCTGGGGAAACTGAGACAGCCGGGGTCCTGCGGGTGGGTGGGCCGGGAGTCTGTTCCAGTTGGTAGTGAGCGTATGGGGTCTCCTGGCCCAGGGCCCTGGGGGAGCCGGTCCTGACATGCAGCACCCAGTGTTCCCGGCAGGTGGTTCGTGGAGGCCCCCAGGACCAACGCCCACGCACCTGGGACCCCAAGTATCTGCCTGTCCCTGGAGTTCCGCGTCAGCCGGACAGGGGCTTGGGGGTGGGGCTGTTCTGCGGATTCCGCCCCCCTCAGGGAGAGCCCAGGATGTACTCCTCCGCCCGTTGGGGCCCTGGGACCCCTGGGGACCCCTCGGCCAGGCCGTCCCCCTCACTCCCACCCCACCCTGCAGGACGTGAAGAGGTGCCTGAATGCCCTAGAGGAGCTGGGCACCCTGCAGGTGACCTCTCAGATCCTCCAAAAGAACACAGACGTGGTGGCCACCTTGAAAAAGGTATGGCGGGAACCAGAGGCGCAGGGTGCGGGCGGGGGAGCTGGGAGCAGGTGTCTGCCCGGGAGCCCAGGCCCCCATCAGGTTCCTGTCGGGGCAGCCCTGGGTCGGTGAGGAGGACGTGGGCTGCCGGGTAGAAATGCCCGTTGCTGGCCGGGCGCGGTGGCTCACCCCTGTAATCCCAGCTATTCAGGAGGCTGAGGCAGGAGAATCACTTGAAGCTGGGAGGCGGAGGTCGCAGTGAGCTGAGATTGTGCCACTGCACTCCAGCCTGGGTGACAGAGCGAGACTCTGTCTCAAAAAAAAAAACAAAAAGAAACGCCTGGCATACAGAGCTGTACTCCCAGGAGGCGCTGTGGGAGGGTGCATTGCCGGGGCAGGGGGCCCAGGGCCCGGGCTAGGGCTGTTGCACTTGGGTGAGCCAGGCCTCTTCTCTTGGTGGCCAGATTCGCCGTTACAAAGCGAACAAGGACGTGATGGAGAAGGCGGCAGAAGTCTACACCCGGCTGAAGTCACGGGTCCTCGGCCCAAAGATCGAGGCGGTGCAGAAAGCGAACAAGGCTGGGACGGAGAAGGAGAAGGCCGAGGAGAAGCTGGCCGGGGAGGAGCTGGCTGGGGAGGAGGCCCCCCAGGAGAAGGCGGAAGACAAGCCCAGCACCGGTGAGGGGCAGGTGGGGTGGGCCCTGAATCTCTGTCTCCTCAGCTGAAGAAGCAGATGCTTTGCAGAACGTTCCAGAAGGGGAGCACAGCTCTGCTCTCTGCCCCAAACCCGCCAGAGTGTTGTGTCCTCTTGGGGTCTCCGCGCAAACCCGGCTTTCATCCCCGGGGCAGCCAGTGAGGGGCATTCAGCCCCACTGTATGCCAGGCAGCCAGGGTACAGGCAACCTGGAGCTCACGCCAGAGGGGTGACGGGAACAGTGCATGACACCACACGCCTCCACCGCCTCCAGCCCCGGGACGCCCAGAGCGGGGGTGGCTCTGTGCAGCAGGGGCAGAGTGGGACGTTGTTCAGAGATGCAGTCGGTGGAGGTTTGGGGGCGAAGGCCTCAGGTGCCTTTGTTTGCCTGGTGGTCCAACAGGAGACGGGGGTATGACCCTCGGGGCTGCTGGGCTGACATGGCCCCATCACAGGTATGCAGAGCAGCCCTTTGGAGATGGGATGGGCAAACTTGGGACAGGGCTCTGCGGCCCAGGGGGGCAGCCGGAGGCTGGTGTCTTTATTTCTTTTCTTTTTTTTTTTTTTTCTGAGATGGAGTCTCGCTCTGTCCCCCAGGCTGGAGTGCAGTGGTACAATCACAGCTCATTGCAACCTTGACCTCCTGGGGGCAAGCCATCCTCCCACCTCCGCCTCCAGAGGAGCTGGGATTGTAGGCCTACACCACTACGCCCTGCTAATTTTTTTTTTTTTTTTGAGACAGAGTCTCGCGCTGTCCCCCAGGCTGGAGTGCAGTGGTGAGATCTGAGCTCACTGCAAGCTCCGCCTCCTGGGTTCACGCCATTCTCCTGCCTCAGCCTCCCGAGTAGCTGGGACTATAGGCGCCCGCCGCCACGCCCGGCTAGTTTTTTGTGTTTTTTAGTAGAGACGGGGTTTCACTGTGTTGGCCAAGATCTCCTGACCTCATGACCCGCATGCTTTGGCCTCCCAAAGTGCTGGGATTACAGGCGTGAGCCACTGTGCCTGGCCAGGCCTCGCTAATTTTTGTATTTTTTGTAGAGACAGGGTTGCTGGCATGTTGCTCAGGCTGGTCTTGAACTCCTGGGCTCAAGTGAGCCTCACATCTTGGCCTCCCATGTGCTGGGATTGTGAGCCCCCGTGCCCAACCTCATCTTCCTTTGTCTTTCCCAGGCTGCTGTGGTCTTTTCTCAGGGCTGCCGACGTTCCCTTATTTCCTGGGCCCCCCAGTTCTCCGGGCCAGTGTGGCTGGGGCTGGGGCTGGCTGCAGGATGGGACCATGCAGAGCCCGGCCTCCATGTCGGGAGCTTGCAGACCAGGCAGCAGGTGCCGGGGTCCAGGTGGATGGGCATGCGTCACCCACGGTGCTCAGCTCAAACCCTGGTCCAGTCCTCGAGGGGGAAGGGTTCTGGGGTTCCCAGCTGGAGCCCAGCAGTGACCTGTGACCCCTCTGTCCCACTCAGATCTCTCAGCCCCGGTGAATGGCGAGGCCACGTCGCAGAAGGGGGAGAGCGTGGAGGACAAGGAGCACGAGGAGGGTCGGGACTCGGAGGAGGGGCCGAGGTGTGGTTCCTCTGAAGACCTGCACGAGTGAGTGTCCCGGGCCGTGGGGTGTGGCCTCCTGAGCAGCAGTGGCGTGATGTACACCGTGTCTGAGCTGCTCCTCCTGTGCCAGTCCCTCTGGGAAGGGTCCCAGGGATGTCACCCCCCATGCAGGGGCCTCCCATCCTCACAGCTGACCCCAGGGCCCCGCTGGCTGGCACTTCCTTCCAGTGGCCCCCACTGAGGCAGTTCCAGGGCTTTGAGCTGCCTGCCCCTGGCCTCCCGGGAAGGCGGCTTCTTGCCGAGCCTCCAGGGTGGCCCAGGCAGGCCCTGAGCACGGGCACCCGGCACCCATCACCGTGGCCTGCTGTCTGGTACAAGGCTCAGTGGAGTCAGTCGCTTACACAGCAGCTGCCTTGTGCTAGGCCTGGTTGGTGCCAGCGTGGGGACCCTGGAAATGTTTGTGGTCTCTAGTGGCAGAAGACAGGCAGATAGGAGGGTGGCACTCCAGCCTCAGGTGCCACAAAGGGGCGCCCACTCCTCAGTGCCCGTCCCATTGACCGCCCCACAGGCAGGGCAGGGGCGGGAGGGCATCCTCACACTGCCTTTGCTGTTCCCACCAGCAGCCTACGGGAGGGCCCCGACCTGGACAGGCCTGGGAGCGACCGGCAGGAGCGCGAGAGGGCACGGGGGGACTCGGAGGCCTTGGACGAGGAGAGCTGAGCCGTGGGCAGCCAGGCCCCGCCCCCGCCCGAGCTCAGGCTGCCCCTCTCCTTCCCCGGCTCACGGGAGAGCAGAGTGGAGAACTGTGGGGAACGCCGTGCTGTTTGTATTGGTTCCCTTGGGTTTTTTTTTTCTGCCTAATTTCTGTGATTTCCAACCACCATGAAATGACTATAAAGGGTTTTTTAATGAAAAAAGAAATCACTTTTATTGGCTTGGTTTTCTAGCATTGCTGGTGCAGTGGGGGCCTGAGCTGGGGAGCAGTTGGCAGCGTCACTGGGCCTGTTTGGGACTGGGTTGAGCCATCGAGCCACCGTGAGAAGCAACTAAAAGGCACGCTGGGCCCAGCCCAACCCTGAAAGGCCGGTGGCGGGAGAGCTGGGCGGGAGCAAGCCCTTCCCAGGAGACAAGAGGGAGAAACCGGGGCTGCTAAGCTTTGATGCCTGCTCCCCGCCCCCCACCCAGGAGGCTGGGGTTTGATGCTTCCTGTGTCTGGCAGCCCAGCATCCAGGCAGGTGAGCAGGTCAGATGTGGGGAGGGCGAGGGCCCCTGAGGCTGGGCTGGGAGGGTGGAGACCGGGCCTTCCCTGAGGACCACTGCTAGCTGACAGTGGTCTCCAGTGTGCAAGGGGCGTGGGCCTCAGGGGCCAGCCTGGACTCGCCCGCACACTGTGTGACTTTGGGCAAGTTGCCCTTCCACTCTGGGCTTCTCTTTCCTTCTCTGCATAAGGGACTGTCACGTGGGCACGGCCCCTAGCAAGTCACACCGTGCACCGAAGTTGCTAATTCCACAGTGGCATCTCGGGTTTGTCCTCCTGCCCAGCATGGCCGAGTTGCCTCCGTCCCAGTAAGAATTAGGCTGTGGTATGGCGGGAAGGGACTTCCTGAGCCCCGGCTCCATGCTTGGTTGGCTGGACGCAAGCTGCAGTCCCTGTGCCGGATTTCTGCAAATGGCTGTGTCTGGCGTCCTAGCGTCCGCTGGCCATGGGTGTCAGGCTGAGAAGGCTCAGGAAGGCTCCTGACCCGTCCCCTCTCACCTGAGGCTGCCCCTGCTGTGCCGGCTTCCCTGGTTCAGAGCTGAGCTGAATGCCCTGGCCCCTCACGGTCCCTGGTGCACACCATGACCCCTGGGGACCAGCAGTCCCTCCACCCTTCCTCTCCCCCGGGTCTGGGGTTCCTGGGCTCGTGTCCTAGGAGACTGTGGGAAGGTGATAGAAAGGTTCTCTTACCGGCTGAGTGGGGATATGGCTTCCTGGGGAGGCCGGGCTGAACGGCTCTTCCCCCTGCACTGAGCACAGCCGCAGCGCACTTCTCACACCTGACCTGAGCCTGCCAGCCTCCACGGCCTGGGCCAGCCTGAGAACACCGGGTCGGGCGACCTTGCCAGGTGGGTGGGTCCGCTGCCGCCCGTGTCTCTGATGCCCACAGTCTCCCCAGCCCCGCTTCCTCTGCAGCCCAGCGCTTGGGTGGGTGGGTCCTGAGGACCCAGGGGAGCGTGCAGGGGAGAAGGTGCCGTGTCACAGGCACGCAGCCTCTGTGGCTGTTCCCAGCCCTGTCCGATCCCTCCATGAGGCACAGTTCCCTGTGAGGAAGCCCTTTGCCTGTGTTCTCCAGGGGCAGCCGCTGGGCCCAGCCTCCCCGGGGGCTTCAGAGCCCCAGGTGCCCGGCCAGGCCTCTGGTGGGCAGCTGGAGGCAAGAGAAGCCTGTTTGCTTGTTTTTGTACCCCCCACCCCCTGCAAATCGCACAGTCTGAAGCCAGGCTGGTGCAAAGCCCCAGCTGTGGCTGCTGTGGCTCCTGGCAGCTCTGTCCCCACTGTGAGGCCACCCCAGGGGTCAGCAAAGGCAGTAGCAGCCTGCCTTGGGATGATGGCAGTTTGACATTTTCTTTTTTTGGAGACGGAGTCTCGCTCTGTCGCCCAGGCTGGAGTGCAGTGGCACGATCTCAGCTCACTGCAAGCTCCACCTCCCAGGTTCACGCCATTCTCCTGCCTCAGCCTCCAGAGTAGCTGGGACTACAGGCGCCCGCCACCACACCCGGCTAATTTTTTGTCTTTTTAGTAGAGGCGGCGTTTCACCGTGTTAGCCAGGATGGTCTCGATCTCCTGACCTCGTGATCCGCCCGCCTCGGCCTCCCAAAGTGCTGGGATTACAGGCGTGAACCACTGCGCCCGGCCAAGTTTTACATTTTCTAGTACCTTCTAGTATGAGAGAATGTGGTTCTTAAGACCCTCAAGGTGTGCTAAGGCCAGAGACCCACTTTGAGCACAAGGACGGAGCTGCCTGGAGCCTGGGATGCCACAACGCTGCCTGCACTGCTGGTAGCTGGGGGCCCGTGCTGCAGGACTGGAAGAGCCCTGCTAGATATAAAAGGGTTGCTATCAGGGCAAATGGATGCCCTTCCAGACTGGGCATGCTGCTTTTTCTCTTTCTAATTGCAGTACTCGCTCAGGGTCTTCAAGGGAAGGCTCCTGGCTGGCGGCTGAGTGACCCCAGGCTCCGAGGGGAGCAAGCAGTGCTGGGGAGGAGGTGGGAAGTGCAGGCAGGCCCGGAGCAGGGCGTGGGGTGGCTCCACTCAAAAGGTCACTGCCTCCGCAGCCCCTCAGAGCTCAGCCAGCTGCAGCCCCAAAGGTCTAGGGCTTTAGGAAACCGATCCAGGTTTGGGGCTGGAGAGAATGTTCTGAGGCAGCTCCTCCCTGGGCAGAGCAGGGCAACCCTGCCCCGGGCCTGCAGGCTCCTACAGCTGCTGCCCGCCGGGGGGCAAGGCGAAGGGCCCTACCAGCCAGCTGAGCGGGGGATTGTGCTGTAGGCCCTCCAGCAGCTGCTCTAGCCCCTGCCACGCCTGGTGCACACCCTCGTGGCACTGCACCAGCTGCTCTGCGGGCAGCGCCTCTACAGAGCCGGCCGAGGCCACGACACCATAGAGCTCACAGAGGCTGCGCCGCGCCCGCTTCACCGGCTGCTGGAGCTCAGCGGGCAGGCCCTGGAGGCTGGAGGCCAGGCCACTGTAGGCCGTGTGCAGCTGCTGGAGAAGGCCGCAGACCCTGGACAGAGCCCCGGCGTCCCGCTCCTGTGGGAGGAAGGTGCGAGGTGAGTGGAGACCCATGGGCGGGGTGGGGGGACCCCAGCCATGTGCCAGACCCACCTCCTGGACAGCAGCATCCTCCACACGGGCACCTGAGCCCTGGTCCAGACACGGCTGCCCGTCTGGAGCCTGCTGGGCCTCTTCAATCTGGAGAGAGAGTACAGTGGGGAGATGACGGCTTCTCGGCAAATGACCTTTCACAGCCCCCACCTCCCCCCGCCCCGGGACCTGGGCACATTCAGAGTCCTGGGACAAAGGCCGCGAATTCCACATCAGTTGTACCACAAGTGGACGTGTTATTTCGCAGAAAGAAGTGGTAGTTCACACTTCCCCACGAGGTCATCAGGGAGACATGTAACACAGCATTCGTGGTGTCATGTCACTCCTCACTCCTAAACCCTCCTGTGGCTGCCCAGTACCCTTAAGATAAAACCCAGCTCCTCAGCATGGCCTTGGTGGGCTGGCCCCTGGGACACCTCTGGCCTCATCTCCCATCACACCCCACTGCTGTCTCCACTGCGGCCACACTGGCTCCGTTCTGCCCTGCGGCCACTCCAGCAGCCTCCTGCCCCAGGGCCTTTGCACACACTGCCCACTCAGCCCAGAGCCTGCTTCCTGGGCCCTTCACAAGGCCTGCGTTCAGCCTCAGCTCCAGGTGACTCTTGGCGAAACCTTCCCGGCCCGTGGTGTGGCAGCCCCAGTCCCTCCCGTCATATCTGCTCCTCTCCTTGGGGGCACAGCGTGCAGCTTTGGTGTTCGTTGACTTGGTGTTTATCCGCCCTTTGAGGGGGAGCGCTCAGGACTCTGTCCTCGTTGCTGTGTCCCCAGCACGTGGCACCCACGCCCTGCCACCCTGTCCACAGGACCCCATCTTCCTCATCATCTCAATGGCTGGTGGGGATGCAGCACGCAGTCAAAATGTCAACTCCAGACTGCTGTCGCCCTCCCAGCCCTCGCCGCACCAGTGCTGGACACCTGAAGCCAGCTGTGTAGACAGACGAGTCCCCTCGGTGCTCCCCCAGGCATCTCCCCTCACCCTGTCCAAGGCCAGGCTCCTAATATCCACTCTGCAACCCACCCGGCCTCCCCTCAGGCCCCTGCTCTCCTTGTCTGCTCAGATTACAAGCCTCAGGGGTCTCTTGGGGTCCCCTCTCTCTCACCACCTACATCGGACCCGGGCAGCTCTGACTTCAAAACACCCAGAGCCTAGCTGCTTCGCACCACCACAGCGTGACTCCTGACGTCCGGCAACACTGGTCTGGGTTTACATCCCACTGTCTCCACCTCCGGCCCTTGCCCCCTCCCAGTGGCCTGACCTCATCAGAGCGATCCTTTTAAATGAGACCCGCCTTGGATCAGGTCACTCCTCTGCCCAGAGCCCTCCAGGGCTCCCCTCCCCCTTGAGGTGGAAGCCCAGGTCCAGCCCGACCTGCCCCATCCCCTCCTCACTCGGCTCCAGCCACCCAGACCTCCTTGCTGTTCCTCCAACACGCCAGGGATAGTCCTGCCCCAGGGCCTTTGCACGGCCTGTGCCCTCTTCTCAGATCACACTCCTGCCCATTCTGACACACTCCCTCTGTCATTTAGACCTGACTTCAAGAGTCCCCTCTTCAGGGTGACCAGCCCCAGCACAGCCACTTCCTTATCCGGGTACATGTTCCATGTTTCCAAGCATCATCCGACACCCTAAACATTCATCTATGAATTGTCTTCCCCCACAATGGCATCCCCACATCGAGGGCAGGCCTGGGTTCTTGGGATATCCAAGGCCTTCAGTAGCACTTAAAGGAACAAGCGAGGCATGATGAGTCACACACCACATCCCATTTCCCAGCCCAGCATCCTGCACGTGTGGCCCTGAGCACAGCTCTTCTCTTTCTGTGGCCTCCGTCTCCCCTTCTGAAAAGTGTCTGGGCTGAGCTCTGGCCCAGGCTACTTTGCTGTGAGGATTCAAAGGTGGGAAAAGGCTTTGTGATCAGCCGCTCGCACCGCGTCACGAGGGTGGGCCCGTTCCTTCATTCCTCCACGGCGTTTACAGAACACCTTCCAAGTGTGCCGTTGGCCCACGTGCCAGAGGTACAGCAGCGACTGTCCAGCTGGGGGTGGCCACAGTGACGTGAGGTATCCCAAGGGTCCCCAGGACAGACTGGCCCCCAGCACTGTGGACACAGGGGCCAGATGGTTCTCTGAGGTGGGGCCGCCCTGGGCACTACAGGGTGCTGAGCAGCGTCCCTGGCCTCCACTCCCTCCACCAGGGGCTTGCCCCAGTTGTGACAACCACAGATGTCCCCTGGGGGCAGGTCATCCACACTGAGAACCCTGGGTTAGACCCTCAAACTGTGGCTTGTCGGCTGGGCACAGTGGCTCACACCTGTAATCCCAGCACTTTGGGAGGCTGAGGCGGGCGGATCACGAGGTCAGGCGATCGAGACCATCCTGGCTAACACAGTGAAACCTCGTCTCTACTAAAAATACAAAAAATTAGCCAGGTGTGGTGGCGGGCGCCTGTAGTCCCAGCTACTCGGGAGGCTGAGGCAGGAGAATGGTGTGAACCCGGGAGGCGGAGCTTGCAGCGAGCTGAGATCCGGCCTGCACTCCAGCCTGGGTGACAGAGCGAGACTCCGTCTCCAAAAAAAAAAAAAAAAAAAAACAAAACTGCAGCTTGTCACAGACAGACCCCTGGATGTTAACTGAAAACACAGTGGCCTGGGCTGCATGCCAGGAATCCTGACCGAGGGCGGCATCTCGAGGTCTCTCACGGTCCGCTGGGGTGGGGTTGCTGTCCACCAACATGTAACAGCTGTGACTGCTGGGCACGGTGGCTCACGCCTGTCACCCCAGCACTTTGGGAGGCCGAGGCAAGAGGGTCGCTGGAGCCCAGAAGCTCAAGACCAGCCTGGGCTACATAGGGAGGCCCCATCTCTACAAAAAGTTTAAATTAACCAGGTGCACCCAGAGGCTGAGGCAGGAGGATCACTTGAACCCAGGAGTTTAAGACCAGCCTGGGCAACATAGCAAAATCTAATCTCTACTAAAAATACAAATAAATACTAGCTGGGTGTGGTGGTCGTGCCAGTTGTCCAGTTACTTGGGAGGCTTAGCGGGGAGGATCTCTTGAGCCCAGTAGTTTGAAGCTGCAGTGGGCCATGATCAAGCCCCTGTAGTCCAGCCTGGGTGGCAGAGCAAGACCCTGTCTCACTGTCTCAAAAAAACAAAACCCGGCCGGGCACAGTGGCTCATGCCTGTAATCCCAGCACTTTGGGAGGCCAAGGCAGGCGGATCATGAGGTCAAGAGATCGAGACCATCCTGGCTAACATGGTGAAACCCCATCTCTACTAAAAAATACAAAATTAACCCGGCGTGATCGCGGGCGCCTGTAGTCCCAGCTACTCAGCAGACTGAGGCAGGAGAATGGCGTGAACCCGGGAGGCGGAGCTTGCAGTGAGCCGAGATCACGCCACTGCACTCCACCCTGGGCGACAGAGCGAGACTCCGTCTCAAAAAACAAACAAAAACAGAAATCAAGACCATCCTGGCTAACATGGTGAAACCCCATCTCTACTAAAAAATACAAAAAAAATTTAACACGGCGTGATGGTGGGCGCCTGTAGTCCTAGCTACTCAGGATGCTGAGGCAGGAGAATGGCATGAACCCGGGAGGCAGAGCTTGCAATGAGCCAAGTTCACGCCACTGCACTCCAGCCTGGGCAACAGAGCAAGACTCCGTCTCAAAAAACAAACAAACAAAAACAGAACTCTAGAGCAGTCCTGTGAGATTCTGCCTCCAGGGATGCACAACGGCATCTAGAGCAAATGGCCCTCAGGACTGGGGAGGGGGAGACTGGAGGCCAGGGACACTGCTCAGCTCCCTGCAGGGACCAGGATGACCCCACCCCAAAGAATGATCCGACCCCAAAGTCCACATTGCCAAAGGGGAGACCCTAGGCCACAGGAAGAGAGCAGGGCCAGTGGGAGGAGAGGACCACTCTGGCCAGGGCACGCGACCCCTGGGTGCATCTGAGTCACCTTGAGTTGGGTCCTTTCCTGCGTGCACTGCTGCCCCAGGCCCTGTGGCCTCCCTGGAGCCCATCCCGGCTTCACTTTCCCCAGCCACAGCGCCGCCTTTCCATCCCCCGAACACACCCAGCTTGCTCCCCGGTAGCTTGCTGTCCTGTCCCTGCTTTTGGGGGGCTTTGTATAGCTGTCTCCCCATCAGTCAGGACGGGACTCAGAGGGACGGCCTTCCTGCTCGGCCCACATCTCCCTCTGCAGACATTGTTTTGCTATCTTTGTGTACCCACTGTCTTTATTTATTTATTTATTTTTATTTTTTTTTTTTTGAGACGGAGTCTCGCTCTGTCACCTAGGCTGGAGTGCAGTGGCCGGATCTCAGCTCACTGCAAGCTCCGCCTCCCGGGTTTACGCCATTCTCCTGCCTCAGCCTCCCGAGTAGCTGGGACTACAGGCGCCCACCACCTAGCCCGGCTAAGTTTTTGTATTTTTAGTAGAGACGGGGTTTCACTGTGTTAGCCAGGATGGTCTCGATCTCCCGACCTCGTGATCCGCCCGTCTCGGCCTCCCAAAGTGCTGGGATTACAGGCTTAAGCCACCGCGCCTGGCCTATTTATTTTTTTCTTGAGACAGAGTCTTGCTCTGTCGCCCAGGCTGGAGTGCAGTGGCATGATCTTGGCTTACTGCAACCTCCGCCTCCTGGGTTCAAGTGATTCTCCTGCCTCAGCCCCCCAGGTAGCTGGGATTACAGGCGTGCGCCACCACGCCTGGCTAATTTTTGTATTTTTAGTAGAGACAGGGTTTCTCTGTTGGTCAGGCTGATTTCGAACTCCTGTCCTCAAGTGGTCCGCGTGCCTCAGCCTCCCAAAGTGCTGGGATTAGAGGCGTGAGCCACCGCTCCCGGCTACCTGCTGTCTTTAAAGATCTGATCTAGCTCTGTCACCCTTGCCGGGAGGCAAGCCCCGTGAGTGCAGACCCATGGCCGTCGGTGGTGCTGACGGCATCGTCTCCTAGACGCTCAGTCAGTATCTTCAGCTAGGTGAGTCCTGGGCAGGGGTTCTAAGAAGTGCCCTGGGGAAGGGGCAGCAGTAGAGGGAAGCTCTTACCAGCTTGAAGCAATCCTGGAGCTGGGCCAGAGTATCTCTGGCTTGGAACTGTCTGTGCTGCAGGTGGCTCACCGCGTGTTCAAATGCCCGCTGGCGGAAGCTGGGACCCAGGTCACCTAAACGAACGAAGTAGCTCCCCTGCTCCGCCGACAGCACCTTCGGCCCGGGCTGGGAGGCAGCCAGCTGAGCTGGAAAGGAAGGTGCACTGCTCGGTCCCAGAAGCCCCTCAGAGCACTGGGGCTTGGGCTTTATAAAAGTTAAGTGAGGCCGGGCGCAGTGGTTCACGCCCGTAATCCCAGCGCTTTTGGAGGCCAAGGCGGGTGGATCACCTGGGGTCAGGAGTTCGAGACCAGCCTGGCCAACATGGTGAAACCTTATCTTTACCAAAAATACAAAATAATAGTAATTAGCCAGGTATGATGGTAGGCGCCTATAATCCCAGCTACTCAGGAGGCTGAGGCAGGAGAATCCCTTGAACCCGGGAAGCATGGAGGTTGCAGTGAGCCGACACTGTGCCATTGCACTCCAGCCTGGGCAGCAAGAGCAAGACTCTGCCTCAAAATTAAGTAAAAATAAAAAATGAAGCTGGGTATAGTGGCTCATGCCTGTAATCCCAGTACTTTGGGAGGCTGAGGCTGGAGGATCACTTGAACCCAGGAGTTTGAGGCCAGTTTCGGCAACATAGGGAGACCTGTCTCTACAAAAAAATACATAGCCGGGCATGGTGGTCCTAGTTCCTTGAGAGGCTGGAGCAGGAGGATCACTTGAGCCCAAGAGGTTGAGGCTGTAGTGAGCTATGAACACACCACTGCACTCCAGTGTGGGCGACAGAGCAAGACCTTGTCTCTAAAAAAAAACGAAAAAGGGCCAGGTGCTCTCATGTGGAATCCCAATACTTTGGGAGGCTGAGGCAGGAGGATCATTTGAGCCCAAACCAAATAAATACGTCTTTTTAAAAAAAGTCAAGGGCCCGCCTGGGGACGGTCTCTCACACCTGTAATCCCAGCACTTTGGGAGGCCAAGACAGGAGGATCACGAGGTCAGGCGATCAAGACCATCCTGGCTAACATGGTAAAACTCCGTCTTTGCTAAAAATACAAAAAATTAGCCGGGCATGGTGGCGGGTGCTTGTAGTCTCAGCTACTAGGGAGGCTGAGGCAGGAGAATGGCGTGAACCCGGGAGGCGGAGATTGCAGTGAGCCGAGATTGTGCCACTGCACTCCAGCCTGGGTGACAGAGCAAGACTCCATCTCAAAAAAAAAGAAAAAAAAGAAAAAAAAGTCAAGGGCCCGCTAGCAGCTGTGCCTGAACCCGGGCATCCCCTCACCTTGCTCCTCTGCATTCATGGGGTGGAAGATGTCCCCCAGTCCCTCCAACTCATTCTGCAGCATCGCCAAGCGTGGGGCTTCTTCGGGGCTGTGTGTGGTGGCCAAAGGCCCTGTGTCCTCCCTGCCCAGGGCGGCCCCTTGGGTGAACGTGGCCACGTCAGTCGCAAGGCTCTTGGTTGTGGCTGCAGCTTCCCAGACAGGCTCCGGGCCTACGCTGAGCATCTCTGGGGGCCTGGAGACACCAGCAAACGGGGCCTCTCGGGGGCTCAGGGCAGTCTGCTCCCCACCATTGTCTGTGGTCCTGGAACTGGTGCGTCCACCCCAGGAGGTGGCCCGGGTACTAGGTAACCAATTCTGGAAGGTGCTGAGGCCAGTGTGGATGGCCCCTGTTGCCACGTTCCCTGACCCCATGAGCCCAGCAGACGCTGCATCTTTGGTTCCGGTCAGCACTGCCTTGGTGGTGTCCAGGCCCCCCTGGACAGCCCCTTTGGCCATGCTCATGGCACCGGTCACCCCACTGCAGACGGTGTCCTTGGTACCCGTTAGCACAGCCTTGGAGGTGTCCACGCCAGTCTGCATGGTTCCTTTGGCCACATTCATTGCCCCCATGACTCCAGTAGTCACTGCATCTTTAGTGCCACTCAGCACCGCCTTGGCTGTGTCCACACCTGTCTGAACGGTCCCTTTGGCCACATTCACAGCACCAGTGACTCCACTGCAGACGGTGTCCTTGGTACCGGTTAACACAGTCTTGGTGGTGTCCACGCCGGTCTGGACAGTCCCCTTGGCCAAGTTCACAGCCCCTGTGAGCCCAGTGGACACAGCGTCTTTAGTGCCAGTCAGGACAGACTTGGTGGTGTCCAGGCCCCCCTGGACGGCCGCTTTGGCCACATTCGCGGCACCGGTCACCCCACCGCAGACAGTGTCCTTGGTGCCGGTTAGGACAGTCTTGGTGGTGTCCATGCCAGTCTGGACGGTCCCTTTGGCGACATTCACTGCCCCCATGAGCCCGGTAGTCACTGTGTCCTTAGTGCCGGTCAGCACGGTCTTGGCTGTGTCTACACCCATCTGGACAGCCCCTTCCGCCATGTTCACGGCACCGGTCACCCCACTGCCAAGGGTGTTCTTTGTACCTGTAGCGATATTTTGGGTCGTTTTCAGTCCAGTTTGCACAGCTCCCTTGGCCACGTTCACGGCACCGGTGACCCCACTGCAGACGGTGTCCTTGGTGCTGGTCAGGACAGACTTGGTGGTGTCCATGCCAGTCTGGACGGCCCCTTTGGCCACATTCATGGCACCGGTGACCCCACTGCAGACGGTGTCCTTGGTGCCGGTCAGCACGGTCTTGGTGGTGTCCATGCCAGTCTGGACGGTCCCTTTGGCGACATTCACTGCTCCCATGAGCCCAGTAGTCACTGTGTCCTTAGTGCCGGTCAGCACGGTCTTGGCTGTGTCTACACCCGTCTGGACGGCCCCCTTGGCCACGTTCGCTGCCCCCGTGAGCCCGGTGGACACTGTGTCTTTCGCACCCATGACCACAGACTTGGTGGTGTCCAGGCCCCCCTGGACGGCCCCTTTGGCCACGTTCACGGCACCAGTGACTCCACTGCAGACGGTGTCCTTGGTACCGGTTAACACAGTCTTGGTGGTGTCCACGCCGGTCTGGACAGTCCCTTTGGCCATGTTTACAGCCCCTGTGAGCCCAGTGGACACAGCGTCTTTAGTGCCAGTCAGGACAGACTTGGTGGTGTCCAGGCCCCCCTGGACGGCCCCTTTGGCCACATTCGCGGCACCGGTCACCCCACTGCAGACTGTATTCTTAGTGCCGGTCAGCACGGTCTTGGTGGTGTCCACACCGGTCTGGACAGTCCCTTTGGCGACATTCACTGCCCCCATGAGCCCAGTAGTCACTGTGTCCTTGGTGCCGGTCAGCACGGTCTTGGTGGTGTCCACGCCGGTCTGGACAGTCCCTTTGGCGACATTCACTGCCCCCATGAGCCCAGTAGTCACTGTGTCCTTGGTGCCGGTCAGCACGGTCTTGGTGGTGTCCACGCCGGTCTGGACAGTCCCTTTGGCGACATTCACTGCCCCCATGAGCCCGGTAGTCACTGTGTCCTTGGTGCCGGTCAGCACGGTCTTGGCTGTGTCTACACCCGTCTGGACGGCCCCCTTGGCCACGTTCGCTGTCCCCATGAGCCCGGTGGACACAGCGTCTTTAGTGCCAGTCAGGACAGACTTGGTGGTGTCCAGGCCCCCCTGGACGGCCCCTTTGGCCACATTCATGGCACCGGTCACCCCACCGCAGACGGTGTCCTTGGTACCTGTTAGGACCGTCTTGGTGGTGTCCATGCCTGTCTGGATGGTTCCTCTGGCCAAGTTCATGGCACCAGTTACCCCACTACAGATGGTGTCCTTTGTACCTGCTGCGATATTTTGGGTTGTATTCAGCCCAGTTTGCACGGCCCCCTTGGCCACGTTCGCTGCCCCCATGAACCCAGTGGACACTGTGTCTTTTGTACCCATGACCACAGACTTGGTGGTGTCCAGGCCCCCCTGGACGGCCCCTTTGGCCAAGTTCATGGCACCGGTCACCCCACTGCAGACGGTGTCCTTGGTACCGGTTAGGACAGTCTTGGTGGTGTCCACGCCGGTCTGGATGGTTCCTTTGGCCACGTTCACGGCACCGGTCACCCCACTACAGACGGTGTCCTTGGTACCTGTTAGGACAGTCTTACTAGTGTCCACACCGGTCTGAATGGTTCCTCTGGCCACATTCACTGCCCCCGTGAGCCCAGTGGACACAGCATCTTTGGTGCCAGTCAACACAGCCTTGGAGGTGTCCACGCCGGTCTGGACAGTCCCTTTGGCCAAGTTCACTGCCCCCATGACCCCAGTAGTCACTGTGTCTTTGGTGCCGGTCAGCACAGTCTTGGTGGTGTCCACACCGGCCTGTACGGTCCCTTTGGCCACATTCACTGCCCCCGTGAGCCCAGCGGACACCGTGTCCTTGGTGCCGGTGAGGACAGCCTTCGAGGTGTCCAGACCCCCTTGGGCGGCCCCCTTAGCCATGTCCACAGCCCCCGTGACCCCGCTGGACACCACCTCCTTGGTGCCCGTGAGTGCAGACCGAGTGGTATCCAGGCCTCCCTGGACCACTCCCTTAGCCGCATCCACCACGCTGGCCATCCCGGAGGAGACGGCATCCTTGGCCCTGGACATCTTGGAACACACCAGGTCTTTGGCCCCGGACGCCATTTGCTGAGAAAGGACACAGGTGATCAAGAGAAGGACTGAGAGGCATACTCCACCCCGATGTCCGCCAGCCCAGCCCCCTAGTGTGCCTTGAGGCAAGGAACTGCAGCCACCCAGAGGCCCCCACCTTCTCAAAAAGCAAGCTGCTTCCTCACCCCAACCCTGGTCAACCACTCATCAGGCTGTAGGGTGGCACCCTGGCTCTCCAGGACAAAGTCCTCATGAGCTCACAGCACCAGCCTCTTTCATTCTCACCTGCCCCCTTCCCCTGCTGTAGGCAGGCCTCGTCCATGACAGCACGTCCCACGCCTGGACTCAACCAAGGTCCCCAGGCCTGGACTCGGCACAGGTCCTACAGTTACCTCTCTGTTCCTCTTGCTTATTCTCCATTCATGGCAAATGTTGAGCCTGGTGCCCTAGTGACACCAGGGAGACCAAAATTGCTTATTAAAAATCATTATATCCAGGCTGGGTGTGATGGCTGATGCCTGCAATCTTAGCACGTTGGGAGCCCAAGGTGGGAGGATCACTTGAGCCCAGGAATTCAAGATCAGCCTGGGTAACCAAACAAGACCCAGTCTCTACAAAATTTTAACAATTGGCTGGGTGGTGGTGCACACCTGTAGTCCCAGCTACTTGGGAGGCTGAGGCGGGAGGATTGCTTGAGTCCAGGAGGTTGAGGCTGTAGTGAAATATGATCATACCACTGTACTCCAGCCTGGGCAACAGAATAAGATTCTGTCTCAAAAATAATAATATATTCAGGCTGGGCGCACTGGCTCACGCCTGTAATCCCAGCACTGTGGGTGGCTAAGGTGGGAGGATTGCTTGAGCCCAGGAGTTTAAGAGCAGCCTGGGCAACAGTGAGACCCCATGTAATTACAGGGAGTAATTGGGGCTCGTGCCTGTAATCCCAGCACTTTGGGAGGCCAAGGCAGGTGGATCACCTGAGGTCAAGAGTTCGAGACCAGCCTGACCAACATGGTGAAACTCCATCTCTACTAAAAATACAAAAATTAGCTGGGCCTGGTAGTGGGCACTTGTAATCCCAGCTACTCTGGAGGCTGAGGCAGGAGAATCTCTTGAACCCAGGAGGCAGAAGTTGCAGTGAGCCGAGATCGCACCATTGCACTCCAGCCTGGGTGACAGAGCAAGACTCTGTCTCAAAAAAATAATAAAAGTAGGCCAGGCGCGGTGGCTCACGCCTGTAACCCCAGCACTTTGGGAGGCCGAGACGGGCGGATCACAAGGTCAGGAGATTGAGACCATCCTGGATAACACAGTGAAACCCCGTCTCTACTAAAAATACAAAATATTAGCCGGGCATGGTAGCGGGCGCCTGTAGTCCCAGCTACTTGGGAGGCTGAGGCGGGAGAATGGCGTGAGCCAGGGAGGCGGAGCTTGCAGTGAGCCGAGATCGCGCCACTGCACTCCAGCCTGGGCAACATAGTGAGACTCGGTCTCAAAAATATATATATATATTAATAGTAATAAAAGTAAAAAAAATAAAAGCAAAAATGAATGATGGTGATAGCCTAGGAGTTCTAACACTCAGGTGTACCTATGAGGTACTGTTTTGTTTGTTTTTTGAGACAGAGTCTCACCCTGTCACCCAGGCTGGAGTGCAGTGGCACAATCTCAGCTCACTGCAGTCTCTGCCTCCCGGGTTCAAGCAATTTTCCTGCCTCAGCCTCCTGAGTAGCTGGGATTACAGGTGCCTGCCACCACGCTCGGCTACTTTTTGTATTTTTAGTAGAGACGGGGTTTCACCATGTTGGCTAGGCTGGTCTCAAACTCCTGAGCTCAATTGATCTGCCTGCCTCAGCCTCCCCAAAGTGTTGGGATTACAGGCATGAGCCACCACGCCCGGCCAAGGTGCTGTTTTAATTCAGTAAGTTCTCAACTGGGTGATTCTGCCTCCAGGGGGCACTGGGTGATGTCTGGAGATATCTGTAGTTGTCACAACTTGGGGAGACTCCTGGCACGGAGTAGGTGGAGGCCAGGGATGCTGCTCGGCACCCTGCAGTGCCCAGGATGGCCCCACCCCAGAGAATGATCCAACCCCAAATATCCGCAGGACTGAGATTGAGAAGCCCTGAAATTATCTTCTCAGAACCCGTCTCCCCACTAACTTTGGCTCAGGTGAGCACCTTGGGCTCTGTAGTTGGAGAGACCCAGATTCAAGTCGCAGCTTTTTACCCTCTCCTGCCCGACACTCACTGTGTGTCCTTAGGCAAGTCACATGCCCTCTCTGAGCTCATATCCTCGTCTGGAAAATGCTGATTAAAACAGCTCCTCTTGGGCCGGGCGCGGTGGCTCAAGCCTGTAATCCCAGCACTTTGGGAGGCCGAGACGGGCGGATCACGAGGTCAGGAGATCGAGAGACGATCCCGGCTAACACGGTGAAACCCCGTCTCTACTAAAAAAAAAAATACAAAAAAAATAGCCGGGCGAGGTGGCGGGCGCCTGTAGTCCCAGCTACTCGGGAGGCTGAGGCAGGAGAATGGCGTAAACCCGGGAGGCGGAGCTTGCAGTGAGCTGAGATCCGGCCACTGCACTCCAGCCTGGGTGACAGAGCAAGACTCCGTCTCAAAAAAAAAAAAAAAAAAAAAAAATTAAAAAAAAATTAAAAAAATTAAAACAGCTCCTCTTGCCGGGCGTGGTGGCTCACGCCTTTAATCCCAGCACTTTGGGAGGCTGAGGTGGGTGGATCACGAGGTCAGGAGTTCGAGACCAACCCGACCAACATGGTGAAACCCCATCTCTACTAAAAATACAAAAATTAAGGCCGGGCGCGGTGGCTCACACCTGTAATCCCAGCACTTTGGGAGGCTGAGGTGGGTAGATCACGAGATCAGAAGATCGCCACCATCCTGGCTAACACAGTGAAACCCCGTCTCTACTAAAAAATACAAAAAATTAGCCAGGCGTGGTGGCGGGTGCCTGTAGTCCCAGCTACTTGGGAGGCTGAGGCAGGAGAATGGTGTGAACCTGGGAGGCGGAGCTTGCAGTGAGCCGAGATCATCCCACTGCACTCCAGCCTGGGCGACACAGCAAGACTCCATCTCAAAAAAAAAAAAAAAAAAAAAAACATTAGCCGGGCATGGTGGTGGGCACTTGTCCCAGCTACTCGGGAGGCTGAGGCAGGAGAATCGCTTGAACCTGGGAGGTAGAGGTTGCAGTGAGCTGAGATCGTGCCATTGCACTCCAGCCTGGGTGAAACAGCGAAACTACGTCTCAAAAAAATAAAAGTAGAAGAAATAAAGTGGTTACGCTGCTGTTGATTTGGTTGCATCGTGCCAGGCACAGCCCTGTGTAGACTGGAGCCTTACGTGCTTAGAGTGAGGTAGCACCGCACCCATTTCACAGATGTGGAAATAGAGGCTCAGAGGGGAAGCTCTGCCTGGGATCCCCAGGCTGTCTGCCTTCCCTCAGGCCCACAGCAGCCCCCCAGATGGCAGGAGCTAAAATGTCCCAGGAGGGGGCACCCCCAGGGCTCCTGCCACATCAGACCCTGCCCTGCACGTGCCTCTCACCTTTTCCGAAGGTTGCAACTCCTTCTCCGTCCATGGGGCCGTCTGCTCTGGGTGGGCGGCCACTGTGGGGACAGGGGCTGGTCAGGGAGGGCGAGGGGATGCAGGTTAGGACCATCTACCGGGCTGCCCATTGTGCAATAGCCAGGCACGGCCTGAAAGGTCAGGAATGTTTCAGCTACCCCGCCAGGGACAGCAGGAGGTGACATCCACGGCTACCAGCCAGAACTGGTCTCCCCCCAACAGTGCTGGGGGCTCCCCCCAAGCCTAGGGCCGCTGTTCCCCGAAGCAGGGTTCCATGGTACTTCCTCTGCTGGGTGCTGGACACCCACCCTGAGTCCCGGGATTCACAGAGCCTGGGGTCGGGGAACAGGCTTGCCCAACCCACCCCGCCCCCGCTGCAGCTGCCTGCTGCCTGTCGCCAGGCCAAGGTATGTGGAGCAGAAGTCAGCTGCCTGGGGCTCTGGGCCCAGAGGGAGGCCTAGCTCAGGCAGCCGCCCCATCCCTGGGTTCCCTGTCATTGTCCCTGATTGCTCAAGCTGAGCCACAGGAGGCTGGGGAGCTCCCGGGCTGTGTGACCCCAGGGGAGCTGCTGCTTCTGCCTGGGAGTCTGGATCTCACTCTGATGAGCCCAGAGGGGCAGAGCACCCAGCCTGGTCCATGGTGCATCAGAAACGGGGTGCAGGGTGGGGGAACGGCCGAGGGACTGAGTGGGGGGCATTGCAGGGAGACAGGCTGGGTTGAAAGCCACCTTCGGTCACTCACCCCCCATATTTATGCCTCAGTTTCCCCATCCGCCACAAGATGTCCCCCACACATGCAAATATGGAGGGCTCGCCAAATGGCCAGAAGTCCCTGCCGGGGGAGCTCCTCCTCCCAGGTCCATGTGTAGAGTCCCCCCGCACCCCCAGCTGGGCCGGCACTCACCCTGAGCCTGTGGTCGGGCAGCCTCGGCGGCAGGCGCTCCTGCGGGGTCAGTGGCTGGCCGGGCTCTCGCCGAGCTATGTGCATTGGCCACCAGGTTCCGGGCAGAGCTGAAGCCAGGCAGGGACCCAAAGAAGCTGCCCAGGGTCTGCATTGGGGAGGGGGAGGTGTGCAGGATGAGCGGGCCAAGCCTCGGCAGGGACAGGGGTCCCAGGAAGCATCGATCAGCCCAATGCCGTCCCAGCCCCTTGCTCCCAGGTGACCTCGGGAAACTGTTTCAGCCACTCAGCCTCAGTTTCCACACCTGGGCAATGGGCAGACTCAGCTTGCCTCCCGTGCACAGAGGAAAAGATCTCCAAAGACCTTTTCTCCAAAGACCTTTTCCTTCCAGGACCTCCACTGCACAGATGGGGAAACTGAGGCTCAGAGAGGGGCAGAGCTGAGGCCGGCCCAAGGTCACCCGCTGGGGAAGGTGCCAAGGTCTGCGTGGGTCCCCCACCTCCAGCTTGGGTCAGGAAGGAAGGGGTTGGCATCATGGCTCCCAGAGCCTCCCCGCCAGCCCACCAAGGAAGCACCTCTCCAGACGTGAGACCCCAGGACTATGGAGGTCACCTTCCCTGACTCTGGAGCATCTCCAGGCCCCAGCAAGAATCTGCCCCCCGTTTCCTTTCTTTACCTTGCCCTTGGGTTTGGGGGGATCCCGTCTCCCTTCGTCCGGAGCAGACATAGTGAGAATGTGAGAAGCTGGAAGGGGATAGAGAAGGTGCGTGAATAGGGGTTCCCCAGCCTCCCATCCCACACCCACTCCTCCCGAGAGCCTCAGCAGTCCCCGACACCCACCTGCAGGCCTGGCCTCACCCTGGTGTCACTGAAGCAGACGCGGCCCCGTTCACCTGGACTGCGCGAGGGTCCCCCTGAGGACGGACTGGCTCGGCTGGCAGCTGGCTCTGCCCTCGGCTCCCTGGCCTTATAGGGTCCAGGGCAGGCGCAGGCCCAGCCGGCAGGGGCAAGCGGCCAATGGGCCCGGGGGAGGCGGCCTGGACGGTCACGTGACCACCTGCCCAGCCCAGTGTGGGCCCGGGCCCAGCACCTTTCCCCTGTTCCCTGCCCACAGCTTGCACCAGGCTGAGTGGCTCACAGGCCAGCTGGGCTCCCTTCCCTTCCCCCCCGAGGGACTGCCTATGTGCCCATCCTGCCTCCAGTTCCATCCACAAGATGGGTATAGTTCAAATCCCCACTGTGCCAGGACGCCTTGACTCGTTACCATCTTTGTGCCTCAGTTTCCTGTCTCGTACTCTGCACCATGTCCCGTAGTGTCCAGCTTCCTCCTTCACTTGCTTCACCCCAGTCACACAGGCCTCCTCGCTGTGCCTCTAGCACACCTAGCACTGTCCTGCCTTAGGGCCTCTGCACGGGCCGTGCCCTCTGCCTGGAACACCTCCCCACAGGTTCCCACAGAACAGTGCCTGGCATACGTTTGGTGCTTAATACCGTTTGGCTCAGTAGAACAACAGAGAGTGATTGTGAGCCTCTGTGAGATGAGGTCATGCACTGAACAAATGCTACCTTTGCGTTACCCAGGCAGAAGCAGGGTCGCAGGGTCGCAGGGTCTCTGTGAGGAGCAGAGGGTGTCCTCAGTGTGGAGGGGAGCCTGTCACTCTCCAGAAGGGACTTAGACCAAAATGCAGACCAAGATGGAGCACCAGCCAAGCTGGGGGCACCCTAGGAGTGAAAACCCAACCTGGGGGGCTTGGGCCAACCCACGGAGGCTCCCTGGAGGAGGCGTCCTGTTCCAAAAAAAACTGGTGAGGACGGGATTCAAACCCAGACCCGGAACCTTCGTGCCGAGCCCAGCCTATGTGCTGGGCTGGCTGTGGGTGGGTGGGCAGAGGAATGGCTGTGACGCCCACCCTGGGCTGTGTCCCCCTCCTACCTGCCTCCGAGACAGGATTCCTAGCCCTGTGTTATTGGGGGTGAGAGGGCAGACCCCATGGGTAGCTCTGGGCACTGGGCTGGGAGGAGGGAGGGTCCAGCCACAGGATCTGATGATTCCCAGGCCGTCTGTCTCCTTGGAGCCGACACTGTGTTTGCTAAACAGTGGGGGAACAACAGGGGGGTGTCCCCCAACCTCTCCTACCAGCCAGTGCTTCCCAAGGGTGGCTGGGAGAGCTCTGGGTGCCCCTCCCCTTCCCAAAGGGCGGCCACAGCCCAGTGTGTGGGGAGAAAAAATAAATAAGTGATCACAAACATCCCAGCCAGGACCTGCCCCTCCTCTGCCCAGCACCCTCCATGGCTCCCACCTTCCCTGGGGTAGGAGCCAGGGGTCAAAGCCCAAGTCCCCCCTCCCTACAGCCCGCTAGGCCCTGCATAACCTGCCTCATCCTCTCCCCACCTTCCCCTCTTCCTTCTCCTCACTCTGCTCCAGTAACACGGGCCTTTTCACTGTTCCCATAACACACCAGGACAGTGGAGTCCCTCAAAGACACACGTGACTGTGCCTGCTTAGCCCCCGACACCCTGCCTCAGGGCCTTCATGCAGGTTGTTGCTTTTGCCTCCAGCACCCTTTCTCACATCCCTCACCTCCTTCCAGATCTTTCCTCAAATATCACTTCCTCTAAGAGGCCTTCCTGGATCCCCTCTCCCTTTAAAAAATATATACCTCAGGCCGGGTGCCATGGCTCACTCTGTAATCCTAGCATTTAGGGAGACCCAGGCAGGAGGATTGGCTTGAGATCAGGAGTTTGAGACCAGCCTGGGTGACAGAGCGAGATCCACATCTCAAACGAAAAATAAATAAATAAAATAAATTTACATATATTTATGTATATTTAAATATATATATTTTTTCTTTTGAGACGGAGTCCCGCTCTGTCACCCAGGCTGGAGTGCAATGGCGCCATCTCGGCTCACTGCAAGCTCCACCTCCTGGATTCATGCCGTTCTCCTGCCTCAGCCTCCCGAGTAGCTGGGACTACAGGCTCCCGCCACCACACCCGGCTAATTTTTTGTATTTTTAGTAGAGACGGGGTTTCACTGCGCTAGGCAGGATGGTCTCGATCTCCTGACCTCGTGATCCACCCACCTTGGCCTCCCAAAGTGCTGGGATTATAGGCGTGAGCCACCGTACCCGGCCGCCCAAAAAATATTTTTAAATAAAAATTAAACAAATTAATGGGCCAGGCACGGTGGTTCATGCCTGTAATCCCAGCACTTTGGGAGGCCAAGGCCGGTGGATCACCTGAGGTCAGGAGTTTGAGACCAGCCTGACCAACATGGCAAACCCTATCTCCACTAAAAATACAAAAATCAGCTGTGTGTGGTGGCACACGCCTGTAATCCCAGCTACTCAGGAGGCTGAGGCAGGAGAATCACTTGAACCCGGGAAGTGGAGGTTGCAGTGAGCTGAGATCGCACCACTGCACTCCAGCCTGGGTGACAGAGCGAGACTCTGTCTCAAAAAATAAATAAGTCCCAGAGCTTAGCTCAACCCATTCTCTTTTCCTCACCTCTGCTCCAGTGAAACTGATTTCCCTACTGCTGTGCCTTTCCCTAAGCTGTTCCCTCTGCCAAAATGCTTATCCCTGTGTGTTGTTCTGATCATCCTCAACAGGCCTGGCCCTGCCAGGAGCCCCCAGCCTCATATGGGAAAAGACAAGGCTGCCTGTCGTTATAAGTCAAGGTGGAAAGGGCAAGAAACCTTGAGAAGGTGACCTGTGGAGGACCGGAGGAGGGAGGTATCCAGCTGGGATAGAGCCCAGGAAGCCTTCCTGGAGGAGGCGCCATTGAGGCTGGGCCTTCAGGATGTATGAGATGTGTCCGAGGGACGGATAGGGGGTGGGAAGGGCATTCCAGGTGGCCACACAGCCTCAGCAAAGGCCCGGAGGTGGGAATGTGCCCACTTCCATGGGCATAGAGCAAAGTATCCAGGTCAGGCTGGAGGAGGAAGCTGGAAGGTGAAGAGTTTGGTCTGTGGGCAGCGGGGACTTGTGGGAAGTTCCAGAACAGGATCAGGGAAGTAGATTTGGCTGGTGGAAGTGGTCGGAGATCCCAGAGCCGCCCTCTGGACCACGTCCCAGGGAAGTCAGGGGCCACCCTGACCTCACCATACCACGCTATGGTTTCCTAACACCCCACCCAGTCCCAGGGGAGTTGACGGAGCAGCCAGAAATGCGGTCAGAGGACAGGAGGGAACCCCCGAGACCAGCCCATGGCCCTTGCCCTGCCTCTGTCTTCCCATCCTGACCAGCGCAGCTGGAGAGACCACAGCAAGACCAGCTCCTGCAGGACCAGAAGGAGGGAAGACAGCTGCCCCATCTGACTCCTTCCCCTTCTGTTCTGCTCCCTGCAATTTCCACGAAATTCACCTGGACCAAGATGCGAACAGCTTCCATGCGACCGAAGGGGCGATGCTCTTGTTTATTTTTAGAGACAGGGTCTCGCTCTGTTGCCCAGACTGGAGCGGAGTGGTTACCAATCAAAGCTCACTGCAGCTTCAACATCCTGGGTTCGAGGGATCCTGCTGCCTCAGCCTCCTGAGTAGCTGGGGCACAGGTTCGCACCATGCCTATTTTTAAAATTTTTTGTAGAGAGAAGGTCTCGCTATGTTGCCCAGGTTGGTGTCAAAACTCCTGGGCTCATACAATTCTCCCACCTCAGCCTCCCAAAGTGCTGGGATTACAGGTGTGAGCCATATGCCCGACAATTTTTTTTTTTTTTTTTTTGAAACAGACTCTCGCTCTGTCGCCCAGGCTGGAGTGCAGCGGCTGGATCTCAGCTCACTGCAAGCTCCGCCTCCCGGGTTAACGCCATTCTCCTGCCTCAGCCTCCGGAGTAGCTGGGACTACAGGCGCTCGCCACTTTGCCCGGCTAGTTTTTTGGGTTTTTTTTTTTTTTTTTTTTTTTTTTTTTTGAGACGGAGTCTCGCTCTGTCGCCCAGGCTGGAGTGCAGTGGCCGGATCTCAGCTCACTGCAAGCTCCGCCTCCCGGGTTCACGCCATTCTCCTGCCTCAGCCTCCCGAGTAGCTGGGACTACAGGCGCCCGCCACCTCGCCCGGCTAGTTTTTTGTATTTTTTAGTAGAGATGGGGTTTCACTGTGTTAGCCAGGATGGTCTCGATCTCCTGACCTCGTGATCCACCCATCTCGGCCTCCCAAAGTGCTGGGATTACAGGCTTGAGCCACCGCGCCCGGCCGTTTTTTGTATTTTTTAGTAGAGACAGGGTTTCACCGCGTTAGCCAGGATGGTCTCGATCTCCTGACCTCGTGATCCGCCCGTCTCGGCCTCCCAAAGTGCTGGGATTACAGGCTTGAGCCACTGCGCCCGGCTGCCCAACTAGTTTTAAGTTGCAATGCTTACCCCACGTGGGCTGGGCAGTAATGATGGATCCCAGACAGGATGACAGGCAGGTCAGAGAAGCACCATTCTTCCAGATCTTGAACCCTGGCTCTACACAGCCCCTCCCTCTCCGTCTCTGCGGTGACACACCTCCGTGGCCCCCAGCCCCCTGGGATTGAGACCCACCCTGGCTGGAACACACATGGGCCTTTCAACATCAAAAAGGACCTTTATTCTGGGGGCAAATCTCAAACAGCAAAGCAAGCGGGTGTGGCAGGCTGAGCAGCACAGCCCACGGGCATCTTCAGGGAACCCACCAGTCCAGGATGTAAAAACTGAGGGAGGAGGAGGACTCCCTTTTCCAAGTTCCAAATAGGGCAAAAGGTGTGTTTCCCTGGAAAGTATTTTTTTTTAAAATGAGATAAGGTCTTGCTTTGTCACCCAGGCAAGAGTGCAGGGGCCAGATCATGGCTGACTGTAGCCTCCAACTCCTGGGCTCAAGCAGTCCTCCCACCTTGGCCTCCCAAAGTGCTGTGATTACAGGCGTCAGCCACCACACCCAGTCAGGGCTCACTTTTCAAAGCCCCAAACAGCAGGCATTGGGCAAAATGTGTGTTTGTTTCTTGGGGAGGCTATTATTATTTTTTAGATAGAGTCTTGCTCTGTCACCCAGGCTGGTGTACAGTGGCGCAATCTCTGCGCACTGCAACCTCCCGCCTCTCGGGTTCAAGCAATTCTCCTGCCTCAGCCTCACAAGTAGCTGGGACTTACAGGTGCACACCACCACGCCTTTTTTTTTTTTTTTTAAATACAGATGGGGTTTCATCATGTTGGCCAGGATGGTCTCGAACTCCTGACCTCAGATGATCCACCCACCTCGGCCTCCCAAAGTGCTGAGATTAGAGGCATCAGCCACTGTGCCCAGCCTCTTGGAGAGGTTTGGATTAGCTTCATGGAGCCGGGGAGCAGGACATAGGTGAAGAACCCAGCTCGTGGCTCAAGCTGGCCTGAATTGGGTTCGAGGTCCTGCTCCCCCTGGGCCTCTTTGTCCATGTGTGCAAGGAAAAAATGGGAGAGTCTAATACCAAAAACGTGGTCAGGGATCCTGAGTTGGGTCTGATTCTACAGAAGGGTCAAGGCCAAGACCTCATGCTTACGTGTGGCCACCAGGGGGCAGCAGGGATCTGGGCATGTAGGTGGCCTTTCCTCCCAGCCTCCACTGGCCCATGTGGTCAGAAGTCCAGCTCGGGCATCAGGGTGTGCTTGACCGAGCAGCTGGGGGTTTCGGGTTCCTGCTCACAGATGTCCCCGGCGACACCCATCCCGTCCCCATCACCATTCCCATCCCTGTGCTGGGCCTCCCAGGCTCTCTGCTGGGCCGGCCAGTCCAGGTGCGCCCAGCGGGGGTCAGGGCCCCCGATGACCTCATCCACCTGGTCCGCCAGGTCAGGCAGGGGCTCGGGTCGCTCCACAAGGATGGGTGCAAAGGGTCCCACCAGCCAGGGCAGCGGCACGGCCTGCACCACCAGCTCCAGCAGCTCATCCACGCAGGCGTGTGCACGGGCCACGCTACCCCGGCCCTCGGCCAGCACGGCTGCTGGCACATCCCCGAAGCAGCGGGCATCAGCGAAGGCAGTCTGCAGGGCGTCCACGCTGCGCCGCACCTCAGCCACCTTCTCCTGGGCGCTGGGGGGCAGGCCCCGCACACTGGACTCCAGGGCCTCTACCGTGCCCTGCAGCTCCTGCGTCAGGCTGCGGGACAGCACCAGCGTCTCCAGCTCTGCCTGCAGGGGGCAGGGACCTCAGTTCCCCCTATGGACGCCCAGGACTGCTGTCCTGCCTCAGTTTCTCTGATGGACCTACAGTGGGGCTGTCAACCTGTCTCATAGACCTCATAGTACTGTCCCCCATAGACACAGAATGTGACCCAGCCCTGCCTTGGTCTCCTTTATAAACACACAATGGGGCTGGGCGCGGTGGCTCACACCTGTAATCCCAGCACTTTGGGTGGCCGAGTCGGGCAGATCACCTGAGGTCAGGAGTTCAAGACTAGCCTGGTCAACATGGCAAAATCCCGTGTCTACCAAAAATACAAAAATTAGCCAAGTGTGGTGATGGTCGCCTGTAGTCCCAGCTACTCAGGAGGCTAAGACAGGAGAATCGCTTGAACCCGGGAGGCGGAGGTTGCAGTGAGCTGAGATCGCGCCACTGCACTCCAGCCTGGGTGACAGAGTGAGACTCCATCTCAAATAAATAATAAATAAAAATCAAGTGGGCTGGGCACAGTGGCTCAAGCCTGTAATCCCAGCACTTCGGGAGGCTGAGACAGGCGGATCACGAGGTCAGGAGATCTAGACCATCCTGGCTAACCCAGTGAAACCCCGTCTCTACTAAAAAATACAAAAAACTAGCCGGGCGAGGTGGCGGGCGCCTGTAGTCCCAGCTACTCGGGAGGCTGAGGCAGGAGAATGGCGTGAACCCAGGAGGCGGAGCTTGCAGTGAGCTGAGATCCGGCCACTGCACTCCAGCCTGGGCGACAGAGCCAGACTCCGTCTCAAAAAATAAATAAATAAATAAAGTGGAAGGTGGAGACATGGTTTCTAGGCTATAGGATCAGGGAGAGAATGTGGAGGGCGGGAAAGAGAGAAGGAGCGGGAAGCCAGGGACAACTGCCTGCCTGGGCCAGCACCCCTTCTTCCCTCACCTCCCTGCATCTCAAAAATAAATAAATAATGAAACAATAAAACTCCATCTCAAAATACATACATAAGTAAAATAAACACACAGTGGGACTTAAACCTGCCTCAGTTTCCCCCCATGGACACCTCGACTAGCTGACTCAGCACTTGGTTTGAGATAGCTTGAGCTGGGTCCCCGACAGCACTGGGCTGCTCTGCAATCCGTCACTCCCCGTCTTCCTCCACGGCCTGGCGGCAGACACCACCTCACCTGGCACTCCTGCGGTCTCACCTGGCACCCTGAAAGTCTCACCTGGCTCCGGCGGCGGGTCTTCGGATTGCACTGGCCCCATTCCCCCCATAGTTCGTGCACCTTCCCGGGGCAGGCCGGGGTGGTGGGGGTCACCCCACACTGCATGTGGTCTATCTGCAAGGACAGAGATGGTGGTCTTCAGAGCTGAGGGATCTGGGGGTGGGGGTGGGGTCCAGGACCAATGATTTGGCCTCAGTAAGCATTTAGGAGACAGAGGCAGGTTGTGCAGGGCCCTGGGGAAGACTTGGGCTTGGACCCCAAGGCAGGTGGGAGCCATAGAGGGCTGTGGGCAGAGAAGAGACGGACCTGACTCAGGGGCTCACAGGTGCCCTCTGGTGGCTGCTGTGGGGAGGGACGCGCTGAGGATGGGAGGATTCTGATGAGGAGGGCACCAGAAGAGGAAGGTTCTCTTCTGACCTACCCTAACTCGCTCTAAATTCCAGCTCCTCCTTCCCCTCTTCCACAAAACCCCTCCCCGACTCCCCAGGCAGAGTCATGACACCCCTGGGCTCCTCCAGGCCCGGGTCCCCCAGCGCTGAATACACACAGCTGGAGACAGCTGCACCCAGCTCCGCCTCCCGCTTCGGGCTAGCCCGGGATCCGGTATTCAGTTGGCGCTCAATCCATACTGATTGGCCTGCATCCTGGAGCAGGGGTGGGTCGCGGGCTCTCACCAGCTCCAGCGTCTCCTGCAGCTGGGCCAGGGTGTCCTGGGCACGGTGTTTGCTCTGCCTCAGTTTCCCCAGAGAGTGCTCGTAGGCCAGGTGGCGAATCCGCGCCGACAGGGAGCCGAGGCGCACAAAGTAGCCCTGCTGTCTCCTCTGATCCTCCACCGAACCCACTTCCGGGCCCTCGGCCTCAGCCGCCAGTGCCGCTGGAGGACAGGATTCGGGGACAGCGCGGGGTCAGCACGGCCACCCCCTCTCCACCTCTGCTCTCCCACCTCTGGGTACAGAAGCCACAGGTTCCCACATTCACAGTTCCCCTCGACTGACATCAACCCATTTGGTCTTCCCCAAGCTGTAAGATGTAGGCACTATGGTGGGTCATGTTTTACACAGGAGGAAAACTGAGGCAAGGGAGAGGTGAGATCCTGCAAGATGCAAGAAGCATATCTGGATTGGAACCCAGGCACGTTGGCCCCAAACTGCTTAACCTTTTTTTTTTTTTTTTTTTTTTTTTTGAGATGGAGTCTTGCTCTGTGCCCCAGGCTGGAGTGCAGTGGCGTGATCTCGGCTCACTGCAAGCTCCGCCCTCCCTCCCCCCGCCCCCCGCCCCGGGTTCACGCCATTCTCCTGCCTCAGCCTCCCGAGTAGCTGGGACTACAGGCGCCCGCCACCTCGCCCGGCTAATTTTCTTGTATTTTTAGTAGAGACGGGGTTTCACCGTGTTAGCCAGGATGGTCTCGATCTCCTGACCTCGTGATCCGCCCGCCTCAGCCTCCCAAAGTTTTTTTTTTTTTTTTTTTTTTTGAGATGGAGTCTTGCTCTGTCCCCCAGACTGGAGTGCAGTGGCGCTATCCCAACTCACTGCAACCTCCGCCTCCCAGGATCAAGCGATTCTCCTGCCTCAGCCTCCTAAGGAGCTGGGACCACAGGCGTGCACCTCCACACTCGATTAAGTTTTGTATTTTTAGTAGAGGTGAAACCTCTACTAAAGTTTTGTTTTTTTAGTAGGGTTTCACCATGTTGGCCAGGCTGTTCTAGAACTCCTGAGCTCAACTGATCCGCCTGCCTCGGACTCCCAAAGTGCTGGGTTAAGCAGCCTTTAAAACATATAGGTTGGGTGCAGCGGCATGCACCTGTAATCCCAGCACTTTGGGAGGCCGAGATAGGAGGACTGCTTGAGCCTAGGGAGGATTACTTTGAGACCAGCTCAGGCAATATAGCAAGACCCCATCTCTAGAAAAGAAATACAGAAATTAGCCAGGGCCGGGCACAGTGTGGCGTGTGCCTGTAGTCCCAGCTGCTTGAGAAGCTGAGGCAGGAGGATCACATGAGCCCAGGAATTCAAGGCTGCAGTGAGCTATGATCACGCCACTGCCCTGTAGCCTAGGTAACAGAGCAAGACCCCATCTCAAAAAAGATTAAAATTTAAAAAAGAATGAAAAAATAAAAAAAAAATCCACACAAGACATGGTGAAAATAAAAAAGAATATATCGTAGTCCAGGCACAGTGGCTCACACCTATAATCTCAGCACTTTGGGAGGCCAAGGCAGGGGGATCACTTGAGCCCAGGAGTTGGAGACCAGCCTGGCCAACATAGCAAGACCCCATCTCTACAAAAAAAATTTTTTTAATCAGCCAGATGTGGTGGTATGCACCTCTATTCCCAGCTGTCCAGGAAGATGAGGCAGGAGAATCACTTGAACCCCGGAGGCAGAAGCTGCAGTGAGCCGAGATCACACCACTGCACTTCAGCCTGGGCGACAGAGCGAGACTCCATTTCAAAAAAAAAAAAAAAAGGTGATTGGGTGTGGTGGACTCACGCCTGTAATCCCAGCACTTTGGGAGGTCAAGGCAAGCGGATCACCTGAGGTCAGGAGTTTGGTCAACATGCGAAACTGCATCTCTACTAAATACACAAAAATAGCCGGGTGTAGTGGTGGACGCCTGTTATCCCAGTTAATCAGGAGGCCGAGGCCGGAGAATCGCTTGAAACCAGGAGGCAGAGGTTGTAGTGAGCTGAGATCGCAATACTGCACTCCAGCCTGGGTGACAGAGTGAAATTTTGTCTCAAAAAAAAAAAAAAAAAAAAATTCAGGAGCGCCTGGCACACAAGAAGTACCTAATCAATGCCTCACTGCGGTTTTTTTTTTTTTTTTTTTTTTGGAGATGGAGTCTTGGTCTGTCACCCAGGCTGAAGTACAATGGTGCCATCTTGACTCACTGCAAGCTCCGCTTCCTAGGTTCAAGTGATTCTCCTGCCTCAGCCTCCCAAGTAACTGGGATTACAGGCACCCACCAACACACCCAGCTAATTTTTTGTATTTTTAGTAGAGATGTGGTTTCACTATGTTGGCCAGGCTGGTCTCGATCTCCTGACCTCGTGATCCGCCCGCCTTGGCCTCACAAAGTGCTGGGATTACAGGCGTGAGTCACCGTGCCTGGGAGTGTCTCTAGTTTTTCAAAACAAGCCAAGAATTGGGACATGTAATGCAAAATCTGGTTGTTAAATGCATGCAAAGAATGAAAATATTTAAAACACACTGCATGCGCATTTGGGGGTCCACCAGTTTGGGACCTCAAGTCTAAAAGGCCTATACGCCCTTAGGGTCTGGGTATTCTGACTCCTGGCAGGATGCAGGTTGGGAGACCATGGAAGTGACTGGGAGGGAGGACGGGCCTGGTTTCAAGTACTGTGTTTCCTGATCTGCTGTGTGACCTTGGGTGAGTCTCAGACCTCTCTGATCTGTATCACAGGGGGATGTGGACTGGGCAGGAGGACTCAGCGGTTAGGGATGAGGGTGTCGTCCTCACCGAGCTCTTCCTCCGTCATGGGCAGGAAGTGATCCACCAGCTCCTCTGATTTTTCCAGCACAACGTCCATGGCATGGCTCACAGAGCGCTTCAGCTCCACGCTCCAGCGCCGGCCACGCCGGGCCAGGTCCACCACACCCGTGACACTGCTGGCCACCGCGTCCTTGGCCGAGGTCACCACCTGGAAGGAAGGGCCCCCCCTACTCCAGGCACCGCGGGACTCCAGCTCCATTTCTGCCACCCTAGTTCCCTGGGGCTGGGACTCAAAGATCCCTGGACTTCCTCCTGGCTCCGTGCCTCAGTTTCCCCTATAAAAGGGATGATGAAACCCTTCCCTCAGAGGGTGTTGAGGCAGTTACCCGCCCTTACTAGCAATACATATATATACACACACACATATATACACACATATACCTATATATGCATATATATACATACATATATACATGTATAAATATATGTATATGTATACTATATGTACATGTATACTATATATACATGTATGTGTGTGTATATATGTGTGTGTGTGTGTATATATATATTGCAGTTATCTTAACCTGGCTGTTTTTTCTCGAGTTAACTAAAAGCCTGGCTGGCACCATCCCTTCCTCCCTCCCACCTCTACTCTGGCCTGCCCCCACTGGAGGTCCCCATGTCTAGTTATCTGGGGTACCGTCTCCGAAGGTTTCTGCAGAAAGGGAAGCTTCTCCTCCAGCTTGTCCAGGCCCCTGCAGGCGAAACTGTTCACGGAGGCCACTGAAGGGAGGGAGAGAGGCAAGGAGACTCGGGGAGATGCAGAGGGAGATAGGGACACAGTGAGAGCTGTAGAGGGAGGGAATGCTAGAGAGAGAAGCAGAGACAGAGAAGGAAGGAGACCAGGAGAGACAGGGAGAGACCACACAGAATGACGGAGACGAGACCCACACCAGGAGAGGCACAGGCTTCCTGAGACCTTACAGCAAGAAGCCACCAAGACGCTGGAGCAGATACCTGAGGCTCCTGGAGACAGACGCCAGCAGAGGGAGATGTGGAGAAGGCTTAGACCACAGGGGGACCTGGCTGCCTCCCTAGGTGAGACCGGGGGCCCTGAGGGTGTGGGTATGCCACTGGGTTGGGCACTGCCTCCTCTGTTCTCCTGCCTGGGCTCTGCCACCCACCCTATTCTCCCAGCACCAAGGTGACTTTGCAGCTGTGCCCAGCTCAGATGGCCCAGCGGACAGACTCAAGGGCACAGAATCTGGCTGAGAGGCAGTTGAGGAGGTGCTAGGCTGGGACCCTCAGGTGACCTTCTTCATGGGTCAGACTATAGGCCAAGGGTCCTACAGTCCCCCCCACCCCCTCACCCCGTCATCGGCTCAGGGGTCCACAGAAATGTGAGAACTGCAGAGCGGAGGCTGCAGGGCTCAGGACAGGCAGAGGCAGGCACAGAGGGGAAGGGGCCTGGAGAGACAAATGGACCCAAGGCACGTCAGGCCAACAAACGAGGGGGAACAGGGAGACAGATGGAATACGGACAGAGAGGAGGGGCCCCACCAGTAAACAGGTAAGGGGAGAGGGCCGGAGATCAGATTTATTTATTTTTGAAACACAGTCTAGCTATGTCACCCAGGCTGGAGTGCAGTGGCACAATTTCGGCTTGCCACTGGACCCTGGGACCCGTCTCCCAGGTTCAAGCGATTCTCCTGCCTCAGCCTCCGTTGGAGCTGGGATTACAGGCGCCCACCACCATGCCTGGCTAATTTTTGTATTTTTAGTAGAGATGGGGTTTCACCATGTTGGCCAGCCTGGTCTCGAACTCCTGACCTCAAGTGATCCGCCTGCCTCAGACTCCTAAAGTACTGGGATTACAGGCATGAGCCACCATGCCTGGCGGGGGATCAGATTTTATATATATACACACACATACACACACACACACACACACACACACACATATATATATATATATATATATATATTTTTTTTTTTTTTTTTTTTTTTTTTTTTGAGATGGAGTCTCACTCTCTTGCCCAGGCTGGAGTGCAATGGTGCAGTCTTGGCTCACTGCAACCTCTGCCTCCCAGGTTCAAACAATTCTCCTGCCTCAGCCTCCTGAGTACCTGGGATTACAGGTGCCTGCCACCACACTCGGCTAAGTTTTATATTTTTAGTAGAGACGGGGTTTCACCATGTTGGCCAGCCTGGTCTCGAACTCCTGACCTCAAGTGATCCGCCTGCCTCAGACTCCTAAAGTACTGGGATTACAGGCATGAGCCACCATGCCTGGCAGGGGATCAGATTATATATATATATATACACACACACACACACACACACACACACACACATATATATATGTATTTTTTTTTGAGATGGAGTCTCACTCTGTTGCCCAGGCTGGAGTGCAATGGTGCAGTCTTGGCTCACTGCAACCTCTGCCTCCCAGGTTCAAACAATTCTTCTGCCTCAGCCTCCCGAGGACCTGGGATTACAGGTGCCTGCCACCACACCTGGCTAAGTTTTGTATTTTTAGTAGAGATGGGGTTTCACTATGTTGGCCAGGCTGGTCTTGAACTCCTGACCTCGTGATCCGCCTACCTCAGCCTCACAAAGTGCTGGGATTACAGGCATGAGCCACCACACCCAGCCAGATTTAAAAAAAAAAATTTTTTTTTTTTGAGATACAGGATCTCACTATGTTGCCTTGGCTGGTCTTGAATTCCTGGCCTCAAGTGAGGCCTCCTGCCTCGGCCTCCCAAAGCACTGGGATCATAGGCATGAACCGCCATGCCCAGCTGGTGATCACATTAAAGAGGGACTTAAGTGCAGAGATTGAGGAGAGGCGGCATGGCAGTGGGACAGGTGGCTAGGCTGAAGATGACTCCCAGGAATGTCATGCAGATAGACCAAGGAGGATGGGACGGGGACAAGCCACAGTTCTGGGAAAACGAGCTGGGGCACTCACGCTGGGGCTGCAGGTGCTCGAGCAGCGGCTGGGCGTGGTCCAGGGCACGGGTGGTCAGGCCGCACACGCAGTTCTCAGCCAGGCGGCAGGCAGAGCCCAGCAGCGGGTGCCTGTCCTTGGCTGCGCTGTAAGCATCGCAGACCGCGGTGCACGTGGCCCTGACCAGGGGCAGAGCCACCACACGCTGCACCACATTCTGTGGGAAAGGCTGGCATCAGGGGGGCCCTGGGGGAAGTGGGGCCCCAGCCATACCTCAACCTACTTCCCCTCTCTAGGCCAGGACAAGGGATGGGAGAGTGGAAGGATAGAGTACTGAACACCCCACCATGTAGAGGCAGTGAAGATACATGTGGATGTGAGAATGTCATGGTTCCTTAACTCACAGGCTCCTCTTCCCATGGTGTACACAGAACATTACAATTTTGTTTTCTTTTGTTGAGATGGGGTTTCACTCTTGTCACCCAGGCTGGAGCACAGTGGCACCATCTCAGCTCACTGCAACCTCCTCCTCCTGGATTCAAATGATTCTCCTGCCTCAGCCTCCCAAGTAGCTGGGATTACAGGCGCCCGCCACCACACCTGGCAATTGTTATTGTTGTTATTGTTATTTAAGACAGAGTTTTGCTCTTATTGCCCAGGCTGGAGTGCAATGGTGTGATCTCAGCTCAGTGCAACCTTCGCCTCCTGGGTTCAAGTGATTCTCCTGCCTCAGCCTCCCAAAGAGCTGGGATTACAGGGATGCACCACCATATCTGGCTTTTTTTTTTTTTTTTTTTTTTTTTTGTATTTTTAGTAGAGATGGGGTTTCTCCACGTTGGTCAGGCTGGTCTCAAACTCCCAACCTCAGGTGATCCACCCACCTCGGCCTCCCAAAGTGCTGGGATTACAGGTGTGAGCCACCGCGCCCAGCCAATTTTTTTTTTTTTTTTTTTAAAGTAGAAACAGGGTTTCACTATGTTGGCCAGGCTGGTCTCCAACTCCTGACCTCAGGTGATCCACCCAACTCAGCCTCCCAAAGTGCTGGGATTACAGGCTTGAGCCACGGCGCCTGGTCACAATTTTTTTGTTTTCAATAGAGACAAGGTCCTGCTCTGTTGCCCAGGCTGGAGGGCAATGATTCAAGCATGGCTCCCTGCAGCCTCAGCCTCCCAGGCTCAAGCAATCCTCCCACCTCAGTCTCCAGGTACCTGTGATTACAGGTGCACACCACTGTGCCCAGCTAATTTTATTTATTTTTATTTATTATTATTTTTTTTTGAGACGGAGTCTTACTCTGTCGCCCAGGCTGGAGTGCAGTGGCCGGATCTCAGCTCACTGCAAGCTCCGCCTCCCGGGTTTACGCCATTCTCCTGCCTCAGCCTCCCGAGTAGCTGGGACTACAGGCGCCCACCACCTCGCCCGGCTAGTTTTTTGTATTTTTTAGTAGAGACGGGGTTTCACTGTGTTAGCCAGGATGGTCTCGATCTCCTGACCTCGTGATCCGCCCGTCTCGGCCTCCCAAAGTGCTGGGATTACAGGCTTGAGCCACCGCGCCCGGCCAATTTTATTTTATTTTATAGAGATGGGGTCTTGCTGTGTTACCCATGCTGGTCTTGAACTCCTGGCTCAAGTGATCCTCCCGCTTCAGTCTCCTAATATGCTGGGATTATAGGCGTGAACCACTGCACCTGGCCAAATACTGTATTTTTTGATCTGCATTTGGTTGGAAAAGGTCTGCATACTTCTGTCTCCTGGGTTCAAGAGATTCTCCTGCCTCAGCCTCCCAATTAGCTGGAATTACAGGCAGCCACCACCCCACCTTTTTTTTTTTTTTTTTTTTTTTTGAGATGGAGTCTCGTTCTTGTTACCCAGGCTGGAGTGCAGTGGCGTGATCTCGGCTCACTGCAACCCCCGTCTCCAGGGTTCAAGCGATTCTCCTGCCTCAGGCTCCTGAGTAGCTGGGAATACAGTAGGTGGCACCTGCCACCATGCCCGGCTAATTCTCGTACTTTTAGTACAGACAGGGTTTCACCATGTTGGCCAGGCTGGTCTCAAACTCCTGACCTCAGGTGATCTGCCCGTTTGGCCTCTCAAAGCGCTGGGATTACAGGCGTGAGCCACCGTGCCCAGCCTGACCTGTGCAGTTCAAACCCGTGTTGTTAAAGGGTCGACTGTGATCTGTCTGCTCGAGGGAGGAGATGTTAGAGTTTGGGGGTTCAGAGCACCGCCCCTGGAGCACAATGGCCTCTGTTCACTTCTGGTTCAACTGCCTCCAAGCTGTGTGAACTTGGGCAAGGAACTGAACCATTCGGTGCCTTGGTTTCCCCATCTACGAAATGCATTACTAGGGTTGTGATGAAGTATTCAAGGAGCCAATATACATGGAACTCTTGCAACCGATACAGTGATTGCTGCTCTTACTATTGTTGTTATTGAGGGCGCCATGATGGTGGACGTGGAGACAAAAGGATACAGGTGGAGACCCAGGGATCAGAGGAGAGGGAAAGGGTTGGGTAGGGGCCACAAAAGCCAGCTGGGTGTCTTTGAGACACTCCCCTCCCAGGGCCTCATTAAGCCCCCACTAGGAAATAGACCGTCTCCTCCATGGACCAAAATATTTTATGAGTCAGGTTTTCCCAGCAAGGAGAGGAGTGGGGCGGGATACCTGGCCTGAAACGCTCCTAGAAGGGACTGTCCCACACAATTCCTTGTGTCCCCGCTCCATGGGAGGCGCAGCCCTCACCTGCTGGGTCTGGGAATCTGAGCCGCTGGGTCTGGGGATGTGAGCCGCCTCCTCTTCGGACATCGTGCTGCAAACAGCGTCACCCTGCAGGGCAGGATTGAGTAAGGGGGGGCACCTGCCCAGGCGTCAGATCCTGTCAAATAAACCTCTCGGGGCCTCAGTTTCTTCATCTGAATAATGGGGCATTCTGCGGGGTTCAGACAATGCATGTCCAGAGCTCTGTACACAGAAGGTGTCTAATAATGAGCCTCTGGCAAGGTGGGGTTGCTGGAGTGACTTGAAGCATGGTCTCTGAGGTGAGAGAGACCTGGGTTCAAATGCTACCATTAATTGCGGTGTTATTTTTATTTATTTATTTATTATTATTATTTTTTTTATTATTTTTTTTTTTTTTGAGACGGAGTCTCGCTCTGTCGCCCAGGCTGGAGTGCAGTGGCGCTATCTCGGCTCACTGCAAGCTCCGCCTCCCGGGTTTACGCCATTCTCCTGCCTCAGCCTCCCGAGTAGCTGGGACTACAGGCGCCCGCCACCTCGCCCGGCTAATTTTTTTGTATTTTTAGTAGAGACGGGGTTTCATTGTGTTAGCCAGGATGGTCTCGATCTCCTGACCTCGTGATCCGCCCGTCTCGGCCTCCCAAAGTGCTGGGATTACAGGCTTGAGCCACCGCGCCCGGCCTATTTATTATTTTTTAAAGACAGAATCTCTCTCTTGCCCAGGCTGGAGAGCAGTGGCGCCATCTCAGCTCACTGCAATCTCCGCCTCAGCCTCCCAGTTAGCTGGGATTACCCACGTGCCACCATGCTCGGTTAATTTTTTAATTTTTAGTAGAAACGGGGTTTCACCGTGTTGCCCAGGCACGTCTCAAACTCCTGGGCTCAAGTGATCCGTCCGCCTCAGCCTCTCAAAGTGCTGGGATTACAGGCATGAGACACTGCACCTGGCCTGCTGTGTGATTTTTGGCAAGCGCCTTCACCTCTCTGGGCTGTTTCCTGTTTTGTTAGATGGGGGAGGTCCCTGCTACCCCTGCAGCCCCTGCCTGGGCCCAGAACTGCCCAAGCACCCCGGACGGCTGGAGGTGATAGCTACTGAGTCCTAGTCCACTCACAGCTCATTTGACAGGCAGGGCAACTGAGGCACGCAACAGGTCCACACTGGTCCCAAGGTCACGCAGCCAGTTAGAGTTAGAGGGGGGAGTTCGACTTGCCGCCTGCGATCCCTCCGGTTGCACCCCGCGTCCTCTGAGGACTGGTCCTCGCCCAACTGGGTCCTGAGCTGGGGCCAACTGGGCCAAGGGTCCCAGCCACCTGCTCTGGCCCGTCTTACCCGTCCCACGCCGCCAGACCTTCGCCCAACCACCCTATCTGGAGCTCCTCTCCTGAGCCCGGGGGACGCCCCTGGACGCCGCCCTCAGGGCACTCACCTGTGCGCGAGCGGCTTCAGCTCCCAGGTGTCTCCGCTGACCCCACGCTGAAGTCTCCACCCCCTGCTCACCGGCCCCGCCCATCTTATATCGGCTTGCGGAGTGGGGGCCTCCGGAACTGACCAATGGGGAGAGGCCGTGCGGGGGCGTGCCCAGGGGGTGTGGCTCCAGGCTTCCCTAGCCCTCTCCTTGGGCTAGCCCCGTGCTCTGCGGTTGCCATAGCAATCTGGGAACGCTGGATGCAAAAGACTGATCTATTACACTTTATTATACCAAGTTTGTCCACCTGTCACCCTCACTGCTGTTGCCATGGAGATGGTCCATGCGATCACAGCCCCCATGGCCCTGCTGAGTGACCTTGGCCAAGTCGCTGATGACTTTTCTTATCATTAATTATTATTATTTATCGATTTTTGAGACTGGGTCTTGCTCGGTTGCCCAGGGCTAGAGTGCAGTGGTGTGATCACAGCTCACTGCAGCCTTGCCTTCCCAGGCTCAGGTCATCCTCCCGCCTCAGCCTCCTGAGTAGCTGGGACCACAGGCACACACCACCACGCCCAGCTAACTTTTTTTTTTTTACTTTTTGTAGAGATGAGAGCTCCCTGTGTTGAGCAGGTTGGTCTTGAACCCCTAAGGCCCAAGTGATCCTTCCACCTCAGCCTCCCGAATTGCTGGGATTACAGGTGTGAGCCATTGCACCCAGCTTCTTTTTATTTCTTAATCTGCTCCTTAACTAACCAGAAGCCAGGCCTGCCCTTTCCCTAGGATCCCCATTTTACAGCTGAGCAAGCTGAGGCTCAGATATGGTAAATCACTTGCCCTGCGTACCATAGCAGGTGAATATCCTATTCCTTTTTATTTATTTATTTATTTTTTGAGACAGCATCTGACTCTGTCACCCAGGCTGGAGTGCAGTGGTGCAATCTCGGCTCACTGCAACCTCCACCCCCTGGGTTCAAATGATTCTCCTGCCTCAGCCTCCCGAGTAGCTGGGATTACAGGCGCCTGCCACCATACCTAGCTAATTTTTGTATTTTTAGTAGACACGGGGTTTCGCCATATGGGTCAGGCTGGTCTTGAACTCCTGACTTCATGATTCACCCGTCTTGGCCTCCCACAGTGCTAGGATTACAGGCATGAGTCACCACGCCCGGCCAGGGGTCCTATTCAAACGTAGCCCTGCTGGACCCCAGAACCCTGCCTGTTCATTGCCGTGCCTGGAATGACCACAGATGTAGGCATGGTCTATTTATTTATGTACTTATTTAGAGACACAGTTTCACTCTGTCGCCCAGACTGGAGTGCAGTGGCACGATCTTGGCTCACTGTAACCTCCACCTCCCAGGTTCGAGCGATTCTCGTGCCTGACCCTCCCGAGTAGCTGGTATGACAGGCACATGCCATTATGCCTGGCTAATTTTTGTATTTTGTATTTTAGTAGAGACGGGGTTTTGCCATGTTGGCCAGGCTGGTATCGAACTCCTGACCTTGGGTGATCTGCCTGCCTCAGCCTCTCAAAGTGCTGTAATCCCAAAGGGATTACATGTGTGAGCCACGGCACCAGGGTGTACGTCCATTTTTTAGGGAGCTGCGAAAACTGGACATATCCCCAATCCCCAGGGTCTCCCAAATCTGACTATAGCCCCCACATGGTCAATGCCATATAAGCAGGTGGGCCTGGGACCCCGCCCATCCCTTCGGCCCCATCCCGCCCCTGCAACCTTGCACGGGGCAGGTGCCCCCTTAGATGATCTCAGGCCGGCATGACAAATTGTTTGGAGACCTGGGCAATCTGGTTTAACTTAAACCTTCTCCTAGGACACAAGCCCTGGCAGAAATCCACTGGTAAAATGACACCCGGGCAACGGTCAAGGTTTTATTTCCAGTTAGGTCCCAGGATGGGGGAAGGGAGAGGAAAAGTCACAGGTCTTTGATCCCAACTGTCACCCCCTAGGGAGACCGCCTCCCACACCCCAGGGCCTGGGCCATGCCTCTTTTCCTCCTGCACCCTGGAGTCCTAGGAAGGTGATTTGAGAAGATGCTAGGAACACAACAAAAGCCAATTCATCCTATCCAGTTTTCAAGAGTTATTTATTAAACCCCTTGGGTCTGACCCCAAGCTAAGTGGGACTCAGCACCAGACCCTGCACTCAGAGAGCCCCCTGACTTGGGGAAGACAGAGTCAGAGAAAGGCAGGCCCAGTGTGGCCAGGGCTCAGCCGGAGGGAAGGACAAGGGGGCTGGGAGAACCCAGAGATCAAGAGATCTGGTGGCCGGGCGCGGTGGCTCAAGCCTGTAATCCCAGCACTTTGGGAGGCCGAGACGGGCGGATCACAAGGTCAGGAGATCGAGACCATCCTGGCTAACACGGCGAAACCCCGTCTCTACTAAAAACACAAAAAATTAGCCGGGCGAGGTGGCGGCGCCTGTGGTCCCAGCTACTCGGGAGGCTGAGGCAGGAGAATGGCGGGAACCCGGGAGGCAGAGCTTGCAGTGAGCTGAGATCTGGCCACTGCACTCCAGCCTAGGCGACAGAGCGAGACTCCGTCTCAAAAAAAAAAAAAAAGAAAAAAAAAAAAAAAAAAAAAGAGATCTGGGAAACGGGGAACGGCATTCCAGAGAGAGGGCACATCTTGGGCACGGGCCAGGAAAGTCCATCGTGTGTTTTAGAAGCATGTGTGGGTGAAACGGGGTCCCAGCCATAATGGACAGCCCTGAGTCTCACCTGTAAAAGGCAGGATTATTTGTTTTTTTATTTTTATTTTTTATTTTTGAGATGGAATCTCGCTCTGTTGCCCAGGCTAGAGTGCAGTGGCGCAATCTCTGCTCGCTGCAAGCTCCGCCTCCCCGGTTCACGCCATTCTCCTGCCTCAGCCTCCCGAGTAGCTGAGACTACAGGTGCCCGCCACCACATCTGGCTAATTTTTTTTGTATTTTTAGTAGAGATGGAGTTTCACCGTGTTAGCCAGGATGGTCTCAATCTCTTGACCTCGTGATCCGCCCGCCTTGGCCTCCAGAAGTGCTGGGATTACAGGCGTGAGCCACCGCGCCTGGCCAAAGGCAGGATTATTTGCTAAGTGGGTTGCAGTGTTCTACCAGACCCCCCACCCTCAACCCCAGCCCCAGGTCTCACTGGGACTCGGCCACTGCCAGGAGCGTCTGGCCCTTCATGGCTTCAGGCCCAGCACAGCGCGTGTCATTCTGGGAAAACATCTTGTCTTTTTGGGCCTGAAGCCAACGATAGAGGTCGCTCAGGTTCTGGTCACAGATCCAGGGGTTGCTGGAGATGTCAAAGCCATCCCGCATGTCCCGGTTTGGCTGCCCTAAGGATATCCAGAGCCCCTCGGGCACACTGGCCAGCGAGTTATTGGAGAGGTCCAGCATGTCCAGCTGCCGCAGGCCCTGGAAGGCACCGGCTGCCACCCTGGCCAGCTTGTTGCCGTTCAGGAAAAGGTAGCGCAGGTCTGGCTGCGGCACGAGGAGATCCTTTCCCAGTTCTTGCAATTTGTTGCCTTCTAGATGTAGCCGTTCTAACTGCAGCGGACCCTGCAGAAGGTCAGGGGGCAAGGTCTCCAACTGGTTCTCCGCAAGGTCAAGGGTGCGCAGGAGGGTGAAGTTGGCCAGCAGCCCAGGGGGCAGTTTCCGGAGGCAGTTCCCAGACAGGTCCAGATGCCTCAGGGCTTTCAGACCGTGCAGCCACGAGGCCTCCAGGACCTCCAGCTGGTTTTCTTTCAACACCAGGGTGTCCAGGGTGGCTGAGGCCTGGAAGAGGCCTGGGGGCAGCCCGGTCAGGGAGTTTCGAGTTAGATCCAGCACCCTCAGCTGCGGCACTGGCCGCAGGAACTCGGGTGAGAGGCTTTCCAGCCTGTTGCTGGAGAGGTGCAATTCTTGGAGCTTAGAGGAGCCCTGGAGGAGGGTGGCTGGCAGGAGGGTCAGGTTGAAGAACTCCACGGCCAGGTGCACAGTGTCGGCTGGCAGGTAGCTGGGGATTTTGGCAGGTGGTTGGCAGGAGATGGAGCTGCCATGGTCTGAGCGGAACACCTGGCAGTCTTTGGGGCTCAGGGTGACCCCGCAGGCTGAGGCCGCCAATAGCAGCAGCAGGAACAGGGTTCTAGAAAGATGGGGTTGAAAGCCCCCTGGGCTGCAGGCGGTAACAGAAGATGCTTACTAACCCACAGTGAAAATACACTCAGCTAGGTGAAAATACACCCCCAAATTTGCCTACTTCTTCCCATCTCTGCGGCTACCAGCCTGGACTATGCTGCCTCATCTCTTACCTGGACTAGGGCAGTTGCTTCCTTCTCCTCTCCCAGCTTCTACCCTCACCCCCCACAGCTGCCAGAAGTGGCGCCTGTTGCAGGGAGAATTACAATTCTAGGAAAGTTGAGTTTCTGGGTGTAACTCCCACATAATATGAATACACTTCCCCATCACCAGCCTAGCCCCCATGAGCTGCTAATTATTCACAGTCCAACTTGCTAGTTTCTTCTGATCTGGCTTGTTTTCTGGGTCAGTCCTTGTCTCCCTGGCTCTGTGTTTTGATGTGAACTCCTATTCATCCTGCAAAGCCCCAGCTCCAATGCCCTCTTTTCCATGAAGACTTCTCTGCTCTGGGATCCTGGTCTTTCTGTCCAGCCTTGACCAGTTGGGTGCTTGGAGGAAGACAGATGTTCAGGTTCACGTTTTTGAGACAGGGTCTTGCTCGGTTGCCCAGGCTGGAGGGCATTGGTATGATCATACCTCACTGCAGCCTCTGAACATGAAAAGTGTATCCTGCTTTGGCCCGGTCTGAGGGTGGGCATTTGGCCTTGGGAAGGGGTGGTTTACATTTAGCACCCTTGGAAGCCTGGGGCTTCCCCTCCGTCTCCAGGGCTTCCCTGGCCCAGCAGCCATCAGACATGATCTAGACAGCCTTGGTCACTGTGGCCTCAGACCTCTAACAAAAAGCCTCCCCTGGCTCCATCCTGCCCATGCCCACCTGGGCTTCTGCAGGGGTGTGTGTGTGTGTGTGTGTGTGTGTGTCTGTGTGTGTGTGTCAGTCTTTTTTTTTTTTTTTTTGAGACGGAGTCTCGCTCTGTCGCCCAGGCTGGAGTGCAGTGGCCGGATCTCAGCTCACTGCAAGCTCCGCCTCCTGGGTTCATGCCATTCTCCTGCCTCAGCCTCCCGAGTAGCTGGGACTACAGGCACCCGCCACCTCGCCCGGCTAGTTTTTTGTATTTTTTTTTTAGTAGAGACGGAGTTTCACTGGGTTAGCCAGGATGGTCTCGATCTCCTGACCTCATGATCCGCCCGTCTCGGCCTCCCAAAGTGCTGGGATTACAGGCTTGAGCCACCGCGCCCGGCTTGTGTGTCAGTCTTTCTGTCATAGTTAAGGTTGATCTGTCCCAGGCTCCAGGTCTGTATCTGCTCCCTGTGACTTCAGTGGGTCAGCTGGAATGTGGGTCAGACCTGCCTAGGACAGGTAGTGTGGGGACCTACCTTTCGGGTCGCTGTCGGCTCCAAGAGGCCATGGTAGCTCTTCTCTTTTGCTTCTGGGTTGTCCTGGCCTGGGGAGGTGGCCTTATACCTGCCTGGACTGGGGGCTGGGGAACCAACCCCGGGAAAGTCCCCACCCCCATCAGTTCCTGACAGGGGCTGAGGCTAAGCCAGGCGGGAAAAGGGGAGGGGTCAGGATTACAAAATTGCTTCCTGGAAATTGTTTCCTGTTCAACCTCTTTTTGACCCTGCTTCTAAAACCCAGGTTTTTCTTTCCTTGTTTCCTGATTTTTGGGGGACATCCAAGAGTCTCTCTAGTTGCATCCTCACTTCCCCCAACCCAGAGTTCAAGGATCAAGGTTTGCAAGGCACCATTCCTGGAGATAGCGACAGCTCTTAGCAAGAGGAGTTATTTACCATAAACTTGAGCAACCAGAAAGCTCACTGAAAAGAACAAAAAAATTCTTGTCTTGACTTCGTGGTATGTTGATATTGCTTTTTTTAAATGAAGTCATTTAAAAAAAACAATTCAATAGTGAGTAAAGCCAAAAGTCTCTATGGTTCTTGGACAGTGGCTTGGGAGGAACCAAACCTGGTTCTGAATTCCAGCTCTGTCATAAACAGCTTTGCTCTGTAACCTTTGGCAAGTGACTTAACTGTTCTTGGCCTCAGTTTCCCCATCTATGAAGCTGAACTCAGATCTCTGAGGGCTCTTTCTGCCCCTTTTTCTCTTCATCTGAATCTGACATCCATGCTATTGTTTCCATTCCTCCTCATTTCCTATTAAATGCATTTGGAGGCTACAAATTTCCCTTTGAGAACAGCTTTGGCTGCATCTCATGGACTTGGCTACAGAGTGCTTGCATTCTTGTTGAGTTCTAAATATTTAGGTATGATGTGTCAGCTTTATCTGCACCTATGACTTTTTCTTTTCTTTTTTTTTGAGACCGAGTCTTGCACTGTCGCCCAGGCTGGAGTGCAGTGGCACGATCTCGGCTCACTGCAACCTCCACCTCCTGGGTTCAAGCAATTCTCCTGCTTCAGCCTCCCGAGTAGCTGGGAATACAGGCACATGCTACCATGCCCAGCTAATTTTTAAATTTTTTTTTTTTTTTGAGACGGAGTCTCGCTCTGTCGCCCAGGCTGGAGTGCAGTGGCCAGATCTCAGCTCACTGCAAGCTCCGCCTCCCGGGTTCACGCCATTCTCCTGCCTCAGCCTCCCGAGTAGCTGGGACCACAGGCGCCGCCACCTCGCCCGGCTAATTTTTTGTGTTTTTAGTAGAGACGGGGTTTCGCCGTGTTAGCCAGGATGGTCTCGATCTCCTGACCTTGTGATCCGCCCGTCTCGGCCTCCCAAAGTGCTGGGATTACAGGCTTGAGCCACCGCGCCTGGCCTAAATTTTTTTTTGTAGGAGGAGGCTGGTCTTGAACTGCTGGGCTCAAGGAATCCTCTCAGTCTCTCTGAGCCGTGAGCCACTGCACTCAATCTGTCTTGTACCTTGCCCTGTCCCCAGAGCCCAGCCGTTCGTAGGTCTTAATCAACATGGGCTGAGAGAAAGGAAGGCTTGTGAAATGTGGTGACACAGTAACAAAATGATCCCTTAAAATGAAATCAGATCACATCCCTGCTTAAAACTCTCTGGTGACTTCCTGTCCCACTTAAAACAAAATTCATAAGGCTGGCCGGGCATGGTGGCTCACGCCTGTAATCCCAGCACTTTGGGAGGCCGAGGCGGGCAGATCACCTGAGGTCAGGAGTTCAAGACCAGCCTGACCAATATGATGAAACCCCATCTCTACTAAAATTACAAAAATTAGCCAGGCATGGTGGTGGGTGCCTGTAGTCCCAGCTACTCGAGAGGCTGAGAAAGGAGAATCACTTGAACCTGGGATGTTGGGGCTGCAGTGAGCCGAGATCACACCACTGCACTCCAGCCTGGGCGACAGAGCGAGACTCCGTCTCAAAAAAAAAAAGAAAGAAACTGGCTGCTATGCAGATGAAGACGTTCCCACACTCAGCTCCCCAGATTTGTTTTGACCCAGCCTTTTCTTTCTTTTTTTGAGATAGTCTTGCTCTGTCACCCCAGGCTGGAGTGCAGTGGTATGACCTCAGCTCACTGAAACCTCTGACTCCCAGATTCAAGCGATTCTCCTGCCTCAGTCGGCCGAGTAGCTGGGATTACAGGCACCCACCACCACACCTGGCTAATTTTTTCGTATTTTTAGTAGAGACAGGGTTTTGCCATGTTGGCCAGGCTGATCTTGAACTCTTGACCTCAAGTGATCCGCCCACCTCGGCCTCCCAAAGTGCCAGGATTACAGGCCATGAGCCACCACACCTGGCCTGGTCTTGACTTTTGAGGGTGCCCTCCCACCCATGCCACCCCTAGGAGGCAGAGCAGAGCCAGAGTCATGGGGGCCGGTGGTTGTAAACAGAGTTTTATTGATGGGGAGGGGGCTGGGGGAGGCAAACTCCAGAGAGGGTGGAGGACCCAGCCGGCCACGTGGCATGCATGGTCAGCTGGAGGTCAGAGGGGGTAGGTCACAAGGGGACGGGTGGCATGGGAGTCTCTCACCACCCTGGGGCCGTATTTACAGAGGGGCCCCGCCCACCTTCAACGTCCCCCAGGCCCCAAGCCCTTTAGACAGCTGCTGCCGATGTGACTTCTGGACAGGCCCTCCCCGTGTCCCCTGCCTGAAACCCCGGCATTGTCCCCGCTTCCCTCTGCAGAGCGGGGTTCAAACTCCTAACCGGCACCTCGGAGGCCCCCGGCCTTCTGGAAGCCCCAGCGTCGGCTCAGCCAACGCCCAGGCCGCTGGAGGCACCACGATCGTCGCTTGTGGACACACACCCTGCACGCGTGGCCCACCTGACACACACGCCCACAGCAGCCCTCGCTGGCACGCACACGCACGCCCACCTCCCCGGCCCCTTGCACACGAACACGGCACACACACGCACGCACACCCACACACGCCAGGGGCCTGGGTCGGGGAGGGACCTTTCCAGGGGTGGGGGAGGGCTTGAGTCTGCAGCTGTGGCCCCCCATTCCTCACCGGCGTCCAAGCCTCCCCTGCCTGCCGCCACCCCGAGAACGGAGTTGTGCAATTGGTTAGAAAACCGCAAAAGAAACCAAAACTGCAAAAGAAACCAAAACCTACGCGCATAAGGTCAACCTCAAATCCATAGCAAAGTCCTCCCGCCCACCCACCCCCAAACCGTCTCAGCGTCCTGCGGCCCCGGGTGGGGGGAGGGCGAGCTGGTTGTGCTTCCTTGTGGCGGAGAGGGCCCCCTACTCCGCGGGTGGGTCGCGGGGGGGGCTTGAGCACCCACTCGGAGTTGCCCCGGGCCCCGGCGTTCTGGCACCGTCTCTCGCTCCTGGTTCCCGTGGCTGGCACTGCCAAGGCATCGGGGGGCCCCTGGCCTAGGGCACGGGGGGCGCAGTCCTGTCCGCCCCCCCATAGGGGAGGAGGTGGGCCAAGTCTGTGCCGGGCCGGGCGTGGCAGCCGCGGTGGCGGTCCCCAGGCCGGGCCTCGCCGCTGTTGAACGTGTGGGTGCGGCGCAGGGTGGCGGCCGGAGGGGCGTGGGGGCCCGGCGGCCTCCGCAGGCTGCCCGTCGGGGGCGGGCTCCAGGGCCGCGGGAGGCCATCGGCGGCTGAGGCTGGGTCCAAGGGGCCCGTGGGCGCCGACACCACCCGCCGGCGGTCCGGGCTGGCGTGGGGGGTGAGCGGGAAGTCGCCGTGGGAGGCGCGGCCGGGCCGGGCAGCATAGAGGCGGGCGTCGGGGGTCGGCTCCCCAGGCGCAGAGGGCTGCTCGGGGGCCCGGGAGGGCGCCAGAAGTAGGAGGGAGGACGAAGCGGAGGCGGGGAGCAGGGGGTGGCCGTGGTCCCAGGCGCGGGGGCCCAGGGCGTGGGGGTGCGGGTGCGGGGTGGGCAGGCGCTTCTGCGGCAGCGGCGTCTGCTCGGGCGTGGGCAGCAGCCCCGAGTCCAGGTCGTGGGGCCCGCCCTGCAGCAGCGTGGCCTTGGCCCAGCCGTTCTGCATCAGGGGCGCCAGCAGGGCCTCGGGGGGAACCCCGGCGCCGCCGCCTCCGCCCCGGCCCCCGGGACCCTGCGCCCTGCGCTCGCCCAGGCGGCTGACGCTCAGCACCGCCTCGCCCGCCCCGTGCGCCAGGATGGCCTCCTTGTCCTTGCGCCGGGCCAGCTCCCGCCTCTCACGGAGGCCCACGAACCAGCCCACGCTGAAGCCGGACACCACGGCTCCCACCACGAAGGCCGCCACCGACGATGTCACCAGCAGGTTCACCGACACCAGCCCCGCGCGGTCCTCTGAGAGGCTGGCCCGCAGGAGTCCTAGCGGGGGAGCACAGGGGGGTTAGCGGGGCCGAGGGGGGGCCCGGGCACCTCTCCTACCTCCTCAGGCCCTCTGTCCTCTTTTTCATTTTTTTTATTTGTTGTTATTATTATTTTATTTTTATTTTTATTTTATTTTATTTTTTTTTTTGAGAGGGAGTCTCGCTCTGTTGCCCAGGCTGGAGTGCAGTGATGCGATCTCTGCTCACTGCAAGCTCCGCCTCCCGGGTTCACGCCATTCTCCTGCCTCAGCCTCCCGAGTAGCTAGGACCACAGGCGCCACCGCACCAGGCTAATTTTTTGTATTTTTAGTAGAGATGGGGTTTCATCGTGTTAGCCAAGATGGTCTCGATCTCCTGACCCCATGATCCGCCCACCTCGGCCTCCCAAAGTGCTGGGATTACAGGCGTGAGCCACTGTGCCCGGCCTTTTTATTATTTTTTTAGATGGAGTCTTACTTTGTGTGCCAGGCTGGAGTGCAGTGGGGTGATCTCGACTCTTTGCAACCTCCACCTCCCAGGTTCAAGTGATTCTCCTGCCTTAGCCTCTAGAGTAGCTGGGACTACAGGTGTACGCCACCATGTGGACCCAGCTAATTTTTGTATTTTTAGTAGAGACAGGGTTTCACCATGTTGGCCAGGCTGGTCTCAAACTCCTGATCTCGTGATCCGCCCACCTCTGCCTCCCAAAGTGCTGGGATTATAGACATGAGCCACCTCACCTGGCCTAATTGTTTTATTTTTAAATTTTTTTGTTTTTGTTTTGAGACAGAGTCCCCCAGGCTGCAGTGCAGTGGTGCAGCTCAGTGCGACCCTGCCTCCAGATACTTCTGTTTTATTAAAGACAGGATCTCGGCCAGGCACGGTGGCTCACACCTATAATCCCAGCATTTTGGGAGGCTGAGGCGGGCAGATCACCTGACGTCAGGAGTTTGAGACCAGCCTGGCCAACAAGTCAACTGAACCCAGGAGATGGAGGTTGCAGTGAGCTGAGATCACACCACTGTACTCTAGCCTGGGTGACAGAGTAAAACTCTGTCTCAAAAAAAAAAAAAAAAAAAGACAGATTCTTGCTCTGTTGCCCAAGCTGGAGTGCAGTGGCCTGACCACAGTTCATTGCAGCCTCCACCTCCCTGGCTCAAGCGATCCTCCTGCCTCAGCCTCCCGAGTAGCTGGGACTACAGGCATGCACTGCCACGTCTGGATTATTTTTGGGTTTTTTAGAGACAGGGTTTCACTATGTTGCCCAGGCTGGTCTCGAACTCCTGACCTCAAGTGACCCTCCTGTCTTGGCCACTCAGAATGCTGGGATTATAGGCAGGAGTTGCCACCGCCTGGCCCCTTCTGTCCTATTGAAGTTCGTCTGTCTGCCTTCTGTTATCTCTTCGTCCTTGTCAAAGCCTGTTTCTTGGTGTGTCTGTCTTCTGGGGTCTCTGTTCTTCCCCTATCTCCCTCCCCAATAACCTTTAGAAAGGCATAGAAAGACCTTTCCATGCCTTTCTAAAGCTCTGATGGAGTCCAGTTTCCCCACCCACCTCCCAGAGGATTCGAGGGTCCTGTAGCCTCCTCCCTCCCCTCCCCCATGGTAGTGGGGGAGGGGGTCTTAGCCTGCCATTCTCCCAACTCACCTGTGCAGTCCCCTAAGCCTGAGGTGCTGGCCCCGGACACGTCCTGCTCAAAGGTGGCTCTAATGGGGAGAGGAGGCACCGTCAGCAGAGGCCCCTTTCACAGTCAGAGATCCAGGGGATCCTGGATCATGGGCGGGTCTGACACACCCTCCACCCACCTCCCTCTCCCACAGTACCTGGTGCCTGGGCTGAGGAAGATGCAGGAGCCATCTGGGGCCCACCCGCAGTAGGGGTCCTGACTGCCGATACAGTTCCTAGAGCAGACCAGGGACCGAATGGGACAAGTGTCCAAGTCACTCACACAGCCTCAATGGTGATGGTGACCTGTGGGCCCTGTTCCAAGCACCTGCCTCTTTATTTTTATTTTATTTATTTATTTATTTTTGAGACGGAATTTCACTCTTGTTGCCCAGGCTGGAGTGTAGTGGCAGCATCTTGGTTCACTGCAACCTCTGCCTCCCAGGTTCAAGCAATTCTGCTGCCTCAGCCTCCCAGGTAGCAGGGATTACAGGCACATACCACCATACCTGGCTAATCTTTGCATTTTTAGTAGAGTCAGGGTTTCACCAGGTTGGCCATGCTGGTCTGGAACTCCTGACCTCAGGTGATCCATCCGCCTCAGACTCCCAAAGTAGTGGGATTACAGGTGCGAGCCACCATGCCTGGCGTTTTTTTAATTTTTAAATTAAAAAAATTTTTTTTTGGCCGGGCACGGTGGCTCAAGCCTGTAATCCCAGCACTTTGGGAGGCCGAGACGGGTGGATCACGAGGTCAGGAGATCGAGACCATCCTGGCTAACACGATGAAACCCCGTCTCTACTAAAAAATACAAAAAACTAGCCGGGCGAGGTGGCAGGCGCCTGTAGTCCCAGCTACTTGGGAGGCTGAGGCAGGAGAATGGCGTGAACCTGGGAGGTGGAGCTTGCAGTGAGCTGAGATCTGGCCACTGCACTCCAGCCTGGGCAACAGAGCGAGACTCTGTCTCAAAAAAAAAAAAAAAAAAAAAAAAATTTTTTTTAAATTAAAATTTAATTTTTTTTTTAAGAGACAGGGTCATGCTCTGTCACTCAGGCTGGAGTACAGTGGCATGATCATAGTTCACTGCAGCCTCAACCTCCCAGGCTCAAGTGATCCTCCTGCCTCAGCTTTCTGAGTAGTTGGGACCACAGATGTGTGCCACCACGCCCTGCTGACTTTTTTTTTTTTAGAGACAGGGTCTCACTATGCTGTGTTGCCCAGACTGGTCTCGAACTCCTGGGCTCAAGCAGCAGTCCTCCTGCCTTGGCCTTCCAAAGTGCCGGGACGACAGGCGTGAGCTATGAAGCCCAGTCCCTCCTCTTAATAGCAACTCCTGGAGTCCTTAGAACAAACCCGTGTGCAGGACACTGTTCACTCCCCATTTTACAGGTAAGTGAACTGAGGCTCCAGAAAGTAAACGTCTGCCCAAGCGGCAGAGCTGAGATGGGAGGCCAGGCCTCGTGCCAGAGGCTGTGCCCTTGGACTTGGAGCCACTGGGTCATCGTGGCGATAACGGTGGGCAGGAGGCAGGGTCCTCTGCACTGACGGCTCACACGGAGCCCAGGCGTGCGCCAGCACTGGCATGCATCCTAGCTTTCCTCCCATTTTAGAGACAGGGAAACAGCCTCCGCCGTGGTCCCTGGTTCTCCTTCCCCTGCAGTCTCCTCCTGGAGCAGCCACCAGAGGCACCTGTAAGCACCGGAGTCACGGCCAGTTCCTCCTCTGCCTGCAACCCTACATGGCTCCCACCTCCCTCGAGGTCAAAGCCCAAGTCCTCCCTGAGGCCCACAAAGCTCTGCACAAACCTCCCCGTCCCCTCCCATCCCCTCCCCGTCCTCCCCTCCTCCCTCTCTCCCCCTTGCTCATTCTGCTGCAGCCACACCGGCCACCTCACTGTTCTTCCAACACACCAGGCGTGGTCCTGCCCCTGGGCCTTGCATGGGCCGTGCCCTCTGCCCAGCTCAATGACTAGGATGTTGTTGGGCTGTTGATTGGAACCCAGCTCTCCCTCCCTGTGCCCATCCTCCCTCATTTCCTGCCCATGGCGGGCCTGGGGTAGACACTCACTTCATACACCCAGAGTACTGCTGGCAGCGAGCCACGGGCACTCGGACCACGCAGCGGGGGAAGGCAGCCAGCAGGCCCCCTGAAGCTGCGTCCAGCTCCAAGCTCAGCAGCCGCTGCCCTGTCTCGCCACCGCCCGGCCGTCCACACCTGGGGACAAGCAGAGTGGTGAGGCTGAGGGCAACTCAGCCCATCTCCCCTCCTGCTGGCGACCCCTCCCCGTCTTTGCCTGGACCCACCTGTCTGGCCGGTAGGTCTCAAACTCTTCCAGGAAGACACTGAGCCCAGATGTCCCTGAGGTACTGGCGTTGGGCCGGACGAGGAACTTGAGGACGGTCCCTGCCTCAGAACCCAGGAAGACAACAGTCTGGTTGCCCCAGGGGCCGGCTCCCACGTCCACAGCCACTCGAGTCAGCTGGTGCCTGGGGGACAGGGCAGGGGAGGGTCAGGCTGGCCCCATATCCCCCAGGGGTCCTCCAGCCACCACCTGCCACCAACACGGGCATGGGCATGGTTACACGGGTGCACACAGTGACACACCACGTGACAGCAACAAATGCGTGTGTGCATGGATGCCGGAGACATGGGTGATCACACAGGCACGTGGGCACACTCGCCAGAAACATAACCCCAAACCAGACTCTACTTGGCCTTGTCGCTTTTGTTGAGACAGAGTCTCGTTCTGTCGCCCAGGCTGGAGTGCAGTGGCACAATCTCAGCTCACTGCAACCTCCGCCTCCCAGGTTCAAGCGATTCTCTTACGTCAGCCTCCTGAGTAGCGGGGACTATAGGTGCGTGCCATCACGCCTGGCCAATTTTTGTTTTGTTTTGTTTTGTTTTGTTTTGTTTTGTTTTTGAGACGGAGTCTTGCTCTGTGCCCCAGGCTGGAGTGCAGTGGCGCGATCTCGGCTCACTGCAAGCTCCGCCCCGCCGGGTTCATGCCATTCTCCTGCCTCAGCCTCCCAAGTAGCTGGGACTACAGGCGCCCGCCACCTCGCCCGGCTAATTTTCTTGTATTTTTAGTAGAGACGGGGTTTCACCGTGTTAGCCAGGATGGTCTCGATCTCCTGACCTCGTGATCTGCCCGTCTCGGCCTCCCAAAGTGCTGGGATTACAGGCTTGAGCCACCGCGCCCGGCCTTGTTTTGTTTTCTTGAGACAGAGTCTCGCTCTGTCGCCCAGGCTGTAGTGCAGTGACGCGATCTCGGCTCACTGCATCCTCTGCCTCCTGGGTTCAAGCGATTCTCCCGCCTCAGCCTCCCAAGTAGCTGGGACTACAGGCGCCCGCCACCACACCCAGCTGATTATTTTTGTATTTTTAGTAGAGACAGGGTTTCACCATTTGGCCAGGCTGGTTTCAAACTCCTGACCTCAAGTGATCCTCCCACCTCGGCCTCCCAAAGTGCTGGGATTACAGGCGTGGGCCACTGTGCCCGGCCCCCCTTTCTCCTGATGTGTATGTATGTCTGTGTACCTTTTAGTCTCTTTCTCTCTCTGTGTCTCTTCCCTGTCTGTCTCTTTGGGTGTCTATCTCTGATTGTCTCTCTCCTTGTCTCTGTCTCTCTCCTCCTTTGTTCTCCTAGTGTGTGTCTGTCTGTCTGTCTGTCTACCTCTTTTTTTTTTTTTTGAGACGTAGTCTCCCGCTGGCCCAAGGTTGGAGTGCAGTGGCATGATCTTGGCTCACTGGGTTCAAGTGATTCTCCTGCCTCGGCCTCCCGAGTAGCTGGGACTACAGGCACCTGCCACCACGCCTGGCTAATTTTTGTATTTTAAGTAGAGACGAGGTTTCTCCATGTTGGCCAGGGTGGTCTCAAACTCCTGGCCTTAGGTGATCTGGCCGCCTCGGCCTCCCAAAGTGCTGGGATTACAAGCATGAGCCACTGTGCCTGGCACCCTGCCTGTCACCTCTTGATGCCTCTCTATCTCTTTATTCTCTATCTCTCTCCTAGTGTCTCTCCATCTTTCCCTCTCTGTCTGTGTCTCTGTCTCCAGCTCTCTGGGCAGCGCCGGCAGCCATGGGCTCAGCTGTGTTGAGCATCTGCATCCTCTCTCCCCTCGCCACGCCGTGCCCCTCCAGGACTGACCTCATCAGGGTCCGCACGATCCAGGGCGCGTGGCCCAGCGAGGGCACCGCCTCGTCCATCAGAGGGTGGGTCTTGACAAAGTTTAGGATGTCGTCCGGCAGGGCGCTGGAGGCATTGTACTGCATCCCGGGGGCTGCGCAGCACCCAGGCCTGGGGGTGGCAAAGGGTGTGGTCAGGAAGAACGCAAAGGTCCTCATAAAGGGGACTGGTTCACCAGGGGTACCCATTGCTTTGCCCAACGGCCCTCAGTTTTTTTTTCTTTTTTTTTTTTTGAGATGGAATCTCAATCTGTCGCCCAGGCTGGAGTGCTTTGGCTCACTGCAACCTCCACCTCCTGAGTTCAAGCGATTCTCCTCCTCAGCCACCCGAGTGGCTGGCATTACAGGCATAGTGCCACCACGCCCAGCTAATTTTTGTATTTTTAGTATAGACAGGGTTTCGTCACGTTGGTCAGGCTGGTCTGAAACCCTTAACCTCAGGTGATCCGCCCACCTCAGCCTCCCAGAGTGCTGGGATTACAGGCGTGAGCCACCGCGCCCAGCCTCAGTTTTTCCTATTTGCATAATGGGTACAGCTGAACTCAGCATCAGCTAAATAACCACCTGGAAGCCTCAGTCCCCGGCCCTGGGGATCAGGACCTCATCTGGGCACGTGACTCAGGATGGGGGGGATTCTCACCGGGGTCGAGGCACCTGATCCTCCGGCACCGGCGTCCAGATGGACTCGGGGGACTTCTGCTCTCGGAAGCGGCCTTCAAACACAGCCGCCACCTGTGTCATGTCAAAGGCGCAGACAGCCGAGCCAGGGATGCTGAGGGGTTGGGATGAAAGAATTTGGTGAGCCCAGTGGGAGGCCCCATCTCAGACAATCACATGCAGGAACCTCTGTCTGCAGGATCCAGCGAATCTTCAGTCTTCCTGCGCCAGAGAGATCCCGTGTCCCTCCCGCATCTGTCAAATGCAGCCGTTCCTCCTAAGTAACATCTCAGATGATTGGACCACAGTTCAGGGTCTAAGTAACATCTCAGATGATTGGACCACAGTTCAGGGTCTAAGTAACATCTCAGATTGGACCACAGTTCAGGGTCTAAGTAACATCTCAGATGATTGGACCACAGTTCAGGGTCTAAGTAACATCTCAGATTGGACCACAGTTCAGGGTCTAAGTAACATCTCAGATTGGACCACAGTTCAGGGTCTAAGTAACATCTCAGATTGGACCACAGTTCAGGGTCTACGAGGCCGCCCCCTGTCCAGGCCCCCATCCCTGTTTCATTGGATGTCCTGCCTCCCCACTGCCACTGTTAGAACCCATTCCCCAGCAAGCTTTTTCTTTTTTTGAGACCCAGTCTTGCTCTGTCGCCCAGGCTGGAGTGCAGTGGTGTGATCTCGGGTCACTGTAACCTACACCACCCGGCTTCAAGCAATTCTCCTGCCTCAGCCTCCCAAGTAGCTGGAATTACAGGTGCCTGCCACCACACCCAGCCAATTTTTGTATTTTTAGTAGAGACGGGGTTTCACCATGTTGGCCAGGCTGGTTTCAAACTCCTGACCTCAAGTGATCTGCCCTCCTCAGCCTCTCAAAGTGCTGGGATTACAGGCATGAGCCACTGTGCCCGGCCCACAAGCAGGCTTTTTAAAAACGAAAATCTGGGCCGGGTACGGTGGCCCACGTCTGTAATTCCAGCACTTTGGGAGGTCATGGAGGGTGGATCACGAGGTCAGGAGTTTGAGACCAGCCTGACCAAAGTGGAGAAACCCCGTCTCTACTAAGAATACAAAATAAGCCGGGCATGGTGGCATGCGCCAGTAATCCCAGCTACTCAGGAGGCTGAAGCAGGAGAACTGCTTGAACTGGGGAGGCAGAGGTTGTGGTGAGCCAAGATCGTACCACTGCACTCCAGCCTGGGCAACAAGAGTGAAACTCCGTCTCAAAAAAAAAAAACCAAATCGCCGGGTGCGGGGGCTCACGCCTGTAATCCCAGCACTTTGGGAGGCCGAGGCGGGTGGATCACAAGGTTAGGAGTTCAAGACCAGCCTGGCCAAGATGGTGAAACCCCATCTCTACTAAAAATAGAAAAAAAGTTAGCCAGGAGTGGTGGTAGGTGCCTGTAATCCCAGCCACTTGGGAGGCTGAGGCAGAGAAATGCTTGAACCCGGGAGGCGGAGGTTGCAGTGAGCCGAGATAGTGCCATTGCACTCCAGCCTGGGCGACAGAGCGAGACTCGTCTCAAAAACAAACAAACAAACAAAAATGCAAATCTGATCTCATCCCTCTTGCTCTTCACTCTTCCATGACTCCCAGTGCTCTCAGGAAAAAGCCCAGGTTTCTGCCTGCAGCTCACAAGGCCTTGCCTGATCCGTCCCATCACTTCCCTGCCCTCGTGTTGTCCATTCTCCCCTGGTTCCCTTCCCACACAGGCCCTCTCGAGATTCCTTAAATATACTGAACTCACTGCAGCCTCAGGACCTTTGCATGTGCTGTTTCTCCAACTTTGAACACCCTTCCCTCTTCCTCCATCTCACACCTGAAGCCTAGCTCCAATGTCCCCTCCTCCAGGAAGCCCTCCCTGCTCCTCTCCCCAAAGGCAGAGGATGAGGATATCTCTGGCCCAGTTCTGACCAAAGGGACTTAGAGGGTCATTGTCAGCTTGTCTCACCCCAGCCTGGGGCCGAGGCCTCTCAGGGGTCTAATCCAGTGGTGCCCAACCTAGGACCCTGGGCATATCTGAGGAGTGAATGCAAGCCCTCTCTACCCATGCCTACCAAATGCTCCCAGTTCGCTCCCATTGGTGGGCGCTGACCTGTTGCTGGGCGTGGAAAACACAGCCAGGACCACGGGCCGGCCCCCGAGGCTGACCACACTTGTGACAGCCTGCAGCACGTTGAAGTAGAAGTGAGAGTCCCCGGGCACAGAGCAGTTGAGCCGCGCCTTCAGGAAGGACGTCCACTGCTTCTCCAGCACGCGGGGGGAGCCTCCCACGTCGTTCTTGCACACTCGGGCCACGCGGGACACCACCACCTGGGCGTGACAGTGGACAGACGGAGGCCTGAGCTCTGTGTCCCAGGAAGGGCTGCTCACAGGCTGTACCACCCACCACCCAAGCCGGGATGGAGGAGTCTGACCCTGGCTCTGGTGGGACCCCGGCCAGTCACCGTTCCTCTCTGGGCACCGGCTTCCCTTGCAGAAATCCCCAGTGGGAATGTCAGTGATGATAATAGCAACAGTGACAACCGTAATCATCACTGCTTCCGTGAAGAAATGTTTTATTCTCACATCTCTTACACTCTTTCTGAGGGCTGCCTACTGATATCCCCCCATCGTACATATGGGGAAACTGATAAGAGGTACGGATAAAAGGAAGGGACTGGCCAAGGTCCCAATAGTAGTTAGTGGCAGTCTGTGCACTTCAGCACAGGATGCCTGGATGGATGGATGAGTGGATGAATAGATGGATGGATGATTACAATAGAGGGATGAGTGGGTGGATGGATAAATGAATACGTCTGAAAAAGGATGATAGGGCCGGGCGCGGTGGCTCAAGCCTGTAATCCCAGCACTTTGGGAGGCCGAGGCGGGCGGATCACAAGGTCAGGAGATCGAGACCACAGTGAAACCCCGTCTCTACTAAAAATACAAAAAATTAGCCGGGCGCGGTGGCGGGCGCCTGTAGTCCCAGCTACTCAGGAGGCTGAGGCAGGAGAATGGCGGGAACCCGGGAGGCAGAGCTTGCAGTGAGCCAAGATCGCGCCACTGCACTCCAGCCTGGGCAACAGCGTGAGACTCCGTCTCAAAAAAAAAAAAAAAAAAAAAAAGGATGATAATGGAGGAGATGATGACAGAGGACAAGGTAATTAGGCAGTTGGTAGATAAGTAGATGGATGGGTGGGTGGATGGATGAACAGATGGATGGAGAGAAAGCTAGGTGAATGGATGGACGGATGCATGGATAGGTGAATAAGTGCATGAATGAATGGATGGATAAGTGGGTGGATGGATGGATGGATGGATGGATGGATGGATGGATGGATGGATGGGTGGGTGGATGGAAGGAAGGAAGGAAGGAAGGATGGGTGAGTTGGGTGAGTGGATGGTTGGATCAGTGAGTGGGTGGGTGGATGGATGGGTGTGTGGGTGAATGGGCAGATAAATGGATGGATAGATGGGTGGGTGCATAGATGATGAGTGTGTGGATGAGATGGATGGATGCATGGGATGGAAGGGTGGATGGATGAATGGATGGTGGATGGATTGGCAGATGGATGGACAGATGAATGATGGATGGATGGATGGGTGGTTGGATAGGTAGATTGATGAATGGATGGGTGGATGGATGGATGGATGAATGATGGATGGATGGATGGATGGATGGATGGATGTGTAGGTGGATGGGCAGATAAATGGATGAATAGATGGGTGGGTGCATAGATGATGAGTGGGTGGATGAGATGGATGGATGGATGGGATGGAAGGGTGGATGGACGGGATGGAAGGGTGGATGGATGAATGGATGGCTGGATGGATTGGCGGATGGATGGATGTGTGGATGGATGGATGGATGGATGGGATGGAAGGGTGGATGGATGAATGGATGGCTGGATGGATTGGCGGATGGATGGATGTGTGGATGGATGGATGGATGGATGGATGAATGGGTGAGTTGGGTGGGTGGATGGTTGGATGGGTGAGTGGATGATGGTTGGATGGATGGATGGATTGGTGAGTTGGGTGGGTGGATGGTAGGATGGGTGAGTGGGTGGATGGATGGATGGGTGAGTGGGTGGATGGATGGATGGGATGGAAGGGTGAATGGATGGGTGGATAGATTGGCAGATAGATGGACAGATGAATGATGGATGGATGGATGGGTGGTTGGATAGGTAGATGGATGAATGGATGGGTGGATGGACTGGCAGATGAATGGGATGGATGGATGGATGGATGAGTTGGGTGGGTGGATGGTTGGATGGGTGAGTGGATGGATGGATGGATGGATGGATTGGTGAGTTGGGTGGGTGGATGGTTGGATGGGTGAGTGGATGAGTGGATGGATGGATGGATAGATGGATGGATGGATGGATGAGTTGGGTGGGTGGATGGTTGGATGGGTGAGTGGATGAGTGGGTGGATGGATGGATGGATGGATGGATGGATGGATGGATGGATGAGTTGGGTGGGTGGATGGTTGGATGGGTGAGTGGATGGATGGATGGATTGGTGAGTTGGGTGGGTGTATGGTTGGATGGGTGAGTGGATGGATGGGTGGATGGATGGATGGATGGATGGATGGATAGATGGATGGATGGATGGATGGATGGATAGATGGATGGATGGGTGTGTGGGTAGAGGGGCAGATAAATGGATGGATAGATAAGTGGGTGCATAGATGATGAGTGGGTGGATGAGATGGATAGATGCATGGGATGGAAGGGTGGATGGACGAATGGATGGGTGGATGGATTGGCAGATGGATGGATAGATGAATGATGGATGGATGAGTGGCTGGACAGGTAGATGGATGAATGGATGGGTGGATGGATTGGCGGATGGATGGGATGGAGGGATGGAGGGATGGATGGATGGATGGATGGGTAGATAAATGGATGGATGGGTGGGTGCATGGATGGGTGGATGGGATGGACGGATGGATGAATGGATTGGCAGATGGATGGATAGATGATGGCTAGATGGACGGACTGAGGGATAGACTCATGGACGGATAGGATGGAAGGGTGGTTGGATGAACTGATGGGTGGATGGATGCGTGGACAGATGGATAACTGCATGGATGGATGGATGGGTAGTGGGTGGATGAGTAGATGGATTAATGGATTCATGAAAGTGTGGGTGGGCTGAAAAACAGGCAGATGGGTAAGTGGGAGGGTGAACAGGTAGACGGATGGACAGGGGATGAAGGATGGATAAGTGATTGTGGCTGGGTGGGTGGACAGGTGAACAGCAACGGCACCAGGTGTATCTGACTTCCAACTCATGTCCGTCGTCAGGACTGAGTGCTCCACGGCTGCTCTGTAGATGCCTTCAGGCTCGGGGCCTGATCATGGCTGGAAGGGAGGCCCTGGGAACCAGAAATGGAGGGCAGGACCCTCTTGCCCCATGTAGGCATTCATGGATCCACCTCTGCCCCCTCTACTTTGCATGATCACAGCCTCTCAACTCCATGCCCCACTGCACTGGCCTCACCTTCTCCAGGTAGTTAAACTCCATCGCGATCTCCCGGAAGAAGAAGTAGACATGGCTGCCCCACTCCACCGCATGGACAAAGTAAGGCTCTGCAGGAGAGGAGGGGTCAGAACTCAGCCCCTGACATGACAAAGGGGATTTCTGGGGCTAAGAACTCACTGGCTTTTATGGTGAAGGGGGGACCTAGGCTGGTTACCCAGGCAAAATGAAACAGACTCAAAGTTTGGTTTTTTGCAGGGGAAGGGAGGTCAGAAGAGCCTAAAATCGCTGTGTCTCTTGCTGCAAATGGCAACATCAACTATTTTTTGTTATCTTCCTCCCTCATGCGTTGAAGAGCTGAGTCTTGCTGTATCTTTTCTGTGGTTCCATTTTGGGCTTCTAAGCCACCCACTTCCAGCAGGTTCTACTTTAGATCCAACTAAACTTGTTCCTCTAGCTTTCCAGCCTTCAAAAAGGCCAACAGATTCCAAAGATGTGGTGGAAATCCTCCCACCAAGCTCCTCTGGGACTCTTATTCTGGTGGGGGGACTTGATAAACGTCAGGTTCTGGGCCCTGCCAGGTCTGGGCCCACTGCTCTTCCTGGTCTCACCTTTGAACCACTTGGAGTCGTGTTTCACGGTGCGCAGGGTGGGCCTGTCCCCGAGGCTGCGGTAGATGACAGCGTCAATGGCAAGGAAGTCGGTAACAGTAGCTGTGAAGAGCATCCCGTCTGGATGGGGTGGGTGGAGAAGGCAGGCAAGAGATGAGACCGCAGAGGCCAGGGGCTGGGTGGGTCGAAACTCGATTTTCTGAGACTGAACCCTGAGCCTAGGGGAGCCCCTGTCTCCAGGCTGAGCCCTGATCCCATCCCAGCCCCACCTCCATCCAAGCCCTGACCTTAACTGAGCCCCTGACCCTGGCTAAGCCCCGAGCCCTGCTGAGCCTCAATCCCAGCTGAGCCCCAAACCTGGGCTAAGAGTCTGCCCACGTCACAGCTGGGATGAGTGGCCATCCAGCTGCCTTCTAAATGACCCAGACGCTGGAGTAGAAAACGCTAGGTCTTGCCTCTGGCTGGGGCTGATCAGATGGAGGTTGGGGGGGTACTTACCAGAGAAGAGGGCAACATTGGCGTGCTTGGGGTCGTACGGGCAGCGGGCCATACCACTGATGCTGTCTCCCACGGGCTGCAGGGTGTCTATCTGCAGGGACCATGGGGGCTGAGTGACAGATCTCCTGACCCCGCCTAGCAGCCCCTGGCTCCCTCAGCCCCCCACTCTAGGGGGAATCCTGGTCCACCATGGATTACTGTGTGACCTTGGCCACTCACTTAATCTCTCAGGGCCTCAGTTTACTGATCTGTAAATGGGTTTAAGAGTCGATCTCTAGTTAGACCTGCAACTGGCTCATTGTCTAAGTAGCTATGGCTTCCCTGGCACCCTGTACAGGCCTTGTTTGGACAGCAGTGACTCCTCTTGAGCTCAGGGGCAGGAGGCAGGGAGAGTATATCCAGGAAGGCTTCCTGGAGGAGGTGACATGGCCTGGGGAAAAGTCATGGCCAGCAGAGGTCGGGCGAGCAGAGGCCTGGAGGTTGGACCTGGGGCGCAGGGAGTCTTAAGACTCACGCTGTAGTTGGCGCACACCGGGTTGAAGGCGTTGGAACCGCACACAAAGAGCGTGGACTCGTCCCGAAGGAGCAGCACCTTTACAAAGTTTCGACACTCGCCCTGGGGTGGGGACAGGAGGAAGTGGGGAGCGCGATGTGGGCGTGCTCATGGTCACAGGCGTGGCCAGAACCTGAGCTTTGTGGGTGGAGGGCCGGTCTGTGGTGTGCATGGCCAAGTCTGGGGCCCTCCTTGGGGTCAAGGCAGGGGCTGAACCTAGGACTGGCTGGGGACACGGTGCGGCCCAGACAGGGTAACACTGTATCAGCAGTGCAGGCAAAGCCAGGATTGTGGGCATGTTCAGACTGTGGGCATAACCATGGCAACAGCAGAGTCCCAACCTGGGATGGAGGAGGAGAAGGATCCGCCCTGGGTGTGGTCGGGGCCAACTGGGGTGGGGCATGGGCGTGACCAGAACTAACTGGGGCGTGGTGGGCATGGTTATGGCTGATGGGGGCCAGGTTGGGAGCATGGCCAGAGTTGGTGGGGTGGGTGTGGCCTGGGCTTATTGGGGCGGGCCAGGGGCGGGGTGGGGCGGGCAGGGCTGATAGGGGAGGGGTCGGGATGGGGACCTGATCGATTGGGTGGGGTATGAGCGATTGGGTGGGGTGTGAGCAAGGCCTGGGCTTGTTGGAAAGAGAATGGGGGTAGTGGTAGGACTGACTGGGGCAGAGGTGTGGGCGTAGCCAGAACTATTTGGGGCGTGGTTATGGCTAATTGTGGCTAGGTTGGGGGCCGGGCTAGGACCAATTGAGTGGGGACGTGGCCGTGGCCATGGTTGTTTGGGGATGTGGCCAGGGCTGGCGGTTGGGCGTGGCCAGGGCTGACAGGAGGTGGGTTGGGGCGTGGCCAGGGCTGGCGGAGTGGGCGTGGCCTGGCCTGATTGGGGCGGGGCATGGGTAATGCCAGGGCTGATTTGCGGGGGCCGGGACCCAATCAGGGCTCACTCACCTCCTGTTTGCCCTTCATCCGACACACGTTTATATCGCTGGGATTCGATCTCCAGGTCAGCTTCTGCAGACAGAGAGCTGGTGAGGGGGTATCGGGTCCCAGCAGCCCTAAGTGATCCCGTCATGCAGGGCCGAATTCACCCAGCCCTGCGGTGCAGTGCCAAGCCCCCCCGCCCTACCCCTCCACTCCCACCTGCACCCCTTCCTCACCCTCTGGTACCGCAGCTCCGTAGACGTGGGGGGCTCCAGCTCTACCCTGTAGAGGTTGTCCCTGGGGGAGGGGCATAGTTAGTGAGACATGGGGGCTCCACCGCTCTCTCCCATTCCATCCTTCCCACTGCCAATGTGGCGTGCACACGGGGGCACGCAGGCACATGCCAACGTCTCTGACACCAGCAACTCCAGCGCCGACCACACCCCTCCTAAGGGCCCCAGCAGGACTTCATACCCTGCCCTCCACCTCCTGCCCGACACGCCCCACGGGCTGCCCCCAACACCTCGTCCCATGGCCTTAGGCCAGGTACCCCATTCGGCGCCTCCCAGGCGCCCACCAGTCTCTCCCCGGTCACACCCATGCCGAGGAAGTCGCCCTGCTCAACATCATTGGTGACCTTGTGTGGTTAAGCCCAGTGGTCACTTCTCCATCCTCCTCATTCTCTCCAAAGCATCTGATCTGTCCGGCATCTCTCCTTCCTGGGATGCCCATCCCTAGAAGCCCCGTAATCTCACACTCGCTTCTCCCCACGACAGCTTCCACCTGGTCCAGCCTCATCATAGCCAGCCTGGAAAGCCCAGTCCCCTCCACCCTGGTCCCCTGGCTTCCATTCTCGCCCCCTCCCAGAAGCAGCCACCAGAGGGCGCGTGTGAGCACCTGAGTCAGGTCTAGTCCTCCCTCCACCTATAACCCTCCGTGGCTCCCACCTTCCTCCGGGTCAAAGCCTAAGTCCTCCCAATGACCCAACAGGCTCTGCACGATTTGTCCCGTCCCCTCCCTGCACTCCCCTCCTCTCTCTCCCCCCTTCGCTCATTCTGCTCCAGTCACACAGGCCTCCTCGCTGTCCCCAGCAATACCTGTCGCCAATGAACAGCGTCCTGTTGACTCGCAGGACTCGCTGGATGTTGAGGTCCTCAGCACCTTCTGCGGGGGCGAGGCGTCCGGGTCCGCTGCCCACAAACACGGGATAGTGGTTCAGGTCTGAGTGAGGGGGTGGAGAGGGGTGTGAGCAAGGGCTGGGGGTGAAGAGAGGGCGGCTCGAGGTCATGCCCCTTCTAGGGGTGTCTCCTGAACTGGTTGAGTCCCCCAGTGGGGGCAGCAGACCCAACCGGGAACCCAGACACTCCCACGGGACTCCATCCCCCGCAAGATACCCCCAGACTCACAGTCCCTGGGGGCCACGCTGAGCGGTGGCGGCTCCTCAGGAAAGAGGCCGTGGGCGCCCCCCAGTAGCAGCAGCAGAAGTAGCAGGGCCGGGCGGGGAGGGGACGCTTGCGGGGTCTGCATGGCGAGGGCGAGGCGACAGTCGGTGACGCCTGCGGGTGAGGGGCGGCGAGGTGAGCGGCCTGCAGTCCGACTCGTGGCCACAGAGGGCACGCGAGAGCCTCAGCCGCTCCTTCAAATCCCAGAAAAATTGCCCCCGGGGATGATAATTAATAATAACAATAGTGGCAATAATAATAATAATATACAGCACTGATTTAATTATCAGAACAGCTTTATGGTCACGTGTGCGTGAAAGCCCAGGAAACGACTTCAAACAAAAATGCATTCAGTAATTAAAAACTAATAATAATAATTATAATAGATACGAATATCCTAAAACACACATTTAAAAATGCAATCTCAAAATACACGCATAAAAATCCTTCGAATTAAAACACAAAAATATTAAACTCAAAGGCAAAAAAAAAAAAAAGTCAAAGACAGTTGGAATTTTATAAGCCACAAGCTGGCTGTGTGCAGTGGCTCACGCCTGTAATCCCAACACTTTGGGAGGCCGAGGTGGGAGGATCACCTGAGGTCAGGAGTTCAAGACAAGCCTGGCCAACATAGCGAAAGCCCGTCTCTACAAAAAAATACAAAAATTAGCCTGGCGTGGTGGCGCATGCCTGTAATCCCTGCTGCTGGGGAGCTGAGGCAGGAGAATCCCTTGAACCCAGGAGGTGGAGGTTGCAGTGAGCCAAGATCGCACCATTGCATTCCAGCCTGGGCAACAAAGCAAGATTCCATCCAAAAACAAAAAACAAAAACAAACAAAAAAAATGCCACAAGCTGGGAATGACAGTACTACATAACTACAGAGTCACAGACTATTCCCCATGCCAAGGGCCTCTGTGACCCTGGAGGTCTGACCTCCTTCTCAAGTCCAGCCTTTTCGTCCTCCGCTTGCATACCTCCATGACAGGCGCCTCACTACCTCTCAAGGGGGCCTGCTTCTCACTCCCATTCAAGGTAATTTTGCAGAAACTTCTAGGTGTGTGGAGTGGAGGCCCTCTCCCACCCAGGTAATGACATGGAAGCAGAATTCAACCTCTGAGTCCCCGCCCTCCATGCCTGAAGGTCTCAGTTCAGGGCACCCCCTACCAGAAAGGGGTACAGTCCAGGTCCCGGAGCCCCGAATGAGAAGCTCAGCAGCCTCGTCCTTCTGGGAAGTACTGGGCAAGCTCCGTGCCCATTTCCCTGTCTGAGCAGCAGGGGTATCCCCCAGCCCTGCCCCAGCTTTGTGGCTCAGGGATTCTGAGCCCCCAGAGGTGAAGGTGATTCGAGACGATCGGCCCTGGAGTGCCTGCCTCCTCCAAAAACAGGAAGACCTTGCATAGAGCGGCAGGGCTTCCTCTCCACGACCCTGAGCTTCCAGGATTTGTGACTCAGCGAGCACCCGGATTCCACGTGTGTTCAGGGCACGGCCCTGTTTCCTTCAGAGTTTCCTTCCCTGGCTCCTCCCCTACTCTACAGCCTCCTGTGGCTCCCAGGGACCCCTGAGTCCAGGCCCCAGCCTCTCCCTGGGATTCAAGGCTCCTGACCTCAGACTCCCCTTCGGCCTCCCCTCCCCTCATATCACGGGCTCTTCTAGCCCCTATCCCAGAACCTACCGAAGAGCCATGTCTGCCCTGTGCCTTTAAAAAAAAAATGGCGGTCGGGCGCGGTGGCTCACGCCTGTAATCCCAGCACTTTGGGAGGCCGAGGCGGGTGGATCACGAGGTTAGGAGATCGAGACCATCCTGGCTAACACAGTGAAACCCAGGCTGAGGCAGGAGAATGGCGTAAACCCGGGAGGCGGAGCTTTCAGTGAGCCGAGATCCGGCCACTGCACTACAGCCTGGGCGACAGAGTGAGACTCCGTCTCAAAAAATAAATAAATAAATAAATAAAATTAAAAATAAAAAAAATTTTAAAATGGCTAAAATAGGCCGGTCGCGGTGGCTCAAGCCTGTAATCCCAGCACTTTGGGAGGCCGAGACGGGCGGATCACGAGGTCAGGAGATCGAGACCATCCTGGCTAACACAGTGAAACCCCGTCTCTACTAAAAATACAAAAACTTAGCCGGGCGAGGTGGCGGGCACCTGTAGTCCCAGCTACTCGGGAGGCTGAGGCAGGAGAATGGCGTGAACCCGGGAGGCGGAGCTTGCGGTGAGCTGAGATCCGGCCACTGCACTCCAGCCTGGGCGACAGAGCGAGACTCCGTCTCAAAAAAAAAAAAAAATAAATAAATAAAATAAAATGGCTAAAATACATGTAACATAAAAGTTGTCCTCTTAACCATTTTCATTTAATTATTATTATTATTATTTGAGAAAGAGTATTGCTCTGTCGCCCAGGCTGGAGTGCAGTGGCGCCATCTCGGCTCACTGTAGCCTCTGCCTCCCAGGTTCAAGCGATTCTCAGGCCTCAGCCTCTCGAGTAGCTGGGATCACAAGCGCCCGCCACCATGCCCGGCTAATTTTTGTATTTTTAGTAGAGAGGGAGTTTTGCCATATTGGTCAGGCTGCTCTTGAACTCCTGACCTCAGGTGATCCGCCCACCTTGGCCTCCCAAAGTGCTGGGATTACAGTTGTGAGCCACCGCACCCGGCCGCCCTTAACCATTTTTAAGTACACACAGTTCACTGGCATTAAGAACATCCACATAATTGTGCAACCATCACCACCAGCATCTCCAGAACTTTCTCAGCTTCCCAAACTGACATTCTGTCCCCATGAAACACTCACTCCTCACCCCCCTCCCCACCCCCCGACACCTCCCATGCTACTGTCTCTGTGAACCTGATGACTCTAGGGACTTCCTAGAAGTAGAATCACACAGTGTTTGTCCTTTCGTGTCTGGCTTCTCTCACTGAGCGTGATTGCCTCAAAATGCATCCACACTGTGACTGCGTCAGGGTTTCCTTCCCTTTTTTTTTTTTTTTTTTTTTTTTTGAGACAGAGCTTTGCTCTGTCTCCCAGGCCGGAGTGCGGTGGCGTGATCTCAGCTCACTGCAACCCCCACCTCCCGGGTTCAAGCGATCCTCCCGCCTCAGCCTCCTGAGTACCTGAGACCACAGGCACGTGCCACCATGCCCAGCTAATTTTTGTATTTTTAGTATGGACAGAGTTTCACCATGTTGGCCAGGCTGATGTTGAACTCCTGACCTCAGGTGATCCACCTGCCTTGTCCTCCCAAAGTGCTAGGATTACAGGTATGAGCCACCACACCTGGCCACCTTCTGGTTTTTTGACAGTAGCCATCCTAATGGGTGTGACATGGTGTGCCCTTCATCTTGTGTTTTATCAGATAATATTTAATTATAGAAACTGTTTCTTTAAACATTGTTTTAAGAGACAGGGTCTGGCTCTGTCGCCCAGGCTGGAGTACAGTAGCACAATCACCACTCACGACAGCCTTGAACTTCCGGGCTCAAGCGATCCTCCTGCCTCAACCTCCCAAGGAGCTGGGACCACAGGTGTGCACCACCATGCCTGGCTTTTTTTTGCGGGGGGGCGGGGAGCGGGGGGAGGTGGACAGAGTCTCACTCTGTCACCCAGGCTGGGGTGCAGTGGCATGATCTTGGCTCACTGCAACCTCTACCTCCCAGGTTCAAGCGATTCTCATGTCTCAGCCTCCTAAGAACCTGGAATTACAGGTGCACACTGCCACGCCCAGTTAATTTTTGTATTCATTTTGTAAAACTTTGGGAGGCCAAGGCAAGAGGATCGCTGGAGCTCACGAGTTTGAGACCAGCCTGGGCAATATAGCAAGACAACCCCCCACAATCTCTACAGAAAATAAAAGATTAACCAGGCGTGGTGGCACATGCCTGTAGTCCCAGCTGCTTGCAAGGCTGAAGCAGGAGGATCGCTTGAGCCCAGGAGTTCAAGAATGCAATGAGCTATGATTGGGCCATTGTACTCCACTGTGGGCGACCAAGTGAGATCCTGTCTCAAAATAGTAAAATAAAATAAAAACAACAACAGGCCGGGCGCGGTGGCTCAAGCCTGTAATCCCAGCACTTTGGGAGGCCGAGACGGGCGGATCACGAGGTCAGGAGATCGAGACCATCCTGGCTAACACAGTGAAATCCCGTCTCTACTAAAAAATACAAAAAACTAGCCGGGCGCGCTGGCGGGCGCCTATGGTCCCAGCTACTCGGGAGGCTGAGGCAGGAGAATGGCGTGAACCCGGGAGGCGGAGCTTGCAGTGAGCCGAGATCCGGCCACTGCACTCCAGCCTGGGCGGCAGAGCGAGACTCCGTCTCAAAAACAACAACAACAACAACAACAACAACAAAACTAGCAAACACAGAGCACTTGCTAGGTGCCGGGCACTATCATAAGTACTTAATTTAACTCATTTAATCTTTATAACACCCCCAAGGAGTGAGTGCACTTTTTTTTTTCTTTTTCTTTTTCTTTTTTTTTTTTTTTTTGAGACAGAGTCTTGCTCTGTCACCCAGGCTGGTGTGCAATGGCGCGATCTCGACTCACTGCAACTTCGGCTTCCTGGGTTCAAGCAATTCTCCTGCCTCAGCCTCCTGAGTAACTGGGATCACAAGCGCCCGTCATCATGCCCGGCTAATTTTTGTATTTTTAGTAGAGACGGCGTTTTGCCATATTGGCCAGGCTGGTCTTAAACTCCTGACCTCAGGTGATCCGCCTGCCTTGGCCTCCCAAAGTGCTGGGATTACAGTTGTGAGCCACCGCACCCGGCCGCCCTTAACCGTTTTTAAGTACACACAGTTCACTGACATTAAGAACATCCACATAATTGTGCAACCATCACCACCAGCATCTCCAGAACTTTCTCAGCTTCCCAAACTGAAATTCTGTCCCCATGAAACACTCACTCCTCACCCCCCTCCCCAGCCCCTGGCACCTCCCATGCCACTGTCTCTGTGAACCTGATGACTCTAGGGACTTCCTAGAAGTGGAATCACACAGTGTTTGTCCTTTCGTGTCTGGCTTCTCTCACTGAGCGTGATTGCCTCAAAATGCATCCACACTGTGACCTGCGTCAGGGTTTCCTTCCCTTTTTTTTTTTTTTTGAGACAGAGCTTTGCTCTGTCTCCCAGGCCGGAGTGCAGTGGCACGATCTCAGCTCACTGCAACCCCCACCTCCCGGGTTCAAGCGATTCTCCTTTCTCAGCCTCCCAGGTAGCTGGGACTGCATAGTGCACGCCACTATGCCCCCCGGCTAATTTTTTTTTTTTTTTTTTTTTTGAGACGGAGTCTCGCTCTGTCGCCCAGGCTGGAGTGCACTGGCCGGATCTCAGCTCACTGCAAGCTCCGCCTCCCGGGTTTACGCCATTCTCCTGCCTCAGCCTCCCGAGTAGCTGGGACTACAGGCGCCCGCCACCTCGCCCGGCTAAGTTTTTGTATTTTTTTTAGTAGAGACGGGGTTTCACCGTGTCAGCCAGGATGGTCTCGATCTCCTGACCTCGTGATCCGCCCGTCTCGGCCTCCCAAAGTGCTGGGATAGGCTTGAGCCACCGCGCCCGGCCTTTTTTTTTTTTTTTTTTTTTTTGCATTTTTAGTACACACAGGGTTTCACCATGTTGGTCAGGCTGGTCTTGAACTCCTGACCTCAGGCAATCCACCCACCTCGGCCTCCCAAAGTGCTGGGATTACAGGCATGAGCTACCATGCCCAGCCTCCTTCATTCTTATTATTTTTTTGAGATGGAGTCTCGCTCTGTCACCCAGGCTGGAGTGCAGTGGCATGGTCTTGGTTCACCGCAATCTCTGCCTCCCGGGTTCAAGCGATCCTCCCGCCTCAGCCTCCCCAGTACCTGAGACCACAGGCACGTGCCACCACGCCCAGCTGATTTTTGTATTTTTAGTACAGACGGGGTTTCACCATGTTGTCCAGGCTGGTACTGAACTCCTGACCTCAGGTGATCCACCCGCCTTGGCCTCCCAAAGTGCGAGGATTACAGGTGTGAGCCACCAAGCCCAGCAACCTTCCAGTTTTTTCACAGTAGCCATTCTAATAGGTGTGACATGGTGTGTCTTTCCTCTTGTGTGGTTTTTTTTTTTGAGATGGAGTCTCGCTCTGTCGCCCAGGCTGGAGTACAGTGGCGCGATCTCGGCTTGCTGCAAGCTCCGCCTCCCGGGTTCACGCCACTCTCCTGCCTCAGCCTCCCGAGTAGCTGGGACTATAGGCTACTGCCACCACCACGCCCGGCTAGTTTTTTGTAGTTTTTAGTAGAGACAGGGTTTCACTGTGTTAGCCAGAATGGTCTCGATCTCCTGACCTCGTGATCCGCCCGCCTCGGCCTCCCAAAGTGCTTGGATTACAGGTGTGAGGCACCGCGCCCGGCCTCATGTGTTTTATCAGAATAGTATATAACTCTAGAAACTATTTCTTTAAACATTGTTTCAAGAGACAGGGTCTGGCTCTGTCGCCCAGGCTGGAGTACAGTGGCACAATCACCACCCACTGCAGCCTTGAGCTCCGGACTCAAGCGATCCTCCTGCCTCAGCCTCTCGAGTAGCTGGGACCATAGGTGTGCACCACCATGCCCGGCTTTTTTTTTTTTTTTTTGGTGGCAGTGGGGGAGGGGCAAGGACAGAGTCTCACTCTGTGGCCCAGGCTGGAGTGCAGTGGTTCACTATTGGCTCACTGCAACCTCCACCTCCCAGGTTCGAGCGATTCTCGTGTCTCAGCCTCCCAAGAAGCTAGGATTACAGGTGCGCACTGCCACACCCAGTTAATTTTTGTATTAATTTTGTAAAACACTTTGGGAGGCCAAAGCAAGGGGATTGCTTGAGCTCATGAGTTTGAGACCAGCCTGGGCAACATAGTGAGACACCCTCCCACAATTTCTACAGAAAATAAAAAATTAACCAGGCGTGGTGGCACATGCCTGTTAGTCCTAGCTACTTTCCAGGCTGAAGCAGGAGGATCGCTCGAGCCCAGGAGTTCAAGAATGCAATGAGCTATGATTGGGCCACTGTACTCCAGTCTGGGCGACCAAGTGAGACCCTGTCTCAAAAATATAAATAACAACAACAAAAAACCACCTAGCAAACACAAAGCACTTGCTAGGTGCCAGGCACTGTCTTAAGTACTTAACTCATTTAATCTTCACATCACCCCCAAGGGATGAGTGCTTTTTTTCTTTTTTTGGAGACATAGAGTCTCGCTCTGTCGCCCAGGATGGAGTACAGTGGTACGATCTCTGCTCACTGCAACCTCGGCTTCCCGGGTTCAAGCAATTCTCCTGCCTCAGCCTCCTGAGTAGCTGGGATTGCAGGTATGCACCACCACACCCAGCTTATTTTTGTATTTTTAGTAGAGACCGGTTTTCACCATGTTGCCTAGGCTGGTTTCGAACTCTTGGTCTCAAGTGATCCACCCTCCTCGGCCTCCTCTCAAGTACTGGGATTACAGGCGTGACCCACCGCGCCCAGCCTGGTAAGTTCTCTTAATAGGCCCCAAGGCCGGGCGCGGTGGCTCAAGCCTGTAATCCTAGCACTTTGGGAGGCCGAGACGGGTGGATCACGAGGTCAGGAGATCGAGACCATCCTGGCTAACACAGTGAAACCCCGTCTCTACTAAAAATACAAAAACTTAGCCGGGCGAGATGGCAGGCGCCTGTAGTCCCAGCTACTCGGGAGGCTGACGCAGGAGAATGGCGTGAACCCGGGAGGCAGAGCTTGCAGTGAGCTGAGATCTGGCCACTGCACTCCAGCCTGGGCGACAGAGCGAGACTCCGTCTCAAAAAAAAAAAAAAAAATAGGCCCCTTATACAGACAGAAACTGAGGCATAGAAAGGTAAAGTCATTTGCCCAAAGTCAGCGATCACAAAGCCCACATTAGATCCCGCTCAATTTTACTTATTTTGATAATAACACACAACGGAACCCCAAATATTCATTGCGGGGAGTCCGGGCCACTTCACAACGAACCCCATCTACCTGGCCTCAGTTTACCCCCTCAATCTGGGGTTACCCGAGGCCTGTGCACCTCCCGCTACCCCCAAGGCCATCTGCTTCTCTCCATGAAACTCGAGGAGCCTCCGCCAGCAGCCGCTCGGCGCCTGCCCGCCCGGAAGCGGCCCCACCACCTGCCACGCTGCGGCTGCCGGACACCTGGTCACAGGGAGCCACGGGGCTGCCGGTGGTGTGCAGGGTTCTCCAGGGCACCCGTGCACCCACATGTCTGCGTGCCCCAGGGATTGGGGGACTCCTGCCTGCAACCCTGGGGACTTGCATGGAAGCTGTGGGGGCGCGTTGTTGCGGGAGAGGGGCCAGAAAGCCACAGTTCCCTCCCGGAGACCCCCGGCTGTCCCTCCAGCTCTGCAGACACGAGCCCACTGTGCAGATGTGGAAACTGAGGCTCGGGGATGGAAATGTCCTCGAGGACCCCCTAGTTCAGCTCCTCTTCCTAGGAGCTCTGTCCTCTGGTGGCCCCCCGTGCCCCACACTCGCCAGCCTCACTCCCAAGTTTGTCCCGCCCTGCACCCTCCTCCACCGCCACCTCTCCGTCTCTCTTTTCCCTCCACTCACGCCCGTCTTGGGCGGCCCTGTCCACTCCTGGGGCTCTAAACCCCGTCTATACCTGATGACACCCACAGTCCTGACTCTAGCCGGGCCTCCCCCAGCTCCGGATTCGGGGTACAGCTGCCCCTCAGCCGCTCCACGCATGGGACTCATGAAGTCTCACCCTGAGCCATGCTGGGCGCGACGCCAGAACCACGCGGCCCCAGCTATTGCCGCCCTGTCATGGGCCTGAATTTCCTGGGGGAGCTCTCACCCCACCTTCCCTCCTCCAGGCCAGCGTGTCTGGGCTGTTCTTGGTCCCTGAGGCTTCGGTGTAAAGTTTAGGATCCGGCTGTGAGTTTGAAGACAAACAAATAAAACAAAAACCCTAACGGGGTTCTTGCTGGAGTGGCGCTGAGGCTACCGATCCAATCGGGGTCAACGGATGGTCGATGTCCCTCCTCCTCGGCCCCACTTCTCCTGCGTCCTCCGTCTCAGCTGATGGCTTAGGCCGCACCTGGAGCTCATCTCGACTTCCCCGCTACACCCCACTCCACCAGCCTCACAGCCAGCATCAGCCACTCCTGCGGCCTCTGCCTTCGAGTTTATGCAGAACTCACCGCTTCCCATCCACACCGTGGCCACTCGCATCCCCGCCTGCCTGGCCCAGCCCAGCCCAGTCCCCTCTTGCCCTGGTCCCCAGACTGTCCTTCCAGAAGCAGCCACCAGAGGACGCCTCTGAGCACATGAGTCAGGTCCCGTCCCTCCTCTGCCCTTACCCCTCCATGGCTCCCACCTGCCTCGGGGTCAAAGCCGGAGTCTTCCCTGCAGCCCACAAGGCCCTGTACGACCTGCCTCATCCCCTGTCTACCCTCTCGTCCTCGTTCTCTCCCACCCCTGACTTGACTCTAGCCACACGGGCCTCCTTGCTGTTCCTCCAACAGGCCAGGCATGGTCCTGCCCTAGGGCCTTTGCCCAGGCTGTGCCCTCTGCCAGGAGCACTCTTCCCAAAGATACACACACAACTCACTTCCTCACTTCCGGTCATCTAAGACAGGCTCCCCCTACACCTTCCTGGAACCCGGACGTCTCTGCCCTCCCCACGTTATGCCCTCCTCTCCTCCCCCATCACACTCAGGCTGCTGGGAGTGTGGGTCTCAGAACAGCAGCATGGCCACCACTGTCAGAAATGCAGAATCCCGGGGCCCAGGCCCGCTCACCCAGGCCTGCACCTGATCAAGATCCTGCAGGGATCCACGTGCATCACAAACTCTGAGAGGTGCAGCTTCATGTGTGGATTCCACAATTAAAATAATCACCTGGGGTCGGGCACGGTGGTTCACACCTGTAATCCCAGCACTTTGGGAGGCCGAGGCAGGTGGATCACAAGGTCAGGAGTTTGAGACCAGCCTGGTCAATGTTGTGAAACCCCGTCTCCACTAAAAATACAAAAATTAGCTGGGCGTGGTGGTGCGCACCTATAGCCCCAGCTACTCGGGAGGCTGAGGCAGGAGAATCGCTTGAACCGGGGATGCAGAGGTTGCAGTGAGCTGAGATTACACCACTGCACGCCAGCCTGGGTGACAGAGCAAGACTCCATCTCAAAAAAAGAAAAAGAAAAAAATAATGAGGCCGGACATGGTGAGCCACACTTGTAAGCCCAGCACTTTGGGAGGCCAAGGGCGGGGGGCGGGTGGATCACCTGAGGTCAGGAGTTCGAGAACAGCCTGGCCAACATGGCGAAACCCTGTCTCTACTAAAAATACGAAAAATGAGGCGGGCGTGGTGGTGCGCACCTGTAATTCCAGGTACTCGGGAGGCTGAGGCAGGAGAATTGCTTGAACCTGGGAGGCAGAGGTTGCAGTGAACCGAGATCGCGCCATCACACTCCAGCCTGAGTGACACAGCAAAACTATGCCTCAAAAAAATAATAATCAAACAATAACAAATAAATATAAATAAATAAATAAACAAAACAATTGCCCCCTATGGGACTGCTCAGAGCCCATCTACCTCGCTGCACCGGAAGCCCCTTGAGGCAGGGCAGATGAGTCCTGGCGAATGACCTCTGCCCCCAAGGTCCAGCACACCACTGGGACTCAATTGCTGGTTGGGCCGGGTGTGGTGTCTCATGCCTACAATCCCAGAGCTTTGGGAGGCCAAGGCGGGAGGATCACTTGAGCTCAGGAGTTTCAGACCAGCCTGGGCAACATAGAAAGACCCCATCTCTACAAAAAAATGCAAAAATTAGCTGGGCGTGGTGGTGATGTGTGCCTGTGGTCCCAGCTACTTGGGAGGCTGAGGTGGGAGGATCGCTTGAGCCCAGGAGGTTGAGGCTGCAGAGAGCTGAGATTGTACCACTGCACTCTTGAGTGACACAGCAAGACCTTGTCTCAAATAAAATAAAATAAAAATAATTGCTTGCTGGGGCCGGGCATGGTGACTCACGCCTGTAATCCCAGCACTTTGGGAGGCAGAGGTGGGTGGATCACCTGAGGTCAGGAGTTTGAGACCAGTCTGGCCAATATGGAGAAACCCCATCTCTACTAAAAATACAAAAATTAGCCAGGCGTGATGGTGCATGCCTGTAATCCCAGCTACTCAGGATACTGAGGCAGGAGAATCGCTTGAACCGGGAGGCAGAGGTTACTGTGAGCCGAGATCGCACCATTGCACAATCACGGAAACCGGGGAGGCGGAGGTTGCAGTGAGCCAAGATTGTGCCATTGCCTGGGTAACAGAGTGAGACTCTGTCTCAAAAAAAAAAGAATAGGCCGGGCGCGGTGGCTGAAGCCTGTAATCCCAGCACTTTGGGAGGCCGAGGCGGGCGGATCACGAGGTCAGGAGATCGAGACCATCCTGGCGAACACGGTGAAACCCCGTCTCTACTAAAAATACAAAAAAACTAGCCGGGCGAGGTGGTGGGCGCCTGTAGTCCCAGCTACTCGGGAGGCTGAGGCAGGAGAATGGCGTGAACCCGGGAGGCGGAGCTTGCAGTGAGCTGAGATCCGGCCACTGCACTCCAGCCTGGGCGACAGAGTGAGACTCCGTCTCAAAAAAAAAAAAGTCCCAGAAGAAGAGGTTTGGCTCCAGAACCACACAGCCCAGGTTCAAACCCCAGCTCTGCCTCAGCTGTTTGACTGCAGACAGTCACTTCCCTTCTCCAGGGTTCAGTTTCCCCATCTATACACTGTGGGTGATTTAAAATTCAACCCTAAATCACCTCCATGAGGAAGAAAGAGTGTAATAATCTGAACCAATACACAGCAGGTGAAATATGTTTCTTTCTACATCTTTTTTGTTTCCTGATAGCTGGTCTGTAGCTAAAATTCTCTCTCTTTTTTTTGAGACGGAGTCTCATTGTTTTTGCCCAGGCTAGAGTGCACTGGGCTCACTCAACCTCATTCCATCTCAGCTCACTGAAACCTCCGCCTCCTGGCTTCAAGCGATTCTCCTGCCTCAGCCCACCGAGTAGCTGGGATTACAGGCACCTGCCACCACGCCCAGCTAATTTTTTCGTATTTTTAGTAGAGACGGGGGTTTCGCCATGTCGGCCAGGCTGATCTTGAACTCCTAACCCTCAGGTGATCCGCCTGCCTCGGCCTCCCAAAATGCTGGGATGACAGGCGTGGCTCACGACGCCAGGGCCTTATTTTTTTTTTTGCCTGAGCAGGGAAGTTCTACTTTCAATCTACTTTGAATCCTTCTTGCTTCCACAAGCTAGCTTGGTCCCTGGCTCTGTCCCAAGGGGCATTCCTAGCCTGGGTATTGAGCTGTCCTTCAAGGACAATGCCCACTCTCCTCTCTGACCCCGGCACCACCACCAAGCCACCCCTTTACTGTGTATTCCAAGCTCTGCTCTGACCCTGCCACTCCCCTGCTCAAAGGCCTACCATGGCTCCCCAGTGCCCCACAGAAGAAGAACCAATTTTTTTTACACCTCAATGTTCAAGGACACCTCCCGCCCTAGGAATGACTTGAACCTTCTTCTTGCCCTCACCTACTATCAGGCATTTCCAGCCCCTTCCTGCAGACCTTGGCTCAGGCTGTCCCCACTGCTGGGGAACCTTTTTAGCCTTCTCAAGGCCCAGCTGCCCTCCCAACCAGTCAGACATAGTAACCTCACTCTCTGTCCTCCAAGCCCTACAGCTGACTCCTGCTCACCAGTCAAGGCCATGCATGCGTGTCCCTCCCCTCCAGGAAGCCTTCTCTGACTGCCCTGACTGGGCTTCAATTTCCCTGGGTTCCCCCAGCCACAACCACCCTGCCCTCGTCTTCACTCAACCGCCAACCTGGAAGCAACTACGTCCAGCTCTGGCTCCCTGCGCCCCAAACTGGAAGTCATTCACTTACTCATTGGATTAGTAATTATTGGGCACCAGCTGTATACCAGACACGTGCTCCGGGCATGGGGACACAGCCATGACCGAGACAGCTACAAAAGCCCTACCGGTATGGGGCTCCCAGCCCCGTGGGGGAGACGGGGGTACACTACACACGTTAACCAACATCGGAACTCAATAGCTTCTGACAATAATAAGCACGACCATAAAAACACGAGGAATGATTAGAGCAGGGGACATCTGAGCTGAGGCCTGAAGGTCGAAGGGGAGACCTCGTGACAAGGTGAGGAAGGTGCTCCAAGGGGAAGGAACTGCAGAGGAAAAAGCGTGGAGACTGGGACCACTAGAGGAAGAGACAGAAGGTCAAGGTGGACGGGGAGGCTGGCACGTCGCAGAAAGGACTCCTGGGACTCTCCCCTTCACTCAGACATGACACTCAGCCTCATTTCTTGTTTGTTCCCAAGGACAGGGTCTTGGTCTGTTGCCCAGGCTGAGTACAGTGGTACCATCATAACCCACTGCAGTCTCAACCTCCTTGGCTCAAGCAATCCTCCTGTCTCAGCCTCCCCAGTAAGCTGGGATCATAGGTGTGTCACCATCCTCAGTCCATTTTTGTACTTTTTGTAGAGATGGGGTTTCGCTATGTTGGCCAGGCTGGTCTCAAACTCTTGGCCTCAAGTGATCCTGCCACTCCGGCCTCCCAAACTGCTGGGATTACAGGCGTGAGCCACTGTGCCCAGCCAGTCTCTTTTTCTTGTCCATAAAATAAAGACACCAGCTCAGGGCCTGGCACACAAGCATTCACTTTAGGTTAAATGACCTTGCTGTGTGACCTTTGGCCAGCTACACACCCTCTCTGGGCGTCTCTGTTCCAAGATAAAAGACAGTGATCCCAGGCAGGCTTGGAGCCTCCATTTCTCCATCTGCCACAGCACAAGGGACGGGGGTGGGATGTCTGTCTCCAGTTCCATACAAGGAGCTCCCTATCGTCCCGGCTGCCCCAGTATTCTGGCTCCAGGGCCAGCGTCCCCAGGGGGATCGAGTAACCTGGTCCCGGCAACGGGGCCCCAGGGCCGTCCAGGTCTGGTTACGGGCTCTGCTTACAGCTGCCCCTCCAGCTGCTTCGGTCGCCCCCATCATAGCCCAGCCAGGCTCTGGGGCTGTCTAGGAACTTGGCAGGAAGGCTGGAGGGAGTCCCTAGGGCCTGGGCATGAGGGGTGGGGCAGAAAAGAGAGGCCCCCATACCCCCCATCCTACTGGATGTCGGTTAACTCATCCCTGCCCAGCCTCGGAGGTTAACTCATCCCTGCCCTCCCCTCCACTTTTATTTATTTTTTTCTAGCCTGTGTCACCCAGGCTAGAGTGCAGTGGCATAATCTAGGCTCACTGCAACCTCCGCCTTCCAGTTCCAAGTGATTCTCCTGCCTCAGCCTCCTGAGTAGCTGGAATTACAGGTGCATGCCACCACACCTGACTAATTTTTGTATTTTTAGTAGAGATGGGGTTTCACCAAGTTGGCCAGGCTGGTCTCGAACTCCTGACCTCAGGTGATCTGCCCGCCTCGGCCTCCTAAAGTGCTGGGATGACAGGTGTGAGCCACTGCACCCGGCCTAAGCCACTGTGCCCGGCCTCCCCTCCACTCTTGACCTCCCTTACCGAGTCCTCAGTTCTCAGAGCCTCAGTTTCCCCATCAGCGAACCAAGCATGATAACCATCCACATCGGCTTCTCACGAGGGGTAATGAGCAATCGTGATACGTGCTTAATTAACTGTTGTGATGCTGCACTGCCATGGGTTAGAACCCTCCCATCTCTGAGCTTGTTTCCTCCTCTGAAAGATGAGGATAAAACATTGGCTCCACAGGGGCAGGGGGTGTGTCTCAGTTACTGCTGTGACCCCAGTACCCAGCATGGGGCCTGGCACACAGTAGGTGCTCAACAAATCAGCTGAATGAATGTCCCAGGAAGAGCCCCCACTTATAAAATAGTTCCAACGGGGCCGGGCAAGGTGGCTCACGCCTGTGATCCCAGTGCTTTGGAAGGCTGAGGCAGGGGCTCCCTTGAGGCCAGTTTGAGACTAGCCAGGGCAACACAGCCAGACCCCATCTCTAAAAAAAATAGCAATAATTAGCTGAGTGTGGTGTGACATGCTACTTGGGAGGCTGAGGTGGGAGGATCACTAGAGCCCAGGAGGTCAAGGCTACAGTGAGCTGTGATGGCCTCACTGCACTCCAGCCTGGATGACAGAGAGCCCTGACTCAAATAATAACAAGAATGATAATAATAATAATAATAGTTTAAAAATAAAATAGTCGGCCGGGTGCGGTGGCTCACGCCTGTAATCCCGACACTTTGGGAGGCCGAAGCTGGAAGGTCACCTCAAGTTAGGAGTTCGAGACCAGCCTGGTCAACATGGTGAAACCCCCGTCTCTACTAAAAATACAAAAATTAGGTGGGCGTGGTGGTGGGCGCCTGTAATCCCAGCTACTCGGGAGGCTGAGGCAGGAGAATGGTGTGAACCCGGGAGGTGAAGGATACAGTGAGCTGAGATCGCACCACTGTACTCCAGCCTGGGCGACACAGCAAGACTCCATCTCAAATAAATAAATAAATTAATTAAAATAGTTGCAAGGATATGTTCATTCCAGACTTCTTAAACACCTACTGTGCACCAACAAGGCTGGAGACTCAGCCACGCTCGGGGTTGTGCACGTCCAGGGCTTGGCACAGAGCCCAGCATGCAGGAAGCACTCAATTAATGCTGAGTGCGTCTTTTGCAGAGGATGGGACTCTACCCTGAGCCGCCTTCCACATTCAACTCACAGCAGGCCAGGAGAGCGGGAATTCAAGAACAGATTTAGGAAGGCTGCACCTGCTATGCGCCATGCTTTTCCCGCATATGAACTCATTTCCTGCCCGCATCAACCCTCAGAGACCAGCACGCTCATCCCTGTTTGCAGATGAAAAACTGAAGCTCAGAGAGGTTAAGCCATTTTGCTGAGGTCACATAGCACATAAGGGTGCCAGGAATGCAAAGGTGATCTTGCTTCTTGCTGACTTTTTTTTTTCTTTTTCTTTTTTTTTTTTTTTTGGAGATAGGGTCTCTGTCACCCAGGCTGGAGTACAGTGGCGTGATCTCGGCTCACTGCAACCTTGACCTCCCAGGCTCAACCAATCCTCCTGCCTCAACCTCCTGAGTAGCTGGGACTACAGGTGTCCACCACCACATCCGGCAAATTTTTTGTAGAGAGGGGTATGATACCCAGGCTGGTCTTGAACTCTTGGGTTCAAACGATTCTCCTGCCTCAGCCTCCCGAAGTGTTGGGATTAAAGGTATGAGCCACTGTGTGAGGTCACCTCTTGCTGACATTTACCAAGTGCTCACAACGCGTTCCCTGCCCATGATGGTGGCACACCCTACATTTTGTTTTTCTTTTTTGAGACAGAGTCTCGCTCTGTCACCCAGGCTGGAGTGCAGTGGTACGATCTAGGTTCACTGCAACCTCCTCCTCCCGGTTCAAGCGATTCTCCTGCCACAGCCTCCCAAGTAGTTGGGACTACAGGCACGTGCCACCATGCCCGGCTAATTTTTGTGTTTTTAGTAGAGACGGGGTTTCACCATGTTGGTCAGGCTGGTCTCGAACTCCTGACCTCTAGTGATCCACCTGCCTCGGCCTGCCAAAGTGTTGGGATTACAAGCGTGAGCCACCGCTTCTGGCCAGCTAAAGTACTTCACAGACAGGCAAGCAGAGACCCAGAGAGACGCTGTCCCTGTCCCCAGGCCACTTGGGAAGTCAGGGTGTGGGAGCCCAGGCAGAACCTCCAGTGGGGACATGGATATGTCTCTGGGGCTCCTGGGCCTCCTCCCCTCTGGGGAGGGGGCTCCTGGGTAATTAATTTTAATCACTGTTTTGAAATTGGGCCACCAGGAGGCAAGTCGGAAACAGCAACTTGTAATTAGGAATGGGTGGCAGGTGGGGGGGGGTTGCAACGACCATTCAGAGGAAATTAAAGTGTCATTTACACCCAGCGGGTAATTAAGGGGTCCAGGAGGGGCGGCTCGGGGAGGCTGGGGCTTCCAGGGAATCCAGGCTGGGGCTGGGGCATCAGGCACCCACAGATTCCCAAGCAGGTTTGGGGATGGACAGGTCCTCCCTTCAGACCCGATTTGGAGGAAGTACAGAGTGGTGGGTCCTGAGCTTGGGACCCAGCTGTGGGGTTCAGAGGAGAATAAGGCTCTGTTATAGGGACTCCACTTAGGGAGGAAGAAAGAAAGATGGCCCCGCCTTTGGGAGCTTGATCTAGGGGCAGACGAGGAGCCTTTCCCCTCCAACTTGGAGTTCTGGGCGCCCTTCCCCCAACTGCTGAACTCCTCCCCCAGAATTCCTCCAGTCACTGCCCCTCCCCAGAGGCCGGGGATCCCCAAGTGGTCGGGACCGGTGTGAGAGGCCTGGAGGGGGTCCCCGCTGAGACCTGTGGTGGGGAATGGGGGTGGGGGGTCTCAGGGAGTGCCAAGTGCTGCTGGGAACGGAAGACCTGGTGAATGAACTTGAAGAAGACAAAGGCGGGAAATAGGTCCCAGGGGAAAGGCCCGGGGTCAGAGCGGACCACAAGTCCTGGTGAGTCAGGGCTCAGGAATGGTGGAGGGGCTGGCAGAGTGACGTGGGCACTGGGGGATGGGGCTTGAGAACCGTCAAACTGTGGAGAACAGCGTTTGAGGGGAAGGGGCCCCCCGGTTTGCTGGGTCATCTCAGGGAACCTGTCACCCCCATCTGTGCCTCATTGCTCCCCAGAGCCTGAGGCACTGACCTCCAAAGACGGACGACAGCAAACACTTACGGGGCGCCTACCCCATGCTCCCAGCCCTGTCCCTCAGCCCAGCAGGGGAGGTGAGAGGGGCTCTTCTGACGATTCCATAGGTGGGAAAACTCGGGGCCAGGGTGGGCAAGGGATGGGCCCAAGGTCGCACAGCCCAGAAATGGCCAAGCTGGGATTTGAACCCAGGCCCAGGAGTCCAGACGCTGCGCTCTTAACCACAGCACTGCCCTGCCCCAGAGAAAGGAGCTTTCAGCCTCTTCACATCCATCTCAGCAAGTTTTCCCTATCCATCCACCTTTTCCCCCTCTACTGCCCTTGCCTGGCCCACCCCCATCAATTATTACCAGGACCTGGTCTTCAGTTGCAGCCTTGCCCCGTCTGTCTTTCCCAAAGATGCCACCAGAGGGCACCAAGAGTCAGATCCCATCTGTCCTCTTCCCGCGGCACTCCATGGCTCCCACCTCCCTGGGAATCAAAGCTCAAGTCCTCACTGCAGCCCACAAGGGCCCTGCATGACCGGCCGGTACTCTCCTTGCCCTTCCCTCCTCCCATTCTCCCCCTCCGCACTCTGCTCCAGCCACATGGGCCTCCTTGGTGTTCCTCCAATACCCCAGGTGAGGTCCTGCCCCAGGACCTTTGCACGGGCCATGCCCTCTGCCTGGAGTGCTGCTTCCCAAGATCTCTGCACGACCAGCTCCTTCTCATCTTCCAGGTCTCAGCTCAAATGTCACCTCCTCAGAGACACCCTCCCCGACAGCCTCAGTGAACACAGCCCCGGCCTTCTCAGTCACTTCCAGGATAATTGTCTTCAGGGCACTGACTATACCTGATTTACCTTGTCACTTTCTCTAGTTAGTGTCTGTGCTCCCCTGCCCGCCCCCACCCCCCGCCCAGCTGGGAATTCGAGAAGGACCGGACACAGTAGTCTGCCTTGGTCGTTGCTGGGTCCGTGGCACCTGGCACTTAATAGGTGCTCACTAAACATCAGTCCACTTGTTAAATGCAAGCAACGCTCTCACAGCTCCAAATGAGATCATGACCAGAAGCTCCAGTTTCTGCTTTGCAAGATTGTTCCTTTTTCTGGAGTCAGAAGCCCAAGAGAACTATATTTGGCATTTTGCCTGCATCCTCTCATTTAAATGGTCAACCCTAAGGGAGGCAGAATAGCAACCCGTTTTACAGATGGGGAAACTGAGGCTCAGAGAGGGGGCATGAGTAAGTGAGAGAAGAAACTGATTCAATCTCAAGTCAGTCTGATCCAAATGCTAAGGCTGCCTCTAAGGGAGATAATTCAGAATTGCTACTTCAACTTCCCCAGGGGCTCTGAGTCCATGGCCTTCAGGGGAGGGAGGTTCTTCTGCAATCATCAGAAAACATATGGCCACCCCCTAGTGAGCTCCTAAACATCCATCATGGCCCTAGCTACAATGCCCCTTCCTGGTACATCTTCCCTGATCCATGAGGCAGGGTATAGCTTTCCCTAGCCCCAGTTGCTCCCTCTGCCCTAGCCCTGAAAACGCATAGCACAGGGGGCCAATGCCTGCCCCTGTTTCTCTTCCTCTAGCCTGGAAGCCCCTCCAACTAGACAGCGGAGTTAAGGTTACCTCTTTGGGATCCTAGCATTACCCAGCACAGGGGACAGCACACGGGGGCCGCTGGCAGCATCTGTTGACTGACTGATTGACCTAATTGCCTGGAACCAGGCCCACCTGAGAACCCACAATCCTCCTCTGGGCTCCGTATTTGGGAAGTTCCCTCCTAGGTCCGTCCTTGGAAGGCTGGCTTAGCCGGGCCATGGTGCATCCTGGGAAATGTAGTCTAGAGTGGGCTTTACCTCCCAGTGGGGCCCTGGGGTGGCCACCTTTGGCCCCTGGGGCCAGATGGAGAAGGGCCATTGAGGGTGGCAAGTAGTGGGGACCCAAAGAGCCCGAAGGGTGGTCCCCAGCCTCCCAAGTCTCTTACTTTTTCTTTTTCCTTTTTTTTTTTTTTTTTGAGACGGAGTCTCGCTCTGTCCCCCAGGCTGGAGTGTAGTGGCACAATCTCAGGTCCTTGCAACCTCCGCCTGCTGGGTTCAAGCGATTCTCCTGCCTCAGCCTCCTGAGTAGCTGGGATTACAGGCACCTGCCACCATGCCCGGCTAATTTTTGTATTTTTAGTAGAGACGGGGTTTCGCCATGTTGGCCAGGCTGGTCTTGAACTCCTGATTCGGCCTCCCAAAAGTGATCCTCCTGCCTCAGCCTCCCAAAGTGTTGGGATTACAGGCGTGAGCCACTGCGCTCGGCCTCAAGTAACTTTCTTTCTTTCTTTCTTTCTTTCTTTTTTTTTTTGAGACGAAGTTTCGCTTTTGTTGCCCAGGCTGAAGTTGCCCAGGCTGGAGTGCAATGGCGCGATCTTGGCTCACTGCAACCTCTGCCTCCCGGGTTCAAGTGATTCTCCTGCCTCAGCCTCCCAAGTAGCTGGGATCATAGGCACCTGCCACCGCACTCGGTTAATTTTCTTTTGTATTTTTAGTAGAGACGGGGTTTCACTATGTTGGCCAGGCTGGTCTTGAACTCCTGACCTCAGGTTATCTGCCCGCCTCGGCCTCCCAAAGTGCTGGGATTACAGGCATGAGCCACCGCTACTTTCTTACTTGTCCTAATGTCTGCATTTCATCTGGATGTCCCTGGAGGAGAGGTGATGAAGGACTGTGATAAGGAAAGAGGACTGTGTGCCTGGGTTCCTATGGCCACATGCCTGACCCCAGCACCGCCGTTCATGATGGTGAGGGTGTCTAGGGTGAAGGGTCTGTTTTGGGATAATTCAGCCAGAGGACATGGGGCTGGTGGCTGGGGCCTGAGTCTTCGGCTGCTTTGAGCCTGTTTCCCTACTGCTGCTACATGAAGACAGGGACAGAAGAACCGCACCACCATGGCCAAGAGAAAGCCACAGCCCAACCAAATCACAGCTGGGTTTTGGAGGAACCACAGCCTGAGGCCCACAGCCCCTTAAACACCTGAGAATCTCAGAACCCTGCTATCTTAAACAGGACAGCAGTTCAGAAAACCCACAGGACCTGGAAATTGAAAGAAAAAAAAAATCTAGAAGGTCACTTGGGCCTGACCAATATCAGGATTATTCATCCAGGATTCTGGAAAGACGGCCGTCCAACCCCGCTGGCCTGCCTCCCATGAGGGGCAGCTCACCACTCCTTCCAGCAATGCATTTGGTTTCCAAGGAGCCTGTCTCCTTGTAGCTACCCTTCCTCAAGATCTGAAATGTGACCCATGCCCCTCCCCCCTGCTCTATAACTTTCCATGGCTCCCTATTGCCCTTGGGATAAAGTTCGCTCCTCGGCTTGGCATTCAAGGCTACTACCTACCTCATGGTCCTCTTAAATAGTCCAGCCACTCAGGCCTCCTCCAACATACCCTGCCTTGCTGTTCCCTCTGCCTGCAATGCCTGTCCCCCTCTCCTCCTGGCAGAATCCTTCTCCGCCTTCAAGCCCAGTCCCAGTACTCCCTCTTCCGGGCAGCCTTCCCTGCTCCCACCTGTCCTGACCACTGCCCTGGAAGTTTCTCCCTCCAGCATCTCCCTTTCCAGGCCCACAGGACAGGGCCACGCCCAGGGTCAGCTCGGGACACCTTCCTTCCTGGGAGACGGACGGTGACCAGCGATATCCTTCAGTCCCTGGGGATCCAGCTCACCTGTCCCGCAGGCTGACGTCATGGTCACCTTTCCAAGGGCAGTTTGATTTCTATCTTCCAGGCCCAGTCCCGGTAACCCCAGCAAACTTCTGCCGCCAGCTCGGTGTGGCCACTGCAGAGGACATGCCACATCTCCAGCCCCTTCTATGCCCATCAGACAGAGGCGAGGACTGAGGTCTCAGGGGGAAAGGACCCTCCTGGGGGGACTCGATACCTAGGCTTGGAGACAACTCCAAAGCCGAGGAGGCAACACGGGCCCTAAGATCCTGTCGGGGCTCAGCCGCAGCGGAGTCTGCTGGGGGAACCAGAGGCAAAGTGGGGCAGGCACAGATCAAGACAGTCTCAAGTGACCTCTCTCTGCCTCACCTCCCCCCACTCCAGTCCAAAACCAAAGCACATCTCCCGGGGAGACTGAAGCCCAGAGAGGACTAGGGACCAGCCTGAGGCCACACAGCGAAGCGCCTCCTCTCAAAGCTCCAGGTCTGAATCCTGCATAGCCCAGAGTCAAGGGGAAGAAGGGAGGAGCACAGCTTCAGGGCAACCCTTAGCGAGGAGCTGGGATGCAGCAGGGTTCTTGGGTTTCAGCGGCTTCCTCGGGCCTCAGTTTCCCTGCCTGCTGTTGGGAATGGGCCAGTTCAGAACAGACAAGAGGCTGACGCCAGGCTGCCACCTACCCAATATCCGAGGCGTCTCTGTGTGGGTGGCAGTGACTCCCAGACAACTTCCCGTAGAGTTTAAGACCCCCTTCCAGGTGGGTTCCAACTCAGCCTCGGTCCCAGCCATCCCCCTCCACCCACCCGACAACCTGTACTCTCCCTAAGTAGAGTTTAAAGCAATGGGGCAGGCACAGCCCGAAGTCCCACCCCTGAAAGAAACTGGTCTCCTGGGATGTGGGAAAGGGTTTGGGGGCAAGGCGGATGCCCCAGGTGTCCGGAATTTTTATTTTGGAGAGGGAGTTTGGACCTTCTGACATGCTAAAGGAACACAGAAAAATAGAAATGCGATTTTGCAAATGGGGCAGAGGCCTCCTTCAGTCACCACAGCCACGAGTCCCTCTCCCCCTCCTCCCTCCTTCAACCCAAACCCAGAACCCCAAAGCCTCAGGGCACCCCAGTAACTCCAAGCACCTATTCCGCTCCAGTCTAGGGGTCAAAGATGACAGCCTCAGGTAGAGGATGTCAAAGACCTCAGCGAGAGAGGGAGGGCCACATGGGGGCGGGGGCGAGGGTCTGCGAATCCCTCCCCCAACCCCAGGACGCCTGCAAACGCTCCTAGCTCCAGCATTAACCCGGCCGGGGCAGAGGTGGGGGTTCATGACAGTAGCGCCCCCTCTGGGAGGTGCCCCAAACTCGGAGGGCGCCCACAGGCGGAGAGCAGGACAGGAGGGGCACGTGACCCCCGCCCCGGAGACCAATCAGCGCCCGCGGGAGGGGGCCACACTCGGCGCCCCCCACCCATCCCGGCGCGCGTGGAGAGAAACGTTTTCTTTGTCCTTTTGTCAGCTCTTGGGGGGCCCCGAACCCCCAGGCCCCCACTGCGGCGGGGGGCATCCAAACCGGCCGGCCCTCCCCTCCGACACCACTGTGACCCCTGCCTCGCGGCCTGGAGCCGGGACTCGTCCTGTTCTGGGCTGGACAGGAGGCCGGAGAGGACTCGGGCGCCCAAGGTGCGGCGGCAGGACGCGAAGTGGGGCACGCGAAGTGGGGCGGAGGGGCCTCCCGGTGTCAGGACCCCCACACCAGCCCCGCGTCGCCTCGACTTGGCTATCAGGACCCCGCCCCCCAACGCCACCCCCAACCCCCGACCAACAGGCCCCCTGCCTGCCCCGAACCCCCCACCTGGGCCCCAATCCAGCTCCCCAGCGGCGCAGCCGCGAGCCCCATTATTATGTCTCCTCCGGGCCCCCCCAGGACAAAATCTCCACCCGCTGCGGTGCCGACAGAACCCCCAACCTAGCTGCACATACAGGCCCCCAGTCAACAATCCAAGCGCCCCCCCACGTTGCAGTGCCATTAGACACCCCCATAATGGAGCCTCAGGGAGCGCCCCAGGCCAAAATCCAGCCCCTCCAAAGCGATGCCACCGGACCCCAACCGGACCCCGCCATACCGCCAGCGACCCCCTCTCCAATCTGGTCCCCTCCCCAGTTGCGTGGCTGAGAGATTCCTCCCCTCGTTCTAGCGCTCCCCAAACCCCCTCCCCAGCCCAAATCCGTCCCCTCCCAGTGGCAGGGCCCGCAGGCCCCCCAATCCTAGCGCCTGACCCGGCCACCCCAGCCAGCCTTTCGGCCCCCTAGCTGCGTGCCGACAGACGCCCCCATCCCCGCGCCTCCCCCAACCCCCTCCGCAGACGCCCCGGGGCGCTTACCTCGGAGCCGCGGCCGCCGCGAGTGCGCGGGCGGGAGGCGCGAGGGCGGGAGGGCGCGGGCTGGGGGGGTCCGTGCGCGCACCTGTCCCGGCCGGGGCGCTCAGCCCGGCATCCCCGGCTGGGGAGGGGGGCTGGGGGCGCGCGCTCACCCCGCCCCCGGGCCCGCGGCGCTGCGCTGGGGGAGGGGGCTCAGCCCCGGCCCCCCTCGCGCTGGCGTCGGCTCCCGGGGGGGCGCTGCGCGGCGGCCGGACCGGGGGCGCGCCGCGGCCGCATCTCCTCCGCCCGCCGCGGCCGCCGCTGCGACTCGCGGCTCTGCCACCTCCGCCCCCCCTTTCCAGCAACCCCCCCACCTCCCCAAAGCCAAGCTGGAGCCGCGCAAAACCCGGCCCGGAGCGACCGCGGCGCGGAGCGGAGGGCGGAGCCGGTGGGTGGCGTTTGGGTGGGTTGTTGGGGGAGACCCAAGGGGGTCACCATGCTTTGGTCCAGGTGGTGGGCTTATTAATTGAGCCGCTCCAACTTCATCTCCTGGTCCCCTCTGTTCAAACTCGCGTCCCCAGGATCCAGCTCCAATCACACCCAGCCCATGGGGTCAGTGAGGCTGTCAGGAACCCTGCGGTCTGGGTGGCCCCCTTCATAGACGAGGCCATTTCTTCAATCCACAAGCATTCCATTTAGCAACACTCACTCGACACTTCAGGAAACTGAGGCACAGGGAAGTCTTGTCCAAGGTCACCCAGTTAGAGAGTGGCAGGGGGTTTTGAACCTGAGCAAACTGGCCGCAGAGATCTACATGGTTCACCTCTCCCGGACCTGCCCTTCTGTCACCAGCGCCCTGTGGGGTCTGGCCCAGAAAGGAGTTCTTCGAGGACTGCAGGTCCCCCCATGAATTTGAGACCCCAGGGCAGAGCCTGGAGGTTTCAGAGACCTTCCTGTAACCTTCCTGACCCTTCAAATGAATTCAGGACAGCAGGGGCCCCTCTTCCTGCCTCAGTGCCCCTGCCTGCCCAAAGTACCTCCCCATGTGGATGTGACCCTGTACATCTCCCCCACTGGACTGAGTGCTGTCCTGGTCGCTCTGACCTCTCTCGATGCAGTAGATGCTCTGTAAACACTTATTTTTTCTTGTCTTTTCTGTTTTTCTTATCTTTTTCTTTCTTTCTTTGAGATGGAGTCTTGCTGTGTCACCCAGGCTAGAGTTCAGTGGTATGATCTTGACTCACTGCAGCCTCCGCCTCCCAGGTTCAAGCAATTCTCCTGCCTCAGCCTCCTAAGTAGCTGGGATTGCAGGTGCCTGCCACCATGCCTGGCTAATTTTTGTATATTTAGTAGAGATGGGGTTTCATCATGTTGGCCAGGCTGGTCTCAAACTCCTGGCCTCAGGTGATCCACCCACCTCGGCCTCCCAAAGTGCTGGAATTATAGGCGTGAGTCACCGCGCCAGTCCTCTTTTCTGTTTTTCTATAATTTAGATAGATAATAGAGAAGTGGGGGAGAGAGAGGATGGATGATTGTTTTTAAAAATTTGTTATTATTTGTAGAGACCGGGGTCTTGCTACATTGCCCAGGCTGGTCTTGAACTACTGACCTCAAGTGATCCTCCCACCTTGGCCTCCCAAAGTGCTGGGCCACTGAGCCCAGCCAACACTTTGTTATTATGTAGCTCGTGACTTTTCTTGCACACTTACTGAGTGCTGGGACCACTATGCCCCATCCTTGGCTCCCTGCCATCCAAGGGGTCCAGAAAGGTTGTGTACTGGCTTCCAGCAGCCACTCAGTGGGGACTGGGTGTCAGAACTTGAACCCCACTCCCCAGGCCACCCCAGGCCCAGGGCAATTTGCAGGCTCCCTGGCACCCATGGAGACAGCCCTGGTCTTCCAATTCCTCGGCATGTTCCCAGGGCCATTCTGGTGACCACAAACCTCCGGGAGCAGCCAGGCCTTCCTGCTCGTGGTTTTGCCCTTCCCGCCTTCCGGCCGCCCCAGCATCCCAGGCAAATCAGCCAAGGCACCTGCTGGTGTCTGGTCCCCACCCCGCTGGGTGTCCTGCCCACTGGGGGCCACTGAGGCTTGCTCCACGAGGGAGGGGCCCAGCCTCCCACCTACACTCCCTTCCCTGCGCTGTACCCAGCCTCTGGCATCCCCTCCCTCTCCTGACTTCTTGACTGTGACCAGCGGGGCAGTTCTGCACCCCAGTCATTCAACAAACATTTATTGAGAGCCTACTGTGTACCAGATCCTGGACTGAGCTGTCAACAAGACAAAACTGCCCCTTGCCTTCTGTCTAGCCTGGGGATATAGAAACCAGTGGGCACAGAACTGCAGGCTGAGATAGACTGGCTGGAGGTCCAGGAGGACCTCGAGGAGGTGACACGGAGGCCTCAGAGGGACCATAGATCCAAGCAGGGGGTGGGGGTAGGGGGTGTGCAGGGAGGGCGTTCTAGGCAGAGAGACCTCCGGGACAAAGGCCTTGAGGGAGGCCCCACCCCCACCGGTGGCTCAGCTGCCACCCAGGCTTCTGCGACCATGAATGGGTCTTTCATGTCCTGGACCGGGGCAAGGTCAGGCCGGGCCTCTCCCTCCTCCCGCCCAGGGCTCCTGGCTGTCTGAGCCCTGACCTGGAGGACAGCGGCAGGATGGGCCAGGGAGGCCCAGGGAGGGGCAGGGCCTTGCCCGAGGTCACCAGAGCCAGCAGCGCCCTCCCAGCCGTGGGATTCTGAGCAAAGACCTGCCCCGCTGAGCCTCAGTTTCCCCGGCCTGGGCGGGCGCGTTGGCAGCGCAGCGCTCCCGTCCTGCTCCGACCGGGTGTATTCCAGTGCGGGTTTTTGCGAGCGCCGGCGGCCACCGACACCTTCCCAGTGCGGCCCGGGCTGCGGCCCCGGGTCCGAGGAGGCCCGGGGAGACCCGGAGGAGGTCAGAAGGCCTTCGGCGCCCCCGGGATGGGGTGAGGCTGAGCTCGGCCCCTTACTGCCGGCGCCTGCGAGGAAGGGAAGCCCCGCCCCAATGCCTGTGCGCCCCCATCAGGACCACTCGCCTCGCCGCCCCGCTGTGTGACTCCCGGGGGTCCCTGGCCCTCTCTGGGCCGGGCTGGAGTCAGGCTCACGGGCAGCCACTCAGAGAGGTCGCCTGCGTCCCATCCCTTCCCCAAAGGGCCCCCAGCCTCAGTTTTCCCGGTCAGGTGCAGGCCCTCTTTAACCCCAGATTGGGGGTCCTCGCTGCCAGGTTGCACCCCCGGGTCTCTGCTCAGGCCAGGGAATCCCCTGGGGGCTCCGAAAGGGCAGCTCCGATTGGCTGGGGCCACATGTGACGTCAGAGCCTCCCGACGCCCCCTCCCCTAGAGGCACGTGGGGGCGGTCGCGGCGGGGGAGGGGCCCGGGGTCCGAGAGGATTCGGGGTGTCCCCCCAGCTCAAGCGGGCAGCTGGGCCGCGCAGACGCGATTCTCCTCGGACAGATTTTTCCCTCGTCCCAAATCCCCCTCCGGCCCCCCCAGAACGGCAGCTGCTCAGGCGGCAGATGCGCCGGCTAAATCCGCCCAGCTGGTCCTCCGCGGAGCTAACCGCCTGGAGCCCCGGGGCTGGGGGAGTGGTGGCCGCATGGTTCTGACCCTTCCTCGCTCCCTGTTCTTTGACCCCTGACTCTTCGCGGAATGGGGCAGGGATTCTGTTGAGGACCCTTTCTCAACCTTCAATTCCCTCCTGGAGCTGCTGAGAGGCTTTGGGGGAGTCTGGCGCCCAGAGAGGGTGGAGCCCTTTCCAAAAACCACACAGCATCCCTGGGCCTGCTGCCCAAAATATGCCCTGTATTGCGCATATATTAATAATTATAATGATGAGTTAACATATTAGGCCTCTGCTATATGCACCCCCACGATTCTAGGACTATTATGCTATTATTCCATTTTCAAGGGTGGAAACTGAGGCCCAGAGAGCCGTGACTTGACTGATCCCATAGCCAGGAAATGGTGGAGCCAGGATTTGAAGCCCAGCTTTTAAGAAGAAGGTGCCGCTGTCCTGGAAGAACTCTCAGGACATTAGTGTCTCAGGGATCCCCTAATTGGAGGGGTCCTAAGGCAAGTGAGTGTGACCTGGGCTGAGTGAGTGGGGTCTCTTAGACCTCTTCCCTGTCCCCCTGCCTGGTGCCCTGGAGCCTGACATGGACTGCCTCCCCACCTTGCTTCTTCAGCCTAATCATGATTGTCATTGAAGATCCAGGAGGGCTTCCTGGAGGAGGAGGAAGCTCCATTCTGAAATGCCAAGGGTACAGCTTTATTGGGACAGCCAGTGTCTCTGAGTATGTAGGGTTTGCACAGAGCTTGTACTGCCCCAGAGCCTGTACACTGCCTGTCCCCTCTGCCTGGTGCACTCTTTCCCTAGATGTCCAAATGGCTCCTTTCCTCGCCTTCCCCAAATCTCAATTCCAATGTTTCCCTAGCCTCCCTCATTTCAGTAATCACTCTGCAGTGATCTAGGATTGCACCACTGCATTCCAGCTTGGGTAACAGAACAAGACCCTGTCTCTAAACTGAATACATAAATAAAAAATAATAATTTCCCTCCTCATCTCTCTTTACCCTGTTTTGATGACTTTGCTCAACTTTTCACCAATAAGACTTTCTCTCATGCATTTACTCGTTTCTCTTCCAATCCCTCCCCAAGACAGTCAAGTTCCCAGGTCTGTCCAGGACTCCACTGTGTCACGAGGCTTAAAACAGAGCCAAGCACACAGTAGGCACTCAACACATGTGGTGAATGAATGAATGGAAGTCTGAGATTTCAACGGGACTTGCCTTCATTGTATCAAAGGGGAAACTGAGGCCCATTGATCAGAAAGTGAGACCAGAGTCACTTATTTTTCTCTTTAGCAAAACAGGACATAATGGTGGCCACCTCCCCAGTATGCAATAGAGGTATCCAGGGAAATAATAACCTCAGAAACACTTATTAAGCACCTACTGTGTGCACTGCACAGCTCCAGGTGCTTTGCACATTTTGAATGGAGGCAAGGACTCCAACCCAGATCCCAGAACTCCTGGTCCCACGGTCAGCCTGAGTTCCCTACAACTCGCTGCCTCCTCGCACATTGAGAGAGGGGTTATATATGCAAGCTCTGGGTGCACAGGAGACCTTCAGCCAGGGAGGCAGTGGTCCCCACTGTGCCTGAGGCCCCCTCTGCAGCCCCTCAGACCCTGGGCCCGAGGTTCGGGCTGTGTGTCTGGCTGGAGCTGACAGCACCACGCTTGCAAGCGGGAAACATTAAATTAGAGACGGAAGCAGCAGGACCTGCCGCCTGATTTATAAGTCGAAATTAGAGCAATTACAAGGCTTCCTCCTTCTCAGAAACTGAGAAATCCCCCAGAAAGGCCCGTGTGTGTGCTGGGTTGGCGGAGAACCCCCTCCCCCAGGCATGGCAAATGAGGCAGTGGCATCCTGGTCTCCATAACACGGAATCTGTGGGTGGAGGGAGGGTGTCCAGGGACCTTCAAGCTCCCTGGGGTCTGTCCTTGGGCATAGATAGGAAACTGAGGCACAGGAGGTGAGTGTCATTTGGTCAGGGGCAGGTGTCACATCCTCCGCATTCAAAATCTCCCCTCTGGCCGGGTACGGTGGCTCACGCCCGTAATCCTAGCAATTTGGGAGGCCGAGGAGGGCGGATCGCCCGAGCTGAGGAATTCGAGACCAGCCTGGGCAACATGGCAAAACCCCATCTCTACTAAAAACACAAAAAGTCAGCCGATGAGGTTGTGCATGCCTGTAATTCCAACTACTCGGGAGGCTGAGGCAAGAGAATCCCTTGAACCCGGGAGATGGAGGTTTCAGTGAGCCGAGATGATCGCGCTGCTGCACTCCAGCCTGGGCAACAGAGCAAGACTCTATCTCAAAAAATAAAAATTAGGCCCGGCGTGGTGACTCACACCTGTAATCCCAGCACTTTGGGAGGCCAAGGCGGGCAGATCGCAAGGTCAGGAGATCGAGACCATCCTGGCTAACATGATGAAACCCCGTCTCTACCAAAAATACAAAAAAATTAGCTGGGCGTGGTGGCAGGTGCCTGTAGTCCCAGCTACTCCGGAGGCTGAGGCAGGAGAATGGCGTGAACCCGGGAGGTGGAGCTTGCCGCGAGCTGAGATCGCGCCACTGCACTTCAACCTGGGCGACTGAGCAAGACTCCGTCTCAATCAATCAATCAATCAATCAACCAATCAATCAACCAATCTCCCTTCCCCTAGGCTTTCCATTCTGGCCTAGTGAGCACACTCAGCTCACTCCTGCCTCCGGGCCTTGGCACTTGCTGTTCCCTCTGCCTGGAAGCTGTTCTCCACCAACGTTCCCTTCTCTGAGAGGCCTTCCCTGATCATCCCGAGTTGGAGGAGGCGGCTGTTTTCCACCCCCTGCCTTCTTTTCTCTAAAATCAGTGATGCGGTAGTGAGCTGCCTATCATCAGAGGCAAGCAAGCAGATAGTGGACTGGATGTGATCTCTGCAGCTCACACAGTGGCATCCAACCCCCAGCTTTACCACTCACCAGCTGTGAGCAAGTTGTTTAACATGAGAATACTCCAAAAGATGCCGGGGCCTACGACGGACGCCATGGCTCCTACCTGTAATCCCAGCACTTTGGGAGGCTGAGGTGGGTGGATCGCCTGAGGTCAGGAGTTCGAAACCGACCTGGCCAACATGGTGAAACCCTGTCTCTACTAAAAAAAAATACAAAAACTAGCCAGGCATGGTGGTGTGTGCCTGTAATCCCAGCTACTTGGGAGGCTGAGGCACGAGAATGGCTTGAACCCGGGAGGCAGATGCTGCAGTGAGCCGAGATCGTGCCACTGTACTCCAACCTGGGCGATAGAGTGAGACTCGGTCCCCTCATTAAAAAAAAAAAATACTGGGGCCTGTCACATAGTTGGTGCTTAATAAAGGTAAGTAATCTCTTCCATGGGAGGTCCTGAGATTCTTTGTTTCTTCCTCTTAGTGATTTTTCCTAATCTTCATCCTCTCTTGGAAGCTGTGGGAAGGAGCTTTGATGCCCTTATGGTTGTGTAGGGTGTTGTCAAAAGAGAAAAACAGATGACCAGAACAGATCCTTGCACACCCATGTTCACAGCAGCAAAAGGTCAGAAGCAAACCAACTGCCAAAGAACAGATACATGGATCTACATAAGAGGGTCCATAGACACAGTGAAATATGATTCAGCCATCACAGACTTCAGATGTGGACGCACCTTGAGGACGTCACACTCAGTGAAATAAGCCAGACGCAGAAGGCCAAAGCCTGTGTGGTTCCACTCCTAGGAGGTCCTGAGAGTCATCAGATTCACAGAGACAGAAAGTAGAATGGGGAGTGCCAGGGGCTGGGGAGAGGCGTGGGGAGTGAGTGTTTCACGGGGACAGAGTTTCAGCTTGGGAAGAGGAGAAAGTTCTGCAGAGGATGGCTGTGATGGTTGCACAACCACGGGAATGTGCTTAATGCTGCTGAACTGTGACTTAGAAATTGTTAAAATTGTGTGTGATGCGTGTTTTACCACAGTTTTTTCTTTAAAGATAGAGAAAAAACCAAAACTGGTGTGCAGAAAGGGTGACAAGATCCAAGCACAGAAAAAAAAAAAATGTATTAAAAACACAATATGGCCGGGTGCGGTGGCTCATGCCTGTAATCTCAGCACTTTGGGAGGCCGAGACAGGCGGATCACCTGAGGTTGGGAGTTCGAGACCAGCCTGCCCAACGTGGAGAAACCCCATCTCTATGAAAAATACAGAATTAGCCAGGGGTGGTGGTGCACGCCTGCAATCCCAGCTATTTGGGAGGCTGAGGCAGGAGAATTGCTTGAACCTGAGAGGCAGAAGTTGCGGTGAGCTGAGATAGCGCCATTGCACTCCAGCCTGGGAAACAAGAGCAAAACTCTGTCTCAAAAAACGAAGAAACAAACCAAAAACAGAAACAAAAAACAATATCCTGGGCACGGTGGCTCACACCTGTAATCCCAGCACTTTGGGAGGCCGAGGCAGGTGGATCGCCTGAGGTCAGGAGTTCGAGACCAGGCTGGCCAACATGGAGAAACCCCATCTCTACTAAAAATACTAAAATTAGCCCGGTGTGGTGGCAGGAGCCTGTAATCCCAGCTACTCAGGAGGCTGAGGCAGGAGAATCACTTGAACCCGGGAGGTGGAGGTTGCAGTGAGCTGAGATCATGCCACTGCACTCCAGGCTGGGCGACAGAACGAGACTCCGTCTCAAAAAAAAAAAAAAAAAAAAAAAAAATTAGCCAGGTGTAGTGGTGGGTGCCTGTCATCCCAGCTGCTTGGGAGGCTGAAGCAAGAGAATCACTTCAATCCAGGAGGCAGAGATTGCAGTGAGTCAAGATCATGCCATTGCATTCCGGGCTGGGTGGCAGAATGAGACTCTGCCTCAAAATGAATAAATAAATACAAATAATAGCAACAGCAGAAACAGGCAGTGACGGTGGAGGGTGTGTGTGTGAATGACCTCAGCTAGTGGCAGTTTGTCATTGCCACCAGGGCCAGTCACACAGGTGACACTGACAGTGTGCAGAGAGGCCATCAAGGGTGTTGAGCTCAGATCACACCCTTCCCACCCCAGCAGGGGCCTGCTCAGCCTCGGCTACAAAACCTCCGACACCTTCAGGAAGCAGAACTGAGCCTCAGGGGCCTTGCCCCGGAAGCAGAACTGAGCCCCTTGCTGGCCTATTATTCAGCTAGCTTTATTGAACACCTACTGTGTACTGGGCTCTACTAGGCAGTGCTGGGGACACAGTGGTGAACAAGACACAACTGGACCCTCATCTTGGCAGAGTTCAGAGATCAGAGGAGAGGATTCACTTGTTTGATTTTAGTTTTTAGAGATACAGTCTCACTCTGTGGCCCTGGGCTGGAGTGTAGTGGCCTGATCATAGCTCACTGCAGCCTCCAACTTCCACGCTCTAGGGATCCTCCCACCTCAGCCTCTTGAGTACAGGCACATGCCACCACGCCCAGCTAAGTATTTTATTTTATTTTATTTTATTTTATTTTATTTTATTTTATTTTATTTTGAGACAGAGTCTCGCTCTGTCGCCCAGGCTGCAGTGCAGTGGCACGGTCTCCGCTCACTGCAAGCTCCACCTCCCAGGTTCACACCATTTTCCTGCCTCAGCCTCCTGAGTAGCTGGGACTACAGGCGCCCGCCACCGCGACTGGCTAATTTTTTTTTTTTTTTTGAGACGGAGTCTCGCTCTGTCACCCAGGCTGGAGTGCGGTGGCCGGATCTCAGCTCACTGCAAGCTCCGCCTCCCGGGTTCACGCCATTCTCCTGCCTCAGCCTCCCGAGTAGCTGGGACTATAGGCGCCCGCCACCTCGCCCGGCTAGTTTTTTGTATTTTTTAGTAGAGACGGGGTTTCACCGTGTTAGCCAGGATGGTCTCGATCTCCTGACCTCGTGATCCGCCTGTCTCGGCCTCCCAAAGTGCTGGGATTACAGGCGTGAGCCACCGCGCCCGGCCAATTTTTTGTATTTTTAGTAGACATGGGGTTTCACCGTGTTAGCCAGGATGGTCTCGATCTCCTGACCTCATAATCCGCCCGCCTTGGCCTCCCAAAGTGCTGAGATTAGAGTCGTGAGCCACTGCGCCCGGCCAAGTATTTTGTTTTTTGTAGAGATAGAGAGATCTCACTGTGTTGTCCAGGCTGGTCTCAAACTCCTGGCTGTGAGTGATCCTCCTACCTCAGCCTCCCCAAAGTGCTGGGATTACAGGCATGAGCCACCACGCCTGGCCTAGCAGAAAGATTTTTAAACAGGTGGTCAGGGAAGGCTTCACTGAAGAGGTGATATCTGAGCAGAGACCTGAAGAAGAGGGAGTAGAAAATCATGGAGTGGCCAGGCACGGTGGCTCATGCCTGTAATCCCAACACTTTGGGAAGCCGAGGTAGGTAGATCACTTGAGGTCCCAGGAGTTCAAGGCCGGCCTGGCCAACATGATAAAACCCCATCGCTACTAAAACTACAAAAATTAGCTGGGCGTCGTGGCACACACCTGTAATCCCAGCTACTCAGGAGGCTGAGGATCACTTGAACCCGGGAGGCGGAGGTTGCAGTAAGCAGAGATCGTATCTCTAAAATTGTATTGCCAACCTGGGCGACAGAGCTGTCTCAATAAATAAATAAATAAATAAACAAATGAATAAATAAATAAATAAATCATGCAGGTACCTAGGGAAAGAGTGTAATAGGTGGGCGAGCACAGCCCGTGCAAATGTCCTGGGGCAGGACCGTGCCTGGCGTGTTGGAGGAACAGTGAGGAGGCCCGTGCGGCTGGAACACAGTGAGGAGTGGGAGGAGGGGAGGGCAGGCAGGTGAGGGGGCCTTTGGAATTAATTCAGCTCATCTAGGGTGCCAAGCTCTACCCTGCCTCAGGGCCTTTGCACAGGCTCTTCTCTCCTCCTGGCCTTCTGCCTCCCTCTCCCCCCAGGTTGACCTGTTCAACCCGTCCTCCTTCATTCCCAAGGTAAATGTCTTAGTTTGAATCCCCACACCAGACTGGGAGCCCAAGGACCTGTCCCAGAACTGTCCTGACCAAGGTGGTGTCCAGCACTGCCCAACATAGAGTTGGCATACAGTAGGCACTCAATAAGTGTTTGGTAAGGTTCAGGAGACTGTCAAGGAAGCCTCCCTGCCACTGCCCTGCAATAATGGTGAGGCTGGTGGCTCTCCTTATCTGGACTCAGTTTTCCCTTCCAGAAGATTCCAAGAGGCTGCGTCCAGGATGGAGATGGGAAGGTCATTCCTCTGCTCCAGAAGCATGGCGGGGGACAGGTCCCTCTGCAGTCCGTCCCCAGTCTGCTCTGAGGCTGCAGGGGGAACCTGCCTTGCCCTCTCACCTCACCCCTCCCGGCCTCTCTCCTTTCGTCTCTGTCTCTAGGTCTGTCTCGCCACCTGCTTCCTCATCTCTCAATTTTCCTCTCTCAATGTCTCTGTCTCAGTCTTTCCCCTGGGTCTCCAGATTCTATCCCCCCATTCCCATCCCCACCCCAGGGTCTAGAGATTTGCTCACCTTTGGGCAAAGCCTGGAGGCCAGGGAGGAGGAGGGGGTAGGGGAAGTTCAGATGCTCCAAGACTACTCCCTCAGCCCTCACCCACTTAAGTGTGGGTGGGTCCCCAAGGAACCTGGGCTGAGACAGCTCTCTCCCCTCCCCGGCTTCTTTGGGGATCCCCAAGGCCAGTGGGGAATTTCTAGGGAGAAATAAACATCCGTGTCATTTACATAAAATCTGCATCAATTATCATATCGATTACAAGAGTCTACAGAACCAGGCAAGCCGTTTGCAAGAAAAATAGTAAATTTAATGACAAATGAGGCTGGCAGTTTCTCCATGGAAGCGACTTGTCACACTCCCACGCTGCTTTACAGATGGGGAAACTGAGGCCCGTGGAGGTGAGTTCCAGACAGAGACAGGGAGATAATCTAGGTGGTCAGGGTCTCTGCCCTCTCCAGGCATTTGCAGACAGATAATGGGGAAACAAGTAATTGGCTACAATGATTTCAGATTATTATAAGGACCAGGAAGAAAAGAAATGAAGGAGGCCGGGCACAGAGGCTCACGCCTGTTATCCCAGCACTTAGGGAGGTCAAGGTGGGTGGATCACCTCAGGTCAGGAGTTCGAGACCAGCCTGGCCAACATGGCAAAACCCCGACTCTACTAAAAATACAAAAAAATAGCCAGGCATGGTGGCGGGCACCTGTAATCCCAGCTACTTGGGAGGCTGAGGCAGGAGAATCATTTCAACCCGGGATATGGAGGTTGCAGTGAGCCAAGGTCATGCCACTGCACTCCTGGGCAACAGTGAGACTCCGTCTCAAAAATAAAATAAAATACAAAATAAAATAAAATAGCCAGGCATGGTGGTACATGCCTGTGGTACCAGCTGCTCAGGAGGCTGAGACGGGAGGATCGCTTGAGCCAGGGAGGTTGAGGCTGCAGTGAGCTGTAGTGGCACCACTGCACTCCGGCCTGGATGACAGAGTGAGACCCTGTCTCAAAAAAAAAAAAAAAAAAAAAAGGAAAATAAAAATAAAAAAAGAGAGAAAATGAAGAGCAGCAATTCTCTGGGGGCATCAGGGAAGACCTGAGGAGGTAACATTGAGCTGAGACCTGAAAGAGGAGTAGGGGTCAGATGGGGAGGAAATATATACATATGAAGAGGGAAGAATGAAGGAGGACTCTGAACTCTTTCCCTTCCATACCCCTCCCCACCTGTTCTTCACCCTCTCCATCATTCCCATCATCCTTTGGGCTCAGCTCGTATCACCTCCACCAGGAAGCTCTCCTTGACTGCCCCAACTAAGTCAGCCTTGTTCTTGCCAGCTTCCCAGAGCCCAGCACAGGGCAGAAGCCCTACAAGTTTCCCAGGAGACGGAAAGAAGATTCCCGGGTTCTGGGGAGTGAAGATTTTGACAAGCTGGTAATGCGCACCTCTGGTCAGAACCACATCTGCACTTGTCAGGGACAGACCTGGCCATATCCCTCTTTTCTCAGCTGGCTGATAGAGGACAAGAGGGCAGAGGAACTTGAGTTTCTTGGGGGAAACTGGGGTGCCATCGGCTGTTCCCCTCCACTGCCTTCCTGTAGGGGGTCCCTGGGGTTGAGGGCTTCAGCCCAGCTCCTGGGGTGGGAACCCAGCCAGGAAAGATCTGGAGTGGGAGAGAAGGAAGACTGGGAGGGGCCAGGAAAGTGTCTATTTTTCCTCCTGCAGCTGTATTTATAGATTCTCTTTGATGTCCCAGCGTTGGGCTGACCTGGTTCTTGGCTGCGGCAGGAGAAAGACAGGTTCTCAGAGTTGCTTCTAGAAGTTGGGCGGGCAGTGGGAGGGTGGGTGCTCAAATGAGGAAAGCTAGGTATGCAACTGGACCCTTGAGCTTGGAGGGGGTCTGGGATGGAGGGGAGGCAAGGAGCTGGCCTCAGTTTCCCTGTCTGCAAAATGGGGATTTACATGTACATTTCTCTTCCAGGTTCAGTTCAGTTAAAGATAAGATAAACTTAAAAAAAAAAAAAAAGACATGTACAGTTCTCAAAAAGTTGAGGCCGGGCGCGGTGGCTCAAGCCTGTAATCCCAGCACTTTGGGAGGCCGAGACGGGCGGATCACGAGGTCAGGAGATCGAGACCATCCTGGCTAACACAGTGAAACCCCGTCTCTACTAAAAAATACAAAAAACTAGCTGGGCGAGGTGGCGGGCGCCTGTAGTCCCAGCTACTCGGGAGGCTGAGGCAGGAGAATGGCGTAAACCCGGGAGGCGGAGCTTGCAGTGAGCCGAGATCCAGCCACTGCGCTCCAGCCTGGGCGACAGAGCAAGACTCTGTCTCAAAAAAAAAAAAAAAAGTTGAGACTGGGCAACACAGCAAGACTCCCTTCTCTAAGAAAATTTTTTTGAAAACATTAACAGGGCATGGTGGTGCTTGCTTGTAGTCCCAGCTACTTGGGAGGCTGAGGCAGGAGGCTCGCTTGAGCCCAGGAATTGGAGGCTGCAGTGAGCTATGATTGCACCACTGCATTCCAGCCTGGGCAACAGAGCGAGGCCCCATCTCTAAAAATAAAGAAAGAAAAGCAAAGCTGAAAACTTGAGTCACCCAAACGTCAAGTAAGCACATGTCCATGATTCATTAGCTTATTACTCAGGGAACCAATCAAATGTTGAGGCTGGTTCTAAGAGTATTTGAGGAACTAGGTATCTATGGAGATTTTTTTTTTTTTTTTTTTTTTGAGACAGAGTTTTGCTCTTGTTGCCAGGCTAGAGTGCAATGGCGCAATCTTGGCTCACTGCAACCTCTGCTTCCCTGGTTCAAGCAATTCTCCTGCCTCAGCCTCCCAATTAGCTGGGATTACAGGCACCCACCACCACGCCTGGCTAACTTTTTGTATTTTTATTAGAGACGAGTTTTCACCATGTTGGCCAGGCTGGTCTGGAACTCCTGACCTCAGGTGATCTGCCCACTTCAGCCTCCCAAAGTGCTGGGATTACAGGCATGAGCCACTGTGCCTGGCCAAGATTTTTTTTTTTTTTTAGACGGAGTTGCACTCTTGTTGCCCAGGCTGGAGTGCAGTGGCGTGATCTCAGCTCACTGCAACCTCTGCCTCCTGGGTTCAAGCAATTCTCCTGCCTCAACCTCCCAAGTAGCTGGCATTACAGGATGTGCCACCATGCCCGGCTAATGTTTTTGTATTTTTAGTAGAGACTGGGTTTCACCATTTTGGCCAGGCTAGTCAAGACAGGGTTTCATCATTTTGGCCAGGCTGGTCTTGAACTTCTGACCTTAGATCCGCCCACCTCAGCCTCCCAAAGTGCTGGGATTACAGCACTTTGGGCCACCTTGCCCAGTCCGAGATTTTTTTTTTTTTTTTTTTTGAGATGGAGTCTTGCCCTGTTGCCCAGACAGGAGTGCAGTGGCACAATCTCTGCTCACTGTAACCTCTGCCTCCCAGATTCAAGCAATTCTCCTGCCTCAGCCTCCCAAGTAGCTGGGATTATAGGCAGGTGCCACCAGGCCTAGCTAATTTCTTTTTTTTTTTTTTTGAGATGGAGTCTCGCTCTGCCGCCCAGGCTGGAGTGCAGTGGCACGATCTCGGCTCACTGCAAGCTCCGCCTCCCGCGTTCACGCCATTCTCCTGCCTCAGCCTCTGGAGTAGCTGGGACTACAGGCGCCCGCCACCTCACCCGGCTAGTTTTTCTTTCTTTCTTTTTTTTTTTTTTTTTGAGACAGAGTCTCGCTCTGTCGCCCAGGCTGGAGTGCAGTGGCCGGATCTCAGCTCACTGCAAGCTCCGCCTCCCAGGTTTACGCCATTCTCCTGCCTCAGCCTCCCGAGTAGCTGGGACTACAGGCGCCCGCCACCTCGCCCGACTAGTTTTTTGTATTTTTTTAGTAGAGACGGGGTTTCACCGGGTTAGCCAGGATGGTCTCGATCTCCTGACCTTGTGATCCGTCCGTCTCGGCCTCCCAAAGTGCTGGGATTACAGGCTTGAGTCACCGCGCCCGGCCATAGTTTTTCGTATTTTTTAGTAGAGACGGGGTTTCACCGTGTTAACCAGGATGGTCTCGATCTCCTGACCTTGTGATCCGTTCGTCTCGGCCTCCCAAAGCGCTGGGATTACAGGCTTGAGCCACCGCGCCCGGCTGCTAATTTTTTGTATCTTTAGTAGAGATGGGGTTTCACCATGTTTGCCAGGCTGTTTTTTTGCTTTTGTTTTTTGTTTTTTTCGGGATGGAGTCTCACTGTCGCCCAGGTTGGAGTGAGGTGGCACAATTCCGGCTCACTGTAACATCTGCCTCCCAGGTTCAAGCGATTCTCCTGCCTCAGCCTCCCAAGTAGCTGGGATTACAGGCATGCACCACCATGCCCAGCTAATTTTGTATATTTAGTAGAGATGGGGTTTCACCATGTTAGCCAGGCTGATCTCGAACTCCTGACCTCAGGTAATCCTCCTGCCTCAGTCTCCCAAAGTGCTGGGATTACAGGCGTGAGTCACCACACCCAGCCCGAGATTTTTTTTTTTTAAGGGGGAATGTTAGATTAAGATCCGGCTAGATCGGCCGGGCGCGGTGGCTCAAGCCTGTAATCCCAGCACTTTGGGAGGCCGAGATGGGCGGATCACGAGGTCAGGAGATCGAGACCATCCTGGCTAACACGGTGAAACCCCGTCTCTACTAAAAAATACAAAAAACTAGCCGGGCGAGGTGGCGGGCGCCTGTAGTCCCAGCTACTCGGGAGGCTGAGGCAGGAGAATGGCGTGAACCCGGGAGGCGGAGCTTGCAGTGAGCTGAGATCCGGCCATTGCACTCCAGTCTGGGCGACAGAGCGAGACTCCGTCTCAAAAAAAAAAAAAAAAAAAAGGATCCGGCTAGATACAAATGAGTTAATGATCATTATTTCAGTAAAGCCCTAATTGGGGTTCTCTTTTCTGCTAGACAGACAGAAATGATCAAGTTAACTGTAACTTCACAGGGCCTGAGCTCTCATCATATCTGTGCCAAGTCACAGATAAGTAGATTCTCCCACAGCAAGGTTCCAACAGAACTTCCTGCAGTGAAAGAGGTGTTTGAAATCTGCGCTAACACAGTAGTCAGCAGCCATGTGGCTATTCAGCGCTTACATGGTGACTTGAGGCTGAGTGCACTGGCTTACGACTGTAATTCCAGCACTTTCAGAGGCTGAGGTGGGTTGGGGGATGGCTTGAGCCCAGGAGTTTGAGACCAGCCTGGGCAACATAGTAAGGCCCTGTCTCTACCAAAAATAAAAAATAAAATAATAAAATAAAATTAGCTGGGTGTGGTGGTGTGTGTCTATAGTCCTAGCTACTTGGAGGCTTAGGTGGGAGGATTGCTTGAGCCCAGGAGGTCGAGGCTGCAGTGAGCTCTGATTGCACCACAGCACTCCAGGCTGGGCGACAGAGTGAGGCCGTGTTTCAAACACACAAACAAAAAAACGGTGACTTGAGCAAGTGAGGAATTGAATTTTTAATTCAATTTCATTTTAGTTGACTTAATTTATTTTTGAGACAGGCTGGAGCACAGCGGTGCGATCTCGGCTCACTGCAGCCTCCATTTCCCAGGTTCAAATGATTCCCCTGCCTCAACCTCCCAAGTAGCTGGGATTACAGGTGCCAGCCACCACGCCGGGTTTTTTTTTTTTTTTTTTTTTTTTTGAGACAGAGTCTCACTCTGTCTCCAGGCTGGAGTGCAGTGGTGTGATCTCGGCTCACTGCAACCTCTGCTAGCTGGGTTGAAGTGATTCTCATGCCTCAGCCTCCCAAGTAGCTGAAACTACAGGTGCACACCACCACATCCAGCTAATTTTTGTAATTTTAGTAGAGACAGGGTTTTGCCATGTTGGCCAGGCTGGTCTCGAACTCTTGACCTTAAGTGATCCACCTGCCTCAGCCTACCAAAGTGTTGAGATTACAGGCATGAGCCACCGCGCCAGAGACTGTGGTTATTATTGACTGGATTATTTTGCCCTGTAAGTCAGGTAGCCTCTCTTCATATCTTAGTTTTCACATCTGTGAAATGAGGTCAATAATACTTGGGAACACAGAGAGCTGTTACAGGAATAGAGTTTATTCATGAAAAATTTTTTTTTTTTTCTTTTTGAGATGGAGTTTCGCTCTCGTCACCTACGCTGGAGTGCAGTTGCACGATCTCGGCTCACTGCAACCTCTGGCTCCCAGGTTCAAGCGATTGTCCTGCCTCAGCCTCCTGAATAGCTGGGATTAGTCACGCACTACCATGCCTGGCTAATTTTTGTATTTTTAGTAGAGACAGGGTTTCACCATGCTGGCCAGGCTCATCTTGAACTCCTGACCTCAGGTGATCCACCTTCCTCAGCCTCCCAAAGTGCTGGGATTACAGGCGTGAGCCATCACGCCCAGCCTTTTTTTTTTTTTTTTTTTTTTTTTGAGACAGGGTCTCCTTCTGTCACCCAGGCTGGAGTGCAGTGGCACAATCATGGCTTTCTGCAGCCTCAAACTCCTGGGCTTAAACCAACCTCCAGTGTCAGCCTCTCGAGTAGCTGGGACTACAAGCACGTGTCATCATGTCTGCCTAAAATTTTTATTTTTATTTTATTATTTATTATTTATTAATTTATTTATTTTTGAGACGGAGTCTCGCTCTGTCGCCCAGGCTGGAGTGCAGTGGCCGGATCTCAGCTCACTGCAAGCTCCGCCTCCCGGGTTCCCGCTATTCTCCTGCCTCAGCCTCCCGAGTAGCTGGAACTACAAGCGCACGCCACCTCGCCCGGCTAATTTTTTGTATTTTTTAGTAGAGACGGGGTTTCACCGTGTTAGCCAGGATGGTCTCGATCTCCTGACCTCGTGATCCGCCCATCTCGGCCTCCCAAAGTGCTGGGATTACAGGCTTGAGCCACCGCGCCCAGCCTTTTTATTTTTTTAGAGACAGAGTTTTGTCATGTTGCCCAGGCTGATCTGGAACTCCTGGCCTCATGCGATCATCCCGCCTGGCCTCTCAAAGTTTTACAAAATTTGTGAATTCTTTGTAATTTGTAAAAAAAAAAAAATTTACAAAGAATTACAGGCCTGAGCCACCATGTCGTCTTGTTAGTATTCTTACTGGTGGAGATGACCAGAGAGGTTGGCTAAATTTCCCAAGGCCACACAGCCAGGCAAGGCCAGAGCTCGGAGGTGAAGCAAGGTCTTTCCAGTGAAGGCTGGGAGCAGTGCCCGGGCTCTCTATGGGGTCAAGAGGGATGGCGTCGGGCCTCTGAGGACCCGGCGCCCAGGCTCCAGGGTTAAGCCCCTGTGGCAGCTGAACTTCCGCGGACCTGTCCCTCTAAAATCCCTGGGAAGCAAGGCATCAGGCGTTCCGGAACAGGCGCCTGCTCCTGTCGGGCTGGCGCACACATGGAGAGACAGCTGGCAGGGGACTGGTGGGCCAAGGAGGAGGGGTCTGGGGGGAGAGGGTGCCTTGGCCAGGAGAAGAGGTCAGGAGCTGTTCCAACCCACCCACCTCCAGATGGGAGGCAAGCGCCTCCTCTTTTGTATTCTCTAACGCCTCTCAATTCCTTCATCCACATTTGACAAATATTATTCAGCGCCTATTGTATGCCAGGTGCCCTCCTGAACCCTTTAGTTGAGTAACATGTCAGGATTCCGCTTTACAGATGTGGCGATCAGGCTCAGAAAGCACCAGCCACTTGTCCCAGACACACAGCAAGAAAACGGCTAAGCTGGGATTGCCAGCCCTGGCTGTTGGTCCTGCCTCAAGGCCTTTGCACTGGCTCTTTCCTCTGCCCGGCATAGGCATGAGCCTGCCTGGCGAATTTTTTTTTTTTTTTTTTTTTTTTTTTTTTTGAGACGGAGTCTTACTCTGTCCCAGGCTGGAGTGCGGTGGTGCGATCTCAGCTCACTGCAACCCCCACCTCCCGGGTCCAGGGGATTCTCCTGCCTCAGCCTACAGAGTAGCTGGGATTACAGGCGCCTGCCACCAAGCCCGGGTAATTTTTGTATTTTTAGTAGAGACGGGGTTTCACCATGCTGGCCAGGCTGGTCTCGAACTCCTGACCTTGTGATCCGCCGGGCTCGGCCTTCTAAAGTGCTGGGATTACAGGCGTGAGCCACCACGCCTGGCCGATAATGGATTTCTTTAGCCCTCAGGTTAGATCACATGTCCTGCGGAAAGCCTTCAGGAAGCCACCATAGACTCCCGTGCGCCCCCCAGCCAGGCCCTCTGACCCCCATCACCGCAATGACCACCGCCCCCACTGGACTGCGAACCTCATTGGGGGCGGGGCTGGCTCTGTCGGGGTCACATATCCCTGTATCCCTGTCCCCTAGCACAGGTTTGCAGAGTTCATGACTGTAGGTACTAGACGCTTGCTCTACACACGAATGAAAGGATGAAGGGATGAAGTCAGAATTTCTGCCCATCGCGCACTTCCACGCTGGCGGAACCCCAGCTCAAGGATAAAGAGTCATGTGCTGAGGTCCACGCTGGGATCTGAAGGGGTCTTGGATGGAGGACGGTCCTTCTGGCAGGGTTCCTGTTCAGGGGAGCCCAGCCTGGGACTGGTGTGCCAGGCAGGGGGTCTCCGTAGCGGGAATCCCTGCAGAAGGGGCTGGAACTGTGCGGGGCGCCCCTGAAAGACCGAACCTGGAGAGCTTTGTTGCTCAGATGAGGAAGGGCCAGGGAGGCCACCATGGACCAAAGGGTCACGTTTCTATTCTTCCTGGCCCAGAATGCACAGCCCCAGAAGAAGCTGACAGAGTCAGGGTGCGCCCCGCAAGGGGAGGAGCTGAGAGAGGGGCGGGGCTGAGAGAGGAGGGGGCTGAGGGAGGAGAGGCGGCTGAGAGAGGGGAGGGGTTCAGAGGGGAGGGGTGAGGGAGGAGAGGGGGCTGAGAGACAGGAGGGGCTGAGAGAAGGGAGGGGGCCGAGAGAGGACGGGGTTGAGAGAGTGGAGGGGCTGAAAATGGCAAAGCTGAGAGGAGAGGGGCAGGGCTGAGAAGAGGCGGCGAGGCGGGGAGGGGCAGGGCTGAGAGGAAATGGGTGGGGCTGAGAAGAGGGGCGGGGCTGAGAAGAGGGGCGGGGCTGAGAAGAGGGGCGGGGCTGAGAAGAGGGGCGGGGCTCGGAGGGGGTGGGAGTTGTGGGGCAGGGCTGAGTGGGGCGGGGTTGAGAGAGGAGAGGAAGCTGAGGTTGGGGAAGGGTGCGGAGAGGGGAGGGGGCTTTTCGAGGGGCGGGAACAGGGCTCAGGGAGGCTGAGTGGGGCAGAGGGGGCCGCCTAAGTTCTGTCCTCCCCTGGGGCCGTAGGACACAGGGTCAGGAGTGTATCAAGTCACCGAGTTTCTGACCATTCAGAAACCTGACCGCGTGCGTCTCCGGGGCTCGGGGTCGCCCCCATCCCATGCTCTCCCTCCCTCCCTCCCTCCCTCTCCTCGGGCCCTCCCAGCTCCCTCTGACCTCCCCACCCCCAGTCAGCTGTGTCTGTATTTAGAGCGGTGCAGGCCTGTGTCACTTTACTTCCGAAAGGGATTACATCCCTTAGTGCTGCCTTCAGAACCCCCCACACCTGTTGCGGCGCAAGCCCGTGCCATGGGGAGGGGGTGGTCTCGCTTCTGGAGCCACTGTGGGGGAGGAGGCTCAGCTGCCTCCCCTCCTCGAGAAACCTTCTCCCTTTGTGCAACCCCTCCCCTCTGAGCCCCTTCTCTAAGTCCCCATGTCCCCTTCCCGTCCCGGAGTCCCCTTCTCTAAGTCCCCCCGGCCCTGCCCCTTCCCCTCTCGGAGCCCCCTCTCTGCACGCCAACTCAGAGCCGCCTCGTTCCCAGGCTCCCCAAGGCCCCGCGCCCTGCCTGTCCCCCTCCTCCCCTGGCCTGCCCATTGTCCTGGCGAGGGGGTCCCGGAGGCTGGGCGGGCCGGGGTCTGCACGCAGGGGGCGGGAGTCTCCTGCTACCCAGTTGTCTCTGGGCAACGCTGGCAAACTTCGCGCCTAGACACAGAGGCTGCGCTGTTCTCTGGGAGGGGACAGGCGGCACAAGCTGACTGGGGAGATGCTGGCGGTGACGGCTGTGGATGTGAGTTTTCAGGCAGGGGGTGCCAGAGGCAGCTCCAACTGCTCCAGGTGGGAGAAAGGCTCGGGAACGTGGCCATGGGAAACGTTGTCCCCCTGCCGTCCCCACGGCGACCCCCAACTCACTCGACGTCCTTCCTTTCTCTGCAGGCCCTCCTGCTCTGCCCTGTCCCACAGTGGGGTCTTCCGTGCCTGCTCTGATACGTTCATCATCACAGCCTTCCCGGTTGGATTTTGCAATTAAACCTACTTTACAGATGAGAAAACCGAGGCCCAGAGAGCATTTGGTGATTGAAGTAGTGAGGAGACCACAATTTTTGGGGCTGTGGCTCAGGACCCGAGCCCCAGCTCTCCTGTTTTCTCTCCACATGACCTGACAGCTTCTCTGAGCCTCAGTTTACTCATCTGTAATGTGGGCAGACGGTGGCACCCATTTCCTGGGCTGTTTTTACTGTGTGGGGAATCAGATGCTTAGTATAGTCTAGGGTCCAAACTTGGGCTGCCAGTTACCAGCTGTGCAACTGGTCAGGCCATGTTGCCACTCTGTGCCTCAGTTTCCCCATCAATAAAATGGGGGCTATAATAGCATCTACTTCATAAAGTGGCTGTGACAATGAAAGTTAATTCTAGGCCGGGCGCGGTGGCTCACGCCTGTAATCCCAGCACTTTGGGAGGCCAAAGTGGATGGATCACTTGAGGTTAGGAGTTCAAGACCAGCCTGGCCAACATGGTGAAGCCCTGTCTCTATTAAAAACACAAAAATTAGCCAGGCGTGGTGGTGGGCGCCTATAATCCCAGCTACTCAGGAGGCTGAGGCAAGAGAATTGCTCAAAACCTGAAAGGCAGAGGTTACAGTGAGCCGAGATCGCACCATTGCATTCCAGCCTGGGCCACAGAGGGAGACTCTGTCTAAAAAAAAAAGAAAAAAAAAGTTAATTCTAGTATATACTGACTTGTAGGAAACCCTTTATAAATATTATTGTTACTATATTTTTCCCTCTGAGTTTGTGCCTTTTTTCTTTTTGGTGATAGGATCTCTGTCACTCAGGCTGGAGGGCAGAGATCACAGCTCACTGCAGCCTCAAACTCTCAGGCTCAAGTTATCCTCCTGCCTCAGCCTCCCAAGTAGATGGGACTACAGGTGTGCACCACCACGCCTGACTGTTTTATTTTTTTGTAGAGATGGGGTCTTGAAGTGTTGCCCAGGCTGGTCTTGAACTCAGGCTTAAGTGATCCTCCCGCCTCGGCCTCTGAAAATGCTGGTATTACAGGCATGAGCCTCCGCACCTGGCTTGAGTTTAGGCTTTCTATGAGCTTCAGAGAGGCTTGTGTGTGGGGAGGTCATCGTCCCAGGCCCTTCCAGGCCCTCAGGCTTGGAGTCAGGGATTGAGGGTGTGAGATGGTTCCCTGGGGTAACTCTATCTGGGAACCAGTCCCCGTGCCTGTTGAGTGATATAGCGGATTCCCCTGCCACACCCTTGGTCTCCCCTGCCTGGACTGTGTAGACCACTCAGGGTCCCTGATGGTGGGGACTTGAGTCTGCCCCTGTCAGGATAATTGCCAGAGAGTGCACAGAGCAAAGGCTCCATAGCCCCCACCCTGGACTGTGACTCCCTGGGTGCAGAGGGGGTGCAGACCCTGCACATAAACAGGTGCACCTGGTGGGTCCTCACCTGAGGCTGCTGGGCCAGCAGCCCCCTAGCTCTCCCCCTACAAGCAGAGGGGAGAAGGGGCATAGCTGCCCCCTCTGCCTGCCGCAGCAGTCACCAAGGTTCCTGCCAGCTGCTCCCTTCTCAGAGTTCACTGGGCATCAGACTGTCAGGCACCCACAGCCATGCCCTACCTCCTGGGGTTACCATAAACATACATTAACAGCCCCACCCAGCACTTACTGAACCCAATATGTCACACGTGTAATTGCACGCAATACCCCCCTCAACAGTCCACAAGGAGGCAGGTGCTATTATCAGCCTCATTTTATACATGGGAAACAGTCTCAGAGAGGTTCTGTCACTTGGCCAAGGTCACACAGCAGGGGAGTCACACTGCAGGGACTCAAACTCCAGGCTGCGTTATTTTTTATTTTTTTTTTCTGAAACAGGGTCTTACTCTGTTGCCCAGGCTGGAGTGCAATGGGTCCATCTCGGCTCACTGCAACCTCCTCGTCCTGGGCTCAGGTGATCTCCTCACCTCAGCCTCATGAGCAGCTGGGACTACAGGTGTGCACCACCGCGCCTGGCTAATTTTTGTGTGTTTTTTTTTGTAGAGGCGGGGTTTCTCCATGTTGCCCAGGCTGGTCTTGAACTCTTGGGCTCGAGCAATCCTACCGCCTTGGCCTCCCAAAGTGTTGGGATTCCAGGTGTGAGCCGCCACGCCCAGCCCAGGCTGCACTCTTAACCACCACCCTTCGCTGTCTGTCACAACAAATAACAGCGTGTGTGGTCTGAGGCCACTGTGCAGGGCTTGGAGGTCTGTGCTATCATCAGCCTAATTGTGCAGAGGAGGAAAGCGAGGGTCAGAGACAGGAGGGCCTGGCCTAAGGGCACAAAGCAGGCAGGGGGAGGAATAAAGATGAGCATAGGAGTCAGCCTGCCTCTGAGTGAATGAGTGCATGAGGAGGGAGTGAGGGTGGATGGGTTGGTGGATGGATGGGTAGAAAGGTGGTGAATAGGGGCTGGGCGAGGTGGCTCATGCCTGTAATCCCAGCACTTTGGGAGGCTGAGGTGGGCGGATCACCAGAGGTCGGGAGTTCAAGACCAGCCTGACCAACATGGTGACACCCCGTGTCTACTAAAAATACAAAAATTAGCCGGGTGTGGTGGTGGGCGCCTGTAATCCCAGCTACTTGGGAGGCTGAGGCAGGAGAATCACTTGAACCCAGGAGGCAGAGGTTGCAGTGAGCCGAGACCGCACCATTGTACTTCAGCCTGGGCAACAGAGCAAGACTCCGTCTCAAACAAAACAAAACAAAACGAAACAAAACTGTTGAATGGATGGGTGATTAGATAGATGGATGGATGGATGAGTGGATGAATGGATGGATGAATGGATGAGTGGGTGGATGGACGAATGGATGGATGAATGAGAGGTGGGTGGGCAGGTAGGTGGGTAAATGGATGTATGAATTTATGAGATGATAGTTGTATGGATTATGGATGGATGGATGAGCAGGTGAATCTATGCATTATGGGTGGGTGGACTGATAAATGGGTGCATGTATGGATTATGGATGAATGGATGGATGGATGGATGAATAGAGAGGTGGGTGGGGAGGTAAGTGGGTAAATGGATGTATGATTTGTAAGAGTATGAATGTATGAATGTATGGATTATGGATGGATGGATGAATGGATGGATGAATAGAGAGGTGGGTGGGTAGGTAGGTGGGTAAATGGATGTATGAATTTGTAAGAGTATGAATGTATGGATTATGGATGGATGGATAGATGAACAGGTGAATCTATGCATTATGGATGGGTAGACTGATAAATGGGTGCATGTATGATGGATGGATGGATGAATAGAGAGGTGGGTGGGTAGGTAAGTGGGTAAATGGATGTATGAATTTGTAAGAGTATGAATGTATGAATGTATGGATTATGGATGGATGGATGGATGGATGAATAGAGAGGTGGGTGGGGAGGTAGGTGGGTAAATGGATGTATGAATTTGTGAGAGGATGGATGTATGGATTATGGATGGATGGATTTGGATAGATGGATGAGTGGATGGATGGATGGATGGATGAATGGATGGATGAACGGGTAGATTGATGGGTGGGTAGATGGATGGATGGATTGATGCATGGGTGGATGGATGGGTGAGTGGATGGATATATGGATTATTGGTGGATGGATGGATGAGTTAGTGGGTGGGCATATGGATTATTGGTGGATATATTAATGGGTGAGTGAATGGATATATGGATTACTGGTGGGTGGGTGGATGGATGGATGGATGGATGGGTTTTCACCCTTCCGCTGTAGGGAGCTCTAAGCTTGGTTCACACAGCAGATGGGGTGAGAGGGTGGTGGGTGGGATAGACACTACTGGAGTCCGTTCCAAGTAGGTAGAGAAGGATTCTGGAATCAATTCCAGGGCAGCATCTAAGAGAGTATCCAGCCATTCACTCCTTCAGCAAACATGTATTGAGCACCTGCTGCATGCCAGGTGCTCTTCCAGGCACTGGGCGTCTGTCCGGCAGAGAACGGAGCAGACAAAATCCCTCTTCTGTGGGGCCGACAACTTCAGGAGGGCGTGGGGGGTGTGAGAGCCCCATTGGAGCAGATTTAGGAGGGAACAGGAAACGGGGAAGTGGAGACAGCAAGTGTTGATGGCTCTCAGAATTTTACTATAAAAAGAACCAGGCCGGGTGCGGTGGCTCACACCTGTAATCCCAGCACTTTGGGAGGCTGAGGCGGGTGGATCACTTGAGGTCAGGAGTTCAAGACCAGCCTGGCCAATACGGTGAAACCCTGTCTCTACTAAAAATACAAAAATTAGCCGGGCGTGGTGGCGGGCGCCTGTAATCCCAGTTACTCAGGAGGCTGAGGCAGGAGAATCGCTTGAACCAGGGAGGTGAAGTTTGCAGTAAGCGGAGATCATGCTACTGCATTCCAGCCTGGGCAATAGAGTGAGACTCTGTCTTAAAACAACAACAAGAAAAACAACAACAACAAATCATTATCCGAATGGGGTTATTACCAGTTCCTGACGCTTCAGGCATTCTCCAATGGCTCCAGAGTCTGTCATGCCCTTGTTCACAAGGTTAAAAGTGGCAGCAGGCAGCCAGGGCCTCACAGCCCAAGGTCTAGGCCCAAGGATCTCCATGTGGAAGTTGTTGATTTCGATTTTAATGTGTTGATTTCAAAGCCCTGAAGGCTGCAGGTTCTTGCATCTCAGCCCTAGAGGAGTAATGAGCTTCTCCAGGGAGAATGAGAAGCTGGAAACAGCTTCAAGAACTCGGGTTACTGAGGCAGGGACAGGCCTGATGAAGGCTGGGAGGTGGGAGACCCCTGTCTGGCCTATCCCACCTGCCAGTTTATAGATTATGTGTGACGGGGCAGCACCCAGGAGCTGGGCCTGAATCTCATCCTTTCAGCCAATGGACATTTAGGGAGTGCACAGCAGGTGCAAAGGCTCTGGGGCCACGTGGAGCATGGACTGTTACAGAAACGGTTACAGGTTCCTGAATTAGCCCATTTTGTTTTCGTCTCAGAGCCTCATTTACCCCATCTGTGAAATGGGAATAAGAGAACCTACCTCTTTAAGTTGTGTATGTATGTTTTACACCATATTCAGACAGTGTGTGTGTGTCTACCTGTGTCCTTCCCGAAACACTTTAACACTCACTTGTTTTTTCCCTTGGAGACAGGGTCTCTCTGTCACCCAGGTTGGAGTACAGTGACACAATCACAGCTCACTGCAGCATTGAACGCTTGGGCTGAAGCAATCATCTTGCCTCAGTCTCCTGGGTAGCTAGGACCACAGGCATGTGCCACCATGCCTAGCTAATTTTTAATTTTTTTTTAAGAGGTGGGGTCTTGTGGTCAGGTACGGTGGCTCGTGCCTGTAATCCCAGCACTGTGGGAAGCCGAGGCGGGCAGATCACTTGAGGTCAGGAGTTCAAGACCAGTCTGGGCAACACAGTGAAACTCCATTTCTACTAAAAATACAAAAATTAGCTGGGCGTGGTGTAATCCCAGCTACTCAGGAGGCTGAGCACCTGTAATCCCAGCTACTCAGGAGGCTGAGCACCTGTAATCCCAGCTACTCAGGAGGCTGAGCACCTGTAATCCCAGCTACTCAGGAGGCTGAAGCAGGAGAATCACTTGAACCCAGGAGGCTGAGGTTGCAGTGAGCTGAAATCCAGCCACCGCAATCACTCCAGCCGGGGCGGCAGAGCAATACTCTTTTTTTTTGTTTGTTTTTAAGATGGAATTTCGCTCTTGTCGCCCAGGCTGGAGTGCAATGGCGCAATCTTGGCTCACTGCAACCTCTGTCGCCCGGGTTCAAGCGATTCTCCTGGCTCAGCCTCCTGGGTAGCTGGGACTACAGGCGCCTGCCACCATGCCTGGCTAATGTTTGTATTTTCAGTAGAGGCGGGGGTTCACCATCTTGGCCAGGCTGGTCTCGATCTCCTGACCTCATGATCTACACAACTCGGCCTCCCAAAGTGCTGGGATTATAGGCATGAGCCACCGTGCCCAGCCCACAACACTGTCTTAAAAAAAAAAAAAAAAGAAGAAGAAGAAAAAAAAAAAGAGTCGGGCGCGGTGACTCAGGCCTGTAATCCCAGCACTTTGGGAGGCAGAAGGCGGGCGGACCACCAGGTCAGGAGATCGAGACCATCCTGGCTAACACGGTGAAACCCCGTCTCTACTAAAAATACAAAAAACTAGCCGGGCGTGGTGGCGGCGCCTGTAGTCCCAGCTACTCGGGAGGCTGAGGCAGGAGAATGGCGTGAACCCGGGAGGCCGAGCTTGCAGTGAGCGGAGATCGCGCCACTGCACTCCAGCCTGGGAGACAGAGCCAGACTCCGTCTCAAAAACAACAACAACAAAAGGTAGTTGTATTAGGATCCCATTTTATAGATGGGAAAATTGAGGCATAGAGCAGTTAGATTTGAACCGCTCCCCGCCCCCGAGTCCTCCCCCCATGTGCTATCATCTCTGGCTCTGGACCTGGGGGTTTGTCAACATGTGTTCCTGGCATGACCAGCTGCACGAACATCACACATACCAGGAGCTTGCGCGGGTCTGGGGTGGGGGCCACAGCCTCCGGAACCTGAGCCTGTAGGTCAGCGCGTGCCCCAGTCCCGGGGGCCAGAGGAGGGAGCGCGTAGGTAGAGGCGGCAGGTCCAAACTCCACGCCTTGTTCCCTCTCCGGGAGCCGGCTTCCCTCCCGCCTGCCTCGGCCTGGACCCGGCCCAGCTGCTGACCTCGGGAACTCGAGTACCTCCAGGGACGCAGGCAATCAATTAGAATTGGCAGCGCCTGCCTAAGTAAAAGGCCTGCTTTAATGAGGAGGCCGTGGCGCTGCCGTGGGCGCAGGCGCTGGGCTGAGCCCAGAGGGGGCTGGAGCTGAGGGGTCACGTGGCCACCAGGGGCCACCTGCCTGTCACAATTATGAGTCCCCGTGTGTGCGCTCATTCTGTTTATCATTAGGCCAGGGCTATTTACAGCTCGGGGGAGAGCAGCCCCTAAGTCATGCAAGCCGCAGACGTTTATTGAGCACCAACTGTGTGACAGGTCTTGTGCTGGGTTGGAGGAAACAGTAGGGGCAAGATGCCCTCCAGTGGGGGCCAGAGGAGGCATCAGGGTGGGCTTCCTGGAGGAAGCAACACATACATTGAAATTGGAATGATGACTGGAAATTCAGTCCCGAAGAAGGGAAGGGAGGAGGACTGTCGAGGCCTGGTTAAGAATGAGGCCAGGGCCGGGCGCGGTGGCTCAAGCCTGTAATCCCAGCACTTTGGGAGGCCGAGATGGGCGGATCACGAGGTCAGGAAATCGAGACCATCCTGGCTAAGACAGTGAAACCCTGTCTCGACTAAAAAATACAAAAAAAAACTAGCCGGGCGAGGTGGTGGGCACCTGTAGTCCCAGCTACTCGGGAGGCTGAGGCAGGAGGATGGAGTAAACCCGGGAGGCGGAGCTTGCAGTGAGCCGAGATCTGGCCACTGCACTCCGGTCTGGGCGACGGAGCAAGACTCCGTCTCAAAAAAAAAAAAAAAAAAAAAAGAATGAGGCCAGGCGCCGTGGCTCACGTCTGTAATCCCAGCACTTTGGGAGACCGAAGCAGGTGGATCACCTGAGGTCAGGAGTTCCAGACCAGGCTGGCCAACATGAAGCCCCAAATCTACTAAAAGTACAAAAATTAGCCAGGTGTGGTGGCAGTTGCCTTTGATCCCAGCTACTCAGGAGGTTGAGGCAGGAGAATCGCTTGAATCTGGAAGGCGGAGGTTGTGGTGAGCCGAGATTGCGCCACTGCACTCCAGCTTGGACAACAAGAGTGAAACTCTGTCTCAAAAAAAAAAAAAAGAATGAGTCCAGCCTGGATTGTAGGGGCGCTCCTACCTGTAATCCCAGTACTTTGGGAGGCCGAAGTGGGAGGATCACCTGAGGCCAGAAGTTAAAGACCAGTCTGGGCAACATAATAAGACCCCCATAACATTTAAAAATAAAAATAAAAAAATTAGCCAAGTGTGGGCTGGGTGCGGTGGCTCATGTCTGTAATCCCAGCACTTTGGGAGGCGGGGGGATCATAAGGTCAGGAGATCGAGACCATCCTGGCTAACATGGTGAACCCCCGTCTCTACTAAAAATACAAAAAATTAGCCGGGCGTGGTGGTGGGCGCCTGTAGTCCCAGCTACTCGGGACGCTGAGGCAGGAGAATGGTGTGAACCCGGGAGGCGGAGCTTGCAGTGAGCCGAGATGGCGCCACTGCACTCCAGCCTGGGTGACAGAGCAAGACTCCATCTCAAAAAATAAAAATAAAAAAATTAGCCAAGTGTGGTGGCACAGATCTATAGTCCAGCTACTCGGGAGGCTGAGATGGGAGGATTGCTTCAGCCCAGGAGGTTGAGGCTGTTGTGAGCTATGATTGTACCTCTGCACTCCAGCCTGGGTGGCAGAGTGAGACCCCATCTCAAAACAAAAAATTGAATTAGTTCCCGTGTACAGGTTGTCCAAAGGAAGATAACACAGCAAAGGACCATGAAGGCTGCAGATAGAATTTCTTCTCAAGGTCCTGAATCCATTACATCTGCAAAGACCCTATTTCCAAAAAAGCTCACATTCTGAGGTTCTGGGTGTGTATAATTTTTTTTTTTCCAGACAGGGTCTCACTCTGTTGCCCAGGCTGGAGTGGGTGCAGTGGCGGGATCTCGGCTCACTGCAGCCTTCACCTCCCAGGTTCACATGATTCTCCTACCTCAGCCTCCCGAGTAGCTAGGATTACAGGTACCTGCCACCATGCCCGGCTAATTTTTGTATTTGTATTTCTATTATTTATAATTTTTTTTTCCTGAGACCAAGTCTCACTCTGTCGCCCAGGCTGGAGTGCAGTGGTGCAGAGGTTGGCTCACTGCAACCTCTGCCTCCCGGGTTCAAGCAATTCTCCTGTCTCAGCCTCCAGAGTAGTTGGGAATACAGGTGTGTGCTACCACCCCTGGCTAATTTTTGTATTTTTAGTAGAGACGGGGTTTCTTCATGTTGGCCAGGCTGGTCTCAAACTCCTGACCTCAAGTGAGCTGCCTGCCTTGGCCTCCCAAAGTGCTCAGATTATTACAGGTGTGAGCCACCACGCCCGACCTATTTATTTATTTATTTATTTAGTTTTGAGATGCAGTCTCACTCTGTTGCCAGGCTGGGGTGCAGTGGCGCGATCTTGGCTCACTGCAACCTCCACCTCCCGGGTCCAAGCGATTCCCCTGCCTCAGCCTTCCGAGTAGCTTGGACTACAGGCGTATGCCACCATGCCTGGCTAATTTTTTTTGTGTGTGTATTTTAGTAGAGACAGGATTTCACTATGTTGACCAGGATGGTCTCGCTCTCCTGACCTCGTGATCCGCCCACCTCGGCCTCATGAGCCACCACGCCCGGCCTTTTATTGTTATTTATTTATTTATTTATTTTTGAGATGTAGTTTCACTCTTGTTGCCTAGGCTGGAGTGCAGTGGCGCGACTTCAGCTCACTGCAACCTCTGCCTCCCAGGTTCAAGTGATTCCCCTGCCTCAGCTTCCCGAGTAGCTGAGATTACAGGCATTTACCACCATGTCTGGCTAATTTTGGTATTTTTGGTAGAGACAGTGTTTCATCATGTTGACCAGGCTGGTCTCTATCTCCTGATCTCAGGTGATCCACCCACCTCGGCCTCCCAACATGCTGGGATTACAGGCATGAGCCACTCTGCCCGGCCTATTTTTTTTTAATTAATTTTTTTTTTGAGATGGAGTCTGGCTGTCACTCAGGCTGGAGTGCAATGGTGCAATCTCGCTTCACTGCAGCCTCCGCCTCCCAGTTTCAAGAGATTCTTCTGCCTCAGCTTCCCTATTAGCTGGGACTACAGGCGCCCACCACCATGCCCAGCTAATCTTTGTATTTTTAGTAGAGATGGGGTTTCACCATGCTGCTCAGGCTGGTCTCAAACTCCTGACCTCAAGTGATCCTCCCACCTCATCCTCTCAAAGTGCTGGGATTACAGGCCTGAGCCACGACTCCCAAATGAAGTGTATGTAATTTTTTTTTTTTTTTTTTTTTGAGACGGAGTCTTGCTCTGTCGCCCAGGCTGGAGTGCTGTGGCGTGATCTCGGCTCACTGCAAGCTCCGCCTCCTGGGTTCACGCCATTCTCCTACCTCAGCCTCCTGAGTAGCTGCGACTACAGGCGTCCACCACCAAGCCTGGCTAATTTTTTTTTGTATTTTTTTTTAATAGAGATGGGATTTCACCATGTTAGTCAGGATGGTCTCAGTCTCCTGACCTTGTGATCTGCCCCCCTCGGCCTCCCAAAATGCTGGGATTACAGGCGTGAGCCACCGCGCCCGGCGTGCTTTTTTTTTTTTTTTTTTTTTTTTGAGACAGTCTCGCTCTGTTGCCCAGGCTGGCGTGCAGTGGCACGATCTCGGCTCACTACAACCTCTGCCTTCCGGGTTCAAGCAATTCTCCTGCCTCAGCCTCCCGAGTAGCTGGGACTACCAGGTGTGTGCCATCACGCCTGGCTAATTTTTTGTATGTTTAGTACAGATGGGGTTTCACCGTGTTAGCCAGGATGGTCTCAATCTCCTAACCTCGTGATCCACCCGTCTCAGCCTCCCAAAGTGCTGGGAGTACAGTCCTGAGCCACCGGTCCCAACCGAGGTGTATGTAAGTTTTGAATTTATTTTTGCAAGCAGGCACTACTCAGCATAGTACAATATGTGCTTGTTCCCATCTGCCTCCTGCTCTGGAATGTCAACTCCAGGAGGGCAGATTTCTGTCTGTTTTGAACACCACAGTGTCCCCTGTACCTCAAATACTGTTTGGCACACAGTAGGCATTCGATAAATGTTTTTTTTTTTTTATTCCGCAAACAACTATGAAGCACCCACTGTGTTGTTCTCACACAGAAATGGAGTTTTTCATGCTCTGAGGACTTGGGGCAAAGAGAGAGAAGGACAAGGAGGAGCCACGGTGACTGCAACTTCCGTTTTTTTTCTGCAGCCTCGGGTGCCAGCAATAATAACACAGGACCTCTAGGCAGAGGAAGAGAAGAGGCGCTGAGGGAGGCGGGGCTTCTGGAGGGGACACAGCCCCTGGGGATCAGGCCGGGGAGGCGGGAGTCCAGCTGGAGTCCCTGGAGTCCCCAGCAGAGAGGCTGGCTGGCTGGCTGCCCTGGCCTGCCCGCTTTTTCTGGGGTGGATGGGAAGGGCTGACACCACCAGAGGAAGGCAGGGTGGAGGTGGGGAGGGCGTCTGCACCTGGACCCAGGAGGAGGTGGGGGAAAGAAGTAGAGGCTGGGAGGGGGAGACACAGGAGGTGAGGAGAGAAAGAGAGAACCAAAGGGAGATAGAAAGAGACCCGCACAGAGAAGCTGAACTGAGGTCAGACAGATAAAAGACAGAGAGACTCACACAGAGGGTGACAAAGATAGAAACACAGAGAGATGGACAGGGGCAGTCAGAGATAAAGGGAGACTCAGAGAGACAGAGGAGACCCACAGAGATACAGACTTAGAGAGATAGAGAGAGAGAGACAGAGACCTAGAGAGACAGAGAACAAGAGAAAAGAGACAGAGATAGAAAGAGATAGTCAGAGATAAAAGGAGACTCAAAAGACGGAGAACCAGAGAGAGAGAGGCAGAGAGAGAGAATTAGCCATGCGTGGTGGCAGGTGCCTGTAGTCCTAGCTACTTGGGGGGCTGAGGCAGGAGGATCCCTTGAACCCGGGAGGCAGAGGTTGCAGTGAGCTGAGATTGCACCACTGCCCTCCCGCCTGGGAGACAGAGGGAGACTCTGTCTCAAAGAAAAAAAAAAAAAGAGAGAGAGAGAGACAAAGAGACTTAGAGAGACAGAGAGGGAAAGAAAAACAGAGAAAAAGGTAGATTCAGGACAGGCGCGGTGGCTCACACCTGTAATCCCAGCACTCTGGGAGGTGGAGGTGGGCGGATCACGAGGTCAGGATATGGAGACCATCCTGGCTAACACGGTGAAATCCTGTCTCTATTAAAAGTACAGAAAATTAGCCGGGCGTGCTGGCGGGCGCCTGTAGTCCCAGCTACTTGGGAGGCTGAGGCAGGAGAATGGTGTAAAACCCAGGAGGCGGGGCTTGCAGTGAGCCGAGATCACACCACTGCACTCCAGCCTGGGCGACAGGGCAAGACTGTCTCAAAAAAAAAAAAAAAAAGGTAGATTCAAAGAGACAGAAAGAAAACAAGAAAAAAGAGACCAACAGAGATCAAAAGAGGCAGTCAGAGATAAAAAGACTCAGAGAGACCTAAAGACAGAGAAAGACAGAGATAGAGATCTAGAAAGAGACTCAGGAAGAGATAGAGAGATAGAGACAGGCGAGAGGCCCCTAGCCCGTCCCCCTCCCCAGTTTTCCTCTCTGGGGCACCCCTGGGGTCTGGGGCTCCAACCCAGTCCTGGTCCCCACCCCTCCCCGCTGCTGGTACTTCAGACCCCCTCCATGAACCGCTGAGTGCCCCCGGTCCCTAACTCAGGGTCTTCCCAGCTCAGAGATCTGGGGCTCAGCCCTGAGACCTTCTGGGATTCAGGATCCGAATGCCCAGTGGAGCCAGAGTTTGATCCCAGAGGCAGGGACACCGTTAATCCTGGAAAGGGGGTGCCTCCTCCACCCGGGCCTGAGCTGAGAGTGAGGAGGCTGTCTATATGAAGCCCCCACTTCACGCCTCCCACAGGAGAGATTCACCCCATTTCACAGGAGAGGAAACTGAGGCTTGGAGAAAGATGGGATTGTGGAGAGGAGCACGTTTGTTCATCCAGAACACATCGCTGAGATGGACACAGTGGCTCACGCCTGTAATCCCAGCGTGATTGGGAGCCCAAGGCGGGCAGATCACCTGAGGTCAGGAGTTCGAGACCAGCCTGACCAATATGGTGAAACCCCTGTCTGTACTAAAAATACAAAAATTACCTGTGATCCCAGAGCTTTGGGAGGCCGAGGCGGGTGGATCATGAGGTCAGGAGATCGAGACCATCCTGGCTAATACGGTGAAACCCCGTCTCTACTAAAAATGCAAAAAATTAGCCAGGCGTGGTGGCGGGCGCCTGTAGTCCCAGCTGCTTGGGAGGCTGAGGCAGGAGAATGGTGTGAACCTGGGAGGTGGAGCTTGCGGTGAGCCGAGATCGCGCCACTGCACTCCAGCCTGGGCGACTCAGCGAGACTCCGTCTCAAAAAAAAAAAAAAAAAAAATTAGCTGGGCGTGGTGGCGGGTGCCTGTAATTCCAGCTACTCAGGAGGCTGAGGCAGGAGAATCGCTTAAACCTGGGAGGTGGAGGTTGCAGTGAGCCGAGATCACATCACTGCATTCCAGCCTGGGTGACAGAGCAAGACTCTGCCTCAAAAAAAAAAAAACAAAAAAAACCAAAAAAAAAAAAAAAAAGAAAAAAATGGGAGAAGGAAAGAAAGAAAGAATTCTTGGTATCATACATATAACTGACTCATAAATATTTCAAATTTTCAATTTGAGCTGAGATCACGTCATTACACTCCAGCCTGGGCAACAGAGTGAGACTCTGTCTCAAAAAAAAAAAAAAAAGCCAAGCGCTGTGTCTCATGCCTGTAATCCCAGCATTTTGGGAGGCTGAGGCGGGTGGATCACGAGGTCAGGAGTTCAAGACCAGCCTGGCCAAGATGGTGAAACCCTGTCTCTACTAAAAGTACAAAACTTACAGCACTCCTGTAATCCCAGCTACTTGGGAGGCTGAGGCAGGAGAATCACTTGAACCTGGGGGGTGGAGGTTGCAGTGAGCCAAGATCATGCCACTGCACTCCAGCCTGTCTCAAAAAAAAAAAAAAAAAAAAAAGCTTAAAATTAACAATTTTTTTTTTTTTTTTTTTTTGAGATGGAGTCTTGCTCTGTCGTCCGGGCTAGAGTGCAGTGGTGCAATCTCGGCTCACTGCAAGCTCCGCCTCTCAGGTCCACGCCATTCTGCCTCAGCCTCCTGAGTAGCTGGGACTACAGGCACGTGCCACCATGCCCGACTAATTTTTTGTGTTTTTAGTAGAAACAGGGTTTCACCATGTTAGCCAGGATGGTCTTGATCTCCTGACCTCGTGATCCACCTGCCTTCACCTCCCAAAGTGCTGGGATTACAGGTGTGAGCCACCACGTCTGGCTAACAATAATTTTATAATATCAGCAAATATCTCATCAGTGTCAAATTTCTAATTATATCAAAAGTGTCTTTTTGTTTTTACAGTTTGGAGCATGACCAAATATAGTTCACACATGTATTTGGTTGATATGTCTTAACGTCTCTTTTAGCCTACAGGTTCCTATCCATCTCTTTCTCTTCTTTTTTTCTTGTAATTTATTTGCTCATGATCCATTATTTTATTTTAAGTGTATTCAAAAGAACATACACATGGATTTTGTTTGTTCTTTGTTGTTTCTACGTATCCAACACAACAGTCTGTGTCTTTTAAGTGGTCAGTTTAATTCATTTATATTTATTGTGTTTGCCAATGTATTTGGCTTTATTTTCATCACTTTCTTTGATTGTGTTTTATAGTTAACATGAGTTTTTTCTGCTGCTCCCTTTTTGCCTTCTCTTCAACCTCCTGCAGAATTTGTCAGATTTTCTTTGTTCCTTCCCTTTTTTTTTTTTTTTTTTTTTTTTTTTTGAGGCAGAGTTTCGCTCTTTTTGCCCAGGCTAGAGTGCAATGGCGTGATCTTGGCTCATTGCAACCTCCACTTTCTGGATTCAAGTTATTTTCCGGCCTCAGCCTCCTGAGTAGCTGGGATTACAGGCATGTACCACCAAACCCGGTCAATTTTATATTTTTCATAGAGACGGGGTTTCACCATGTTGGCCAGGCTCGTCTGGAACTCCTGACTTCAGGTGATCCACCCACCTTGACCTCCCAAAGTGCTGGGATTACAGGTGTGAGCCACCGTGCCCAGCTGAATTTGATTTTCTTTGTTTGTTTCTTTTCTTTTTTTTTTTTTTTGAGACGAAGTCTCACTCTTGTCCCCCAGGCTGGGGTGCAATGGCGCCATCTCAGTTCACTGCAACCTCCGCCTCCCAGGTTCAAGTGATTCTTCTGCCTCAGCCTCCTGGGTAGCTGGGATTACAGGCATGCAGCACCACTCCTGGCTAATTTGGTTTTTTTTTCTTTTGAGATGGAGTCTCGCTCTGTCGCCCAGGCTGGAGTGCAGTGGCATGATCTCAGCTCACTGCAAGCTCTGCCTCATGGGTGCATGCCATTCTCCTGCCTCAGCCTCTGAAGTAGCTGGGACTACAGGCACCTGCCACCACACCCAACTAATTTTTTTTGTGTTTTTTAGTAGAGATTGGGTCTCACCGTGTTAGCCAGGATGGTCTCGATCTCCTGACCTCGTGGTCTGCCTGCCTTGGCCTCCCAAAGTGCTGAGATTACAGGCGTAAGCCACTGCGCCCGGCCTAATTTTGTACTTTTAGTAGAGTCAGGGTTTCACTATGTTGGTCAGGCTGGTCTCAAACTCCTGACGTCAGGTGATCTGCCTGCCTCAGCCTCCCAAAATGCTGGGATTACAGGCGTGAGCCACCGTGCCCACCCCAAGTCCAGCTAATTTTATATTTTTAATAGAGATAGAGTTTTACCATGTTGGCCAGGCTGGTCTCGAACTCCTGACCTCAGGTGATCCATCCGCCTCAGCCCAAAGTGTTGGGATTACAGGCATGAGCCACCGAGCCTGGCCTTCTTTGTTTCCTTTCTTATTCCCCCTCATGATTTGGAAATTATTCATTCCATTTCTGCCTTTGAGTAGTCACCCTTACACTCTTACCATGTATACTTAGCTAACTACAACTGGAAGTTAATCAACATCTCTTTGTTCCACTGAATGAGACAAGGACTTCAGATGTGTGCATACTGGAGCCTTCCTCCACTCTGCATGTCACTCTTATCCCACATTTGAGTTCTGCCTTGGCACACCTAAGGATGAAGATGAGGACAGGGGGTAGTGTGTGCCCCTGTGGGTCACCATTCTCCCGGACAAATGGCAGATGTGGATTTGGATTCTAGAGACCCTAACTCTCTGTGTGAGTTCAGGCAGGTTCTGCATTGGGCCTCAGTTTCCCCATTTGTAGGACAGCACTGAGTCTCTCTAGGGCTAATATCTGAAGACTGTGAGCTCCCACCCTCTCCCTTGTTCCCACCACTCAGGATGACCAGAGTGCAGGGGCCTCCGGTTACACTGCAGGTAATGAGGGGCCTCTGTCGCTAGGCCCACCGCAAAATGAGCTTGTGGGAGAACGCGACAGCTAATGTCATTATTTACTTCACTGAGCTAAATAATCTAGGGAATTGCTCATCAGGGCCTGATAATTTGATTGGATTTCATGCACAATTAGGCCTTCAGAGCTGAGGCGTTAGTCGGCGAGTTCAGGGAAGACACCAGTCTCCCTGCCGGAGAGGCTCCAGGGTGAGGGGACAGTGACAGGGGTCCCCAGTCCCAGGAAAGGGTCAGGTGTGCAGGCCAGAGGGAGGCCTGAATTGACCAAAGTCAGGGGATTCAGCCTCGGCAGGAGCTGGAGACCCACCCGTCACAGTCAACTTGACATTGCTTACTTACGAGTTGGTCGATATTAGGAGAATTATTATTATTATTATTTGAGATGGAGTTTTGCTCTTTTGCCCAAGCTGGAGTGCAGTGGCCTGATCTCGGCTTACTGCAACCTCCGCTTCCGGTATCAAGTGATTCTCCTGCCTCAGCCTCCCGAGTCGCTGGGATTACAGGCACCCGCCATCACGCCCGGCCAGGAGAATTATATCATGGGAGTACCAAACCATAGTGAACACAGTTAGTGTTTGGTCTGTTTTGCTTGAGATGTTTATTTTTCTTCTTACACGAAAGAATTCAAGATGACCCCTTTAAAATCTAAGTCAGGAGGCCGGGCGCGGTGACTCAAGCCTGTAATCCCAGCACTTTGGGAGGCTGAGACGGGCGGATCACGAAGTCAGGAGATCGAGACCATCCTGGCTAACACGGTGAAACCCCGTCTCTACTAAAAAAAAAATACAAAAAACTAGCCGGGCGAGGTGGCGGGCGCCTGTAGTCCCAGCTACTCGGGAGGCTGAGGCAGGAGAATGGCGTGAACCCGGGAGGCGGAGCTTGCAGTGAGCTGAGATCCGGCCACTGCACTCCAGCCTGGGCAACAGAGCGAGACTCCGTCTCAAAAAATAATAATAATAAAAAATAAAATAAAATCTAAGTCAGGGCCGGGTGCGGTGGCTCACGTCTGTAATCCTGACACTTTGGGAGGCCGAGGAGGGTGAATCACCTGAGCCCAGGAGTTCCAGAACCAGCCTGGCCGACATGGCGGAACCCCGTCTCTACTAAAAAATACAAAAATTAGCCAGGCGAGGTGGCAGGCACTTGTAACCCCAGCTACTCTGGAGGCTGAGGCAGCAGAATCGCTTGAACCTGGGAGGCAGTGGTGGCCATGAGCCAAGATCATGCTGCACTCCAGCCTGGGCAACAGAGCGAGACTCTGTTTCAAAAAGAAGAAGAGGCCGGGCGCGGTGGCTCAAGCCTGTAATCCCAGCACTTTGGGAGGCCGAGGCGGGCGGATCACAAGGTCAGGAGATCGAGACCACAGTGAAACCCCGTCTCTACTAAAAATACAAAAAATTAGCCAGGCGCGGTGGCGGGCGCCTGTAGTCCCAGCTACTCAGGAGGCTGAGGCAGGAGAATGGCGGGAACCCGGGAGGCGGAGCTTGCAGTGAGCCGAGATCGCGCCGCTGCACTCCAGCCTGGGCAACAGCGTGAGACTCCGTCTCAAAAAAAAAAAAAAAAAAAAAGAAGAAGAAAAAAATCTAAGTCAGATCTGTCCTTCTTCTGCCTGCAGCCCTCTGTGGCTCCCACCTCCCTCTGTGTCAAAGCTCAAGCCCTCCCAGAGGCCCACCAGGCCCTTCACAACCTTCCCCACCCACTTCCTGCCCTCCCCTCCTCCCTGTCTTTGCTTCGTTCACTCTGCTCCAGCCAGATGGGCCTTGGCACTGTCCCTCCAACACCCATACGCCAGATGCGGTCCTGCCCCAGGGCCTTTGCATGGGACGTGCCCTCTGCCCGGAACAGCTGTGCCCCAGATCCCCTCAGAGTTGTCTCATTTTCCTGTTCTAGGTCTCAGCTTAAACATCGCCTCCTCAGAGAAGTCATCCCTGGCTACAATAACCTCATCCCCACCATCTGCTATGACGTCATCTTGTTAAACTATTATCTAGGTTCAGCACCCCAATCCAAAAACCTAAAATCCAAAATGCTCCAGTTGGAAATGCTTTGAGCGCTGACATGGCACTTAAAGATAGTGAGGCTCGTTGGAGCATTACGGATTTCGGGTTTTCGGATTAGGGACACTCAACTGGCAAGTATAATGAAAATATTCTGAAAACCAAAAAAAATCCCCAATCCAAAACACTTCTTCACCATGGAAAAATGCTTCTGTTCCAAAGCTTTATTTATTTATTTATTTATTTATTTATTTATTTATTTTTATTTATTTTTATTTATTTTTATTTTATTTTTTTTTTTTTGAGACGGAGTCTCGCTCTGTCACCCAGGCTGGAGTGCGGTGGCCGGATCTCAGCTCACTGCAAGCTCCGCCTCCCGGGTTCACGCCATTCTCCTGCCTCAGCCTCCCGAGTAGCTGGGACTATAGGCGCCCGCCACCTCGCCCGGCTAGTTTTTTGTATTTTTTAGTAGAGACGGGGTTTCACCGTGTTAGCCAGGATGGTCTCGATCTCCTGACCTCGTGATCCACCCGTCTCGGCCTCCCAAAGTGCTGGGATTACAGGCGTGAGCCACCGCGCCCGGCTTATTTTTTTTTTGAGACGGAGTCTCGCTCTGTCGCCCAGGCTGGAGTACAGTGGCGCGATCTCGGCTCACTGCAAGCTCCGCCTCCCGGGTTCACACCATTCTCCTGCCTCAGCCTCCCGAGTAGCTGGGACTACAGGCGCCCACAACCGTGCCCGGCTAATTTTTTGTATTGTTAGTAGAGACGGGGTTTCACCGTGGTCTCGATCTCCTGACCTCGTGATCCGCCCGCCTCGGCCTCCCAAAGTGCTGGGATTACAGGCGTGAGCCACCGTGCCCGGCTATTTATTTATTTTGAGACAGAGTCTCACTCTGTCCCCCAAGCTGGAGTACAATGACGCGATCTTGACTCACTGCAACCTCCGCCTCCCGGGTTAAAGCGATTCTCTCGCCTCAGCCTCCCAGGTAGCTGGGATTACAGGTGCCTGCTACCATGCCCGGCTAATTTTTTGTATTTTTGGTGGAGAAGGGATTTGCCATGTTGGCCAGGCTGGTCTCGAACTCCTGACCTCAGGTGATCCACCTGCCTCGGCCTCCCAAAGTGCCGGGATTACAGGTGTGTGCCACCATACTTTGGTATTTCTAGTGGAGATGGGGTTTCACCATGTTGGCCAGGCTGGTCTCAAACTCCCAACCTCAGGTGATCTGCCTGCCTCAGCCTCCCAAAGTGTTAGGATTACAGGCGTGAGCCACTGCGTCCAGCCATCCCAAGCATTTTGGATAAGGGATTCTCAGCCTGTTTTATCCCAGGGATCAGTGTCTGCTGCCCCCACTCTCTTCCCCTCTGAGCTCCCCAGGATTGTCCCTCTGCCCCAGCTCTGACCCCTCGGTCAGCGTCCAGCTGTGTCCAATTTTAATTCTCCACAGCCTGGTGGCTCCTCATGAACCAAACCAAGACAGAGGACTCTCTGGGCCCCAATGCCTGTATTTTGGGGTACATGACCCTGGAGGCCTTTCCTGCCTCATCTCCACCCTGTCCCCTCCCCAGCACCCATTCCAGCATGAGCCACAGGACAATCTTGCCATGTCCAAGTGCACTGACTTTATTTCTTTTTTTTTTTTTTTTTTGAGACGGAGTCTCACTCTGTCACCCAGGCTGGAGTGCAGTGGTGCCATCTCAGCTCACTGCAAGCTCTGCCTCCCGGGTTCATGCCATTCTCCTGCCTCAGCCTCCCGAGTAGCTGGGACTACAGGTGCCTGCCACCTCGCTGGGCTAATTTTTAAAATATTTTTAGGAGAGACGGGGTGTCACCGTGTTAGCCAGGATGGTTTCCATCTCCTCACCTTGTTTTTTTTTTTTTTTTTTTCTTTGAGACGGAGTCTCGCTCTGTCGCCCAGGCTGGAGTGCAGTGGCCAGATCTCAGCTCACTGCAAGCTCCGCTTCCCGGGTTCCCGCCATTCTCCTGCCTCAGCCTCCCAAGTAGCTGGGACCACAGACGCCCACCACCTCGCCCGGCTAGTTTTTTTTTTTTTTGTATCTTTTAGTAGAGACAGGGTTTCACCGTGTTAGCCAGGATGGTCTCGATCTCCTGACCTCGTGATCCGCCCGTCTCGGCCTCCCAAAGTGCTGGGATTACAGGCATGAGCCACCGCGCCCAGCCTGCACTGACTTTGTGTCACCCCAACCCGGCTTTTGCACCTGCTAGTCCCTCTACCAGAGTGCTTTTCCCCAAAGCCTTTTCTTCCTGGCAATCAATTGCCTTCAATAGCTTTGCTTCTAGCTCCCCTTCCTGAGCCCCTCTGGCCACTGCCCACCCAGTTCTGGGTTCCTTCCACCCCAGCCTGACCATGAGGGGCTGTGGGGTGGACACTGGGAGACCCCGAGGCTCCAGCATTGGCCAGGACTGGCCCGAATACCCAATGCTGCCTGCTAAAAGAACCCCTAAAACTACTCAGGCAATTATGATCCGGACAGCACTCGGTGTCTAGGGCTGGCCACATCTCTCCCTCTCTCCCAGTTCTCCACGATGATCTCTTCATCTCTCCGTGTGTATCTCTGGGTCTCTACACGTCTCTCTGTGTCTACATCTCCCTTTCTCCCTCTCCCCCGACTTTCTCCCTCCGTTTCTCTTTCTCCCTCTCTCTCTCCCTCCTCTTTCCTTCCCTGTCTCTTTCTCTCTCCCCGCTTTCTCATTCTCTCCTCCCCCTCCCCCATCTCTTTCTCATTCTCTCTCCCCCACTCCCTTTCTCATTCTCTCTCTCCCCTTTCTTTCTCATTCTCTCTTTCCCCCTCTCTCCTTGCCTTTTCTCATTCTTTTCTCTCTCTCCGCAGCCCTCTCTCTGTCTTCCCCGCACCCCCCACCTGGGTCTCTCTGTTTCTGTCTCTTTTTGTCTCTGCTTCTCCCCATGGGGCACCTGCTTCACCCACCACCTTCCTCCCCACCCCTCCCTCTCCTCCAATTTCTCCCTTTCCCACGCCTGTGGACCTGCGTTCCCCTCCGCACTGGCTGGGCACAGGGGGATGGTCTGGTCTTCCTCCCCTACCCCTCCTGTCTCTGCCTCTCCTCTGTCTCTGCCTCTCCTCTGACGTTCTATTTCCGTCTCACAGGCTCTGGCTGCACATCTCCTGCGGGGCTGCCAGCCTCTGGGCTCCACACTCGCCTCTCTCCTGCAGCGCCCCCCTCTCCGCTACTTCCAGATCCCCCACCAGCTCCTGCCTCCCAGGTACTGAGGCAGAGGTGGGAGATGAGTTTATGTATTTTTTTGAGACAGGGTCTCACTCTGTCGTCCAGGCTGGAGTGCCTCATAGTGGTGCAATCGTAGCCCACTGCAGCCTCGAACTCCTGGGCTCAAGCAATCCTCCTGCCTCAGCCTCCTGAGTAAATGAGACTACAGGTGCCTGCCACTGCGCCCAGCGAATTTTTTAATTTTTTTTTTTTTTTTTTTTTTTTGAGACGGAGTCTCGCTCGGTCGCCCAGGCTGGAGTGCGGTGGCGCGATCTCCGCTCACTGCAAGCTCCGCTGCCTCCCGGGTTCACATCATTCTCCTGCCTCAGCCTCTCTAGAAGCTGGGACTACAGGCGCCCTCCACCACACCTGACTAATTTTTTTTGTATTTTTAGTAGAGACGGGGTTTCACCGGGTTAGCCAGGATGGTCTTGATCTCCTGACCTCGTGATCTGCCCATCTCAGCCTCCCAAAGTGCTGGGATTACAGGCTTGAGCCACCGCGCCCGGCCTAATTTTTGTATTTTTAGTAGATACAGGGTTTCACCATGTTAGCCAGGATGGCCTCCATCTCCTGACCTCGTGATCCGCCTGCCTCGGCCTCCCAAAGTGCTGGGATTACAGGCGTGAGCCACCGCGCCTGGCCGTAATTTTTAAATTTTCTGTAGATGGGATCTCATTACATAGCCCAGGCTGGTCTTGAACTCCTGGCCTCAAGTGGTCTCCCCACCTCAGCCTCCCAAAGCGTTGGGATTCAGGCATGCACCAGGACACCTGGCCCAGGGAGATGGAATTCAAATTGATTTTAAGCCTTCACCTTCTCCTTGGCTGGCTGGGAGCAAAAGAGAGGGGAAGGGCCTCCCTGAGGTCACACAGCACCTGGCCTAGGACCCCCTGCAGCTTTGGGGGGGGGGTCCCCACAGGCTCTGGATTTGAGTTCCAGCAGCCCAACCCTTGCTGTGTGATTGGCGGCAGTCAAATGTGCATCTCGGAGCCTCAGCGTCCTCCTCTGTGTAGCAACAATGGCTGTGCCGCCTCCATGGGTGACGGTGAAGCCAGCCAACATAGGGAAGGTGCTTCTGACTTTAGAACACGGGAAATCGGAATCATAGGAACTACTGCAGACATCTATTCCCGTTCCCAGGAGGTGGCCGGGCGCCGTGGCTCACACCTGTAATCCCGGCACTTTGGGAAGCTGAGGCGGGCAGTAAAACCCCATCTCTACTAAAAATACAAAATTAGCCGGGCATGGTGGCGCATACCTGTAATCCCAGCTACTTGGGGAGCTGAGGCAGGGGACTCACTTGAACTGGGGAGCTGAGATCGTGCCACTGCACTGCAGCCTGAGCAACAAAGTAAGACTCTGTCTCAAAAAAAAAAATATATATATATGTGTGTGTGTGTGTGTGTGTGTGTGTGTGTGTGTGTGTGTGTGTGTGTGCGTGTTCCCAGGAGGCAGAATGGGAGGATGGGAGGTGGGGAGGGGTCAGCTTTATGTGCAACCCCTCATCTAGAGGGCAATTTTGTTCTGAGAGAGTGCCCAGGAGTGCATGGGCTTGGGGGTGAGGCGGCTGGGAAGAGCTTGTCTGTTTCACCAAGAAGTAAGTGTGAATGTGGGGAGATGGGGGTGGAGGAGAGCACTGGGGTTGCCTAGCAACAGAGATGAAGCTGACAGACAGGATCCAGACCACTGCTGTCCAGGGTCTGGGGGGGTTTCAAGAAACGGGGGCGCTGATATTTGGGATCTTGTGTTTCTCTGGCCGAGAAGGTATCCCCACCATGGCCCTCCAAACTTCAGCAGAGTTGACCCCAGACTCGGGGGTCTTAGGGACCCCGGAGCCTAGAACAGAGATTCAGTGGTAGCCGGAGATTCATTTACTGGGGAATGAAGCAGTAGAGACAAAAGCAGACTCGGCCCCCTTTCCAGCCCCGGCCCTGACAGTTGCAGAGATGTTGATGGCTAAGAAGAACCGGATTGCCATTTATGAACTTCTTCTTTTTTTTTTTTTTTTTTCTGAGACTGAGTTTCACTCTTTTTTTTTTTTTTTTTCTTTTGAGACGGAGTCTTACTCTGTCGCCCAGGCTGGAGTGCAGTGGCCGGATCTCAGCTCACTGCAAGCTCCGCCTCCCGGGTTCACGCCATTCTCCTGCCTCAGCCTCCCGAGTAGCTGGGACTACAGGCCCCCACCACCTCGCCTGGCTAGTTTTTTGTATTTTTTAGTAGAGACGGGGTTTCACTGTATTAGCCAGGATGGTCTCGATCTCCTGACCTCGTGATCCGCCCGTCTCGGCCTCCCAAAGTGCTGGGATTACAGGCTTGAGCCACCGCGCCCAGCCCCTGAGTTTCACTCTTGTCAGCCAGGCTGGAATGCAATAGCATGGTTTTGGCTCACTGCAACCTCTGCCTTCTGGGTTCAAGTGATTCTCCAGCCTCAGCCTCCTGAGTAGCTGGGATTACAGGCACACGCCACCATGCCTGACTAATTTTTGTATTTTTAGTAAAGACAGGGTTTCACCATGTTGGCCAGGCTGGTCTCGAACTCCTGACCTCAAGTGATCCGCCCGCCTCAGCCTCCCAAAGTGCTGGGATTATAGATGTGAGCCACCGCGCCCGGTCTATGAACTCCTTTTTAAGGAGGGAGTCATGGTGGCCAAGAAGGATGCCCACCTGCCTAAGCACCCAGAGCTGGCAGACAGGAATGTGCCCAACCTACACATCATGAAGGCCAAACAGTCTCTCAAATCACGAGGCCATGTGAAGGACCAGTTTGCTTGGAGACATTTTTTTTTTTTTGAGATGGAGTCTCGCTGTGTCGCCCAGGCTGGAGTGCAGTGGCGCGATCTCAGCTCATTGCAACCTCCGCCTCCCAGGTCCAAGTGATTCTTCTGCCTCAGTCTCCTGAGTAGCTGGGACTACAGGCGCCCGTGGCTAGTTTTTCGTATTTTTTTTTTAGTAGAGACGGGGTTTCACCGTGTTAGCCAGGATGGTCTCAATCGCCTGACCTCGTGATCCGCCCGCCTCGGCCTCCCAAAGTGCTGGGATTACAGGCTTGAGCCACCGCGCCCGGCCTAATTTTTGTATTTTTAGTAGAGACGGGGTTTCACTGTGTTAGCCAGGATGGTCTCGATCTCCTGACCTCGTGATCCGCCCGCCTCGGCCTCCCAAAGTGCTGGGATTACAGGCGTGAGCCACCGCGCCCAGCGACTGGAGACATTTCTACTGGTACCTTACCAATGAAGGTATCTAGTGTCTCCATGATGACCTCCATCTGCCCTCAGAGTGTGCCTGCCACTCTACACCACAGCCATCCAGAGACTGGCAGACCTTGGCCTAAAGGTCTGGAAGGTGAGTGCCCTCCAAGACTCCCAAAGGGGAAGCTGACAGAGACCCACAGGTGGGGTTCTGTGCCCCCTGGTGCTGGCCAGGAAGCCAAGGCTAGGGCTGGGTCAGCAACCGAATTCCAGTTTAGAGGTGGATTCCAGTTTGGTGGTGGATGTGGTCAGCCACCTTGGTAAAATTGGAGAGGATTAGTTTGCATTGAATAAACTTATAGCCAGAAAAACAAACAAACAAACAAACAAACAAACAAACAGAAAACAGACTTGGCCCTGTCTTCCCGGCAGTTCCAGCCTCAAGGGGAGGCAGACATTCGTCAAAGAATCTGTGTGCGTGTGAATTTATTTGTTCAATGAGTGTTTACTGAGCACCTACTGTGCGTTAGCATGGAAACACAGCAGTGAACAAAACAAAAGAACACAAATTCCTGCTCTGGGGTGGCTCCTGCCTGTAATCCCAGCAATTTGGGAGGCCGAGGCAGGCAGATCACAAGGTCGGGAGTTCAAGACCAGCCTGGCCAACATGGCGCAACCCCATCTCTACTAAAAATACAAAAACTAGCCGGGCGTGGTGGCGCATACCTGTAATCCCAACTACTCGAGAGGCTGGGGCAGAAGATCGCTTGAACCTGGGAGGCGGAGGTTGCAGTGACCCGAGATCATGCCGTTGTCTCCAGCCTGGTTGACAGAGCAAGACTCCATCTCAAAAAATAAAATAAAAAATAAACTAAATAAATAAACAAAATTAAATGTGTGGTGTTTTAAACCTCTAAGTTTTTGGGTAATTTCTTAGGCAGCTAACGATGACCAGGACAAAATCCAGGACTTCTTTCTCTGGGTCCTTTTCTGGAAGGATGGAGAGAGGCCAAGGGAATAGCCCAGGCTTAGGCTTGGAGTGAGACTGACACAGAAGAGTGGTTGGGTTTTTAAAGAAAAGTTCTATAGGCCGGGCGCGGTGGCTCAAGCCTGTAATCCCAGCACTTTGGGAGGCCGAGACGGGCGGATCACGAGGTCAGGAGATCGAGAGCATCCTGGCTAACACAGTGAAACCCCGTCTCTACTAAAAAATACAAAAAAACTAGCCGGGCGAGGTGGCGGGTGCCTGTAGTCCCAGCTACTCGGGAGGCTGAGGCAGGAGAATGGCGTAAACCCGGGAGGCGGAGCTTGCAGTGAGCTGAGATCCGGCCACCGCACTCCAGCCTGGGCGACAGAGCGAGACTCCGTCTCAAAAAAAAAAAAAGAAAAGTTCTATATACATATATATAATTGTTTGTTTTGAGAGAGTCTCACTCTGTCACCCAGGCTGGAGTGCAGTGGTGCAATCTCTGCTCACGGCAACCTTTACCTCCTGGGTTCAAGCAATTCTCCTGCTTCAGCCTCCCGAGTAGCTGGGATTACAGGTGTGCGCCACCACACCCGGCTATTTTTTGTATTTTTAGTAGAGATGGGGTTTCACCATATTGCCCAGGCTGGTCTCAAACTCCTGACCTCAGGTTATCTACCCACCTTGGCCTCCCAAAGTGCTGGGTTTACAGATGTGAGCCACCGCACCTGGTCAGATTCCAGATTTTAGATTGGCCAGTCTGGTCTTGGCCATGTGGAGACCCAGCTATTGGGGGCAGGATTGGAGAAGGTGGGAGAGGCTGGGAAGGGCCTTGGGCAGAGGGGAGGGAGGGATGGAGATGGGGAAAGACGTGGGAGCTATGCAGAGGGCAGGACAGGAGGTGAGCTTGATGCCTGCCTGGGGCTGGGGCCCTGGACCCTCCCCTCTAGGCAGCCCTGTTCTGGAGCTGTTTCTGAGTTTTCTGCCTTCCCCATCCTCTTAATTTCCCTGTCTCTCCCCGCCTCGCTCCCTCTGCTGCCCGTGATGAAGAATGGAATTATATTTTTATAACTTCTTGTTTTTCCTGAACCAAAGTTCCATGTGCACTGGGCTAAATTTAAAAAGCGGATGGATGGAGAGATGATCATGTTCACTTTCACTCCCTCGGAAAAAAATAAACGCCTTGATTCAGGTGCCATTTCCCTCGGGGACGCTGGGGGCGGGGTGGTGGCCTTTCTGCTCACAAGTGACAGGGCTGGACAGAGATAAGTCAGATCTGGATTCCAGCTGCCTTCTCTCAGAAGCCTTGCCTGACCTGTACCTGAACCAGGCCCACCCCTCAGATCTTCTAATACCCTGGGCATCCCACAAAACAGCCCTGGTCACCCTGGTCACCCTGGTCTCCCTGTGCTGGAACCAACTGTTTGCTGGTTCTCTCTGCCTGGTCCTCCTTTCCCATCTTTTTTTTTTTTTTTTTTTTTTTTTGAGACAGAGTCTTGCTCTGTTGCCCAGGCTGCAGTGCAGTGGGGCGATCTTGGCTCACTGCAACCTCTGCCTCCCAGATTCAAGCAATTCTCCTGCCTCAGCCTACCTAGTAGCTGGGATTACAGGCGCACACCACCACACCGATCCTTTGCCATCTTTAGGGCTAGCTTCTCAAACTTTAGGGCTCAGCTCCATGTTACCTCCTCCAGGAAGTCCTCCCTGACCACCCTGACTAAAGAAGCTGCCAAGCTGTTTTCTGTCACGTCGTCATCATCATCATCATTTTTTTTTTTTTTTTTTTTTTTAGGCAGGGCCTCCTGTCGCCCAGGCTGGAGTGCAGTGGCATGATCAGCCTCGAACTCCTGGACTCAAGCAATCCTCCTGCCTCAGCTTCCCCCATAACTGGAACGTAGCTGGCACGCCACTATACCTGGTGCTTGTATTTTCTTTAGGACATTTTTTATCACCTGGAATTCTCTTAGGCTAATATTTGTAATGTGTTAAGCACAATTAAGGGAACTCGATCTGGACTGCCCAAGTCCCAACTATAGGCTGGCCCCTGCCAGCCTGTCCCCGTAGCCTTCATTTTCACTCTCCCTACATAATTCAGTCACCACTCAGCAAACATGTTTTAAGTGGGTACTGCACTAGACCGTGTATCTCATGGCTCCCAGTCCTGCCCTGCAACACCTTCCATCCCTCCCCTCCACTGGAGATTCTGAATGAATTGGTCAAGAGCTGGGGGCTGGGCAAAGGATTCAAGTGTGCCCCCGGACATAGAATGATTGCTGTAGGTTTCCTTTTATCCTTTTTTTTTTTTTTTGAGACAGAGTCTTGCTCTGTCGCCCAGGCTGCAGTGCAGTGGCATGATCTCAGCTCAATGCAACCTCCGCCTCCCAGGCTCAAGTGATTCTCCTGCCTCAGCCTCCCTAGTAGCTGGGATTACAGGCATGCGCCACCACGCCTGGCTAATTTTTGTATTTTTAGTAGAGACGGGGTTTCGCCATGTTGGCCTGGCTGGTCTCAAACTCCTGATCTCAAGTGTCCCTCCCACCTCGGCCTCCCAAAGTGCTGGGATGACAGGCGTGAGCCACCGTGCCCAGCCTCTGCAATAGATCTTCTTATCTCCCAAAGGCCGTGCTCACTGCTGCCTCCCAGCCTTTGCTGAAGCTGGTACCTCTGCTGGAACACACTCCTACTTCCTCCCCACCTATTTAAATCCTCCATAACTTTATTTGTTATTAACATTTTTTTTTTTCTAATTTTGAGGAAAGTAAAAAAGAAAGACAAGGGCAAAGACAAATAGAGCAAGCACCTGAGTTTCCTCCATGCACGACCAGCAGTGCTTAACCCTTCTCATATTTGTTTCAGGTCTGTTCTGCTTTGTAAGAAAGAATGGAAATCCTAGAAGTCAAGGCACAGTGGCCTTTGACCTTCTCCAGTCACACATTTTTCTTTTTTCTTTTTCTTTTTTTTTTTTTTTGAGACGGAGTCTCACGCTGTTGCCCAGGCTGGAGTGCAGTGGCGCAATCTCGGCTCACTGCAAGCTCCGCCTCCTGGGTTCCCGCCATTCTCCTGCCTCAGCCTCCTGAGTAGCTAGGACTACAGGCGCCCGCCACCGCGCCCGGCTAATTTTTTGTATTTTTAGTAGAGACGGGGTTTCACTGTGGTCTCGATCTCCTGACCTCGTGATCCGCCCGCCTCGGCCTCCCAAAGTGCTGGGATTACAGGCTTGAGCCACCGCGCCCGGCCTAGTCACACATTTTTCTACACTCTTTTTTTTTTTTTTGAGACGGAGTCTTGCTCTGTCTCCCAGGCTGGAGTGCAGTGGCGCGATCTCGGCTCACTGCAAACTCTACCTCCCGGGTTCAAGCGATTCTCCTGCCTCAGCCTCCCGAGCAGCTGGGACCACAGGCGCCCGCCACCACGCCCAGCTAATTTTTTATATTTTTAGTAGAGACGGGGTTTCACCGTGTTAGCCAGGATGGTCTCGATCTCCTGACCTCGTGATCCGCCCGTCTCGGCATCCCAAAGTGCTGGGATTACAGGTGTGAGCCACCACGCCCGGCCCCTTTTTTCTACATTCTTTTTTTTTTTTTTTTTTTTTTTTTTTTTTTTGAGACGGAGTCTCGTTCTGTCGCCCAGGCTGGAGTGCAGTGGCCGGATCTCAGCTCACTGCAAGCTCCGCCTCCCGGGTTTACGCCATTCTCCTGCCTCAGCCTCCCGAGTAGCTGGGACTACAGGCGCCCGCCACCTCGCCCAGCTATTTTTTTGTATTTTTTAGTAGAGACGGGGTTTCACCATGTTAGCCAGGATGGTCTCGATCTCCTGACCTTGCGATCCGCCCGTCTCGGCCTCCCAAAGTGCTGGGATTACAGGCTTGAGCCACCGCGCCCGGCCTTTTCTACATTCTTATGCGTATAAACTCACCCATCTATCCATGAACGTGACTAGTGTAATTTCGCACACTAAAAATAAATATTAATATTCCCATAAGGTATATATCATCCTGCAATTTGCTCTTTTCACTTAGTATTTTATTTTACTTTTTAAAAATTTTTATTTTATTATTTATTTATTTTTTTGAGACAGAGTTTCAGTCTTGTTGCCCAGGCTGGAGTGCAATGGTGCGATCTCAGCTTACCACAACCTTCGCCTCCTGGGTTCAAGTGATTCTCCCACCTCAGCCTCCCAAGTAGCTGGTATTACAGGCATGGACCACCACTCCTGGCTAATTTGTGTGTGTGTGTGTGTGTGTGTGTTTTTTTTTTGAGACGGAGTCTGGCTTTGTTGCCCAGGCTGGAGTGCAGTGGCACAATCTCGGCTCACCGCAAGCTCCACCTCCCGGGTTCACGCCATTCTCCTGCCTCAGCCTCCCGAGTAGCTGGGACTACAGGTGCCTGCCACCACGCCCGGCTAATTTTTTTTGTATTTTTAGTAAAGAAGAGGTTTTACCTTGTTAGCCAGGATAATCTCCATCTCCTGACCTTGTGATCCGCCCGCCTCGGCCTCCCAAAGTGCTAGGATTACAGGCGTGAGCCACCGTGCCCAGTCTCATTTTTGTATTTTTAGTAGAGATGGGGTTTCTCCATATTGGCCAGGCTGGTCTCTAACTCCTGACCTCAACTGATCCACCTGCCTCGGCCTCCCAAAGTGCTGGGATTACAAGTATGAGGTACCATGCCCTGCTCTGTCCATGAACTTTTAGGTTAATTCCTGGTTTTGTTTTTGTTTTACAGATGCAGCCTTCCTATGCTGCCCAGGCTGGAGTGCAGTGGCTATTCACAGACACAATCATAGCACCCCACAGCCTCGAACTCCTGGTCTCAAGTGATCCTCCTGACTTAGCTCCGAAGTAGGGACTATAGGTGCATACCACCGCACCCTGCTCTATTCCTGGTTTTTAACATTACAAACGCCGCTACTATGAAAAGTCTTCCTCTCTCTTTATGCACTTGGCAAAGTATTTCTCTAAGAACTATGACTAGAAATGGAATTGCTGGAATGTTGGATGTGTGCGTGGTTTACCTGACTATTTAATGCCCAAGTGCTTTCTAGGATTAAGCTGCAACCGGTAACTGTGGAAGCTCCCCTTCTTCATATATATATATATATATATATATATCTTTGAGACGGAGTCTTGCTCTGTTGCCCAGGCTGGGGTGCAGTGGTGCGATCTCAGCTCACTGAAAGTTCTGCCTCCTGGGTTCACGCCATCCTCCTCCCTCCACCTCCTGAGTAGCTGGGACTATGAGGCGCCCGCCAGCACGCCCGGCTAATTTTTTTTTGTATTTTTAGTAGAGACGGGGATTCACCATGTGAGCCAGGATGGTCTCGATCTCCTGACCTCGTGATCCGCCCACCTCGGCCTCCCAAAGTGCTGGGATTACAGGCTGAGCCACCAGCCAATTTTTTTTTTTTTTTTTTTTTTTTGAGACAAAGTCTTGCTCTGTCACCCAGGCTGGAGTGCAATGGTGCAATCCTGGCTCACTGCAACATCCACCTCTCAGGTTCAGGCAATTCCCCTACTTCAGACTCCCGAATAGCTGCGATTACAGGCGCCTGCCACCAAGCCTGGCTAATTTTTGTATTTTTAGTAGAGATGGGGTTTCACCATGTTGACCAGGCTGATCTCGAACTCCTGACCTCAGGTGATCCACCCACCTCGGCCTCCCGAACTGCTGACTGCTGGGATTACAGATGTCAGCCATTTCACCTGGCCGTCTCCCACGGTTTTACTGACACTTGAAACCTCGGATTTTTCAGGCTTTCTCTTCAAATCTCCCCCAGTCTATTGTGGCCTTTTTGGCCTCCAGGCTCCTGGGTTTTGCCCCAGGGCCACCTCACTGCACTGTTATGGTGCTAGGCACCCTTGCCTGCAGTACACCATCACTACCCAGTTTAAGCATGAGACTGTCTCTGGCTTCAGACTCTTAACCAGTTGGAAGTGGAACCAGCCAGGCATTGTGGCTCACGCCTGTAACCCTAGTACTTTGGGAGGCTGAAGCAGGAGGATCTCTTGAGGCCAGGAGTTTGAGATCATCCTGGGCAATATAGCAAGACTCTTGTCTCTACAACAAATATATAATAAAATAATAGGGCCGGGCGCGGTGGCTCATGCCTGTAATCCCAGCACTTTGGGAGGCCGAGACGGGCGGATCACGAGGTCAGGAGATCGAGACCATCCTGGCTAACATGGTGAAACCCCGTCTCTACTAAAAAAACACAAAAAACTAGCCAGGCGAGGTGGCGGGCGCCTGTAGTCCCAGCTACTCGGGAGGCGGAGGCAGGAGAATGGCGTGAACCCGGGAGGCGGAGCTTGCAGTGAGCTGAGATCGCACCACTGCACTCCAGCCTGGGTAACAGAGCAAGACTCTGTCTCAAAAAAATAAATAAATAAAAATAAAAATAAATAAATAAATAAATAAATTGGGAATGACTCTCAGGTCATAGCGCTTTCCCCCCACAGCTGTTCCAGAAATTGCAAGATCTCACACATTATTCAGAAAAGGTGCTCATCGGCATTCTTTTTTTTTTTTTGAGACGGAGCCTTGCTCTGTCGCCCAGGCTGGAGTGCGGTGGCACGATCTCCGCTCACTGCAAGCTCCACCTCCCGGGTTCACGCCATTCTTCTGCCTCAGCCTCCTGAGTAGCTGGGACTACAGGCTCCCGCCACCACACCCGGCTAGTTTTTTGTATTTTTAGAGAGACGGGGTTTCACTGTGTTAGCCAGGATGGTCTCGATCTCCTGACCTCGTGATCCACCCGCCTCGGCCTCCCAAAGTGCTGGGATTACAGGCGTGAGCCACCGCGCCCGGCCGCTCGTTGGCGTTCTTTTGCCAGTCATTAAAAGAACCACTCCCACAATAACAACAAAAAAGAAAAAGTGGCCGGGCCAGACTCCGTCTCAAAGAGAAAAAAAAAAAGAATAAAAGAAAAAAAAAGGAAATTACTACCCAGGCTCATTGACAAGTGCAATATTACAGCTTCAGGTATGGTTGGATCCAGGAACTCGACTCATGACATTAGCAATTTTTCTCTTGCCATCTCTCCACTCTGCTTTCTTCTGGGCTGGCTTCTCCCAGCCTCACCCTCGAGGTGGGCTTCCCCTTCTTAGTGGCAAGGGTGCCCCTCAGTGGCTCCAAACTCCATCCTCCCAGCTCTATGTCCTGGTGGTAGGGAAAAAGCGAGCCTCCTTTCCTCATTCTCACTGGCTCAGTCCTGAACCAATCATAGCAACCCCCAAAAGAGGTAGTGCGCTGATTGGCCAGAACAGCTGGGGGAGGTCAGAGTCAGCTAACTCCTGGGACTAGAAGTGCGGAAAGGGCTGCTCCCCAAGGAAAATTGGGGTTGCTGGTTGCTAAGGAAGAGAGTCGGCAAAACCATTTGTGATCGCCACTAGGAAACTCAAGGCAAAGGATTCTCAAATTCTTTTTTTTTTTTTTTGAAATGGAGTCTCACTGTGTCACACAGGCTGGAGTGCAGTGGCGTGATCTCTGCTCACTGCAACCTCCGCCTCCCGGGTTCAAGTGATTCTCCTACCTCAGCCTCCTGAGTAGCTACGATTACAGGTGTGCACCACCACGCCTGGCTTATTTATTTATTTATTTTAGAGAGAACGTTTCACCATGTTGGCCAGACTGGTATTGAACTCCTGACCTCAGATGATCCGCCCACCTCGGCCTCCCAAATTGCTGGGATAACAGGCGTGAGCCACCACGCCCGGCCTCCTTGGGGTTCTGAGTTCTCCACTAAAATCAAGGCGACTGCAGGATTGCATTCCTTCTGGAGGCTCTGGAGGAGAACTGCTCTCCTTGCTCTTCCAGCTTCTAGAGGCTTCGTTTTTAATTTAATTTTAAGTTGTAGAGACTGGGGGGTCTCTCTTTGTTGGCCAGGCTGGTCTCGAACTCCTGACCTCAAGGATCCTCCTACCTTGGCCTCCGAAAGTGCAGGGATTACAGGCATCAGCCACGGTGCCCAGCCTTCAGAGGCTTCTTGCATTCCTTGGCTCGTGGCCCCTTCCTCCATCTCCAAGCCAGCAAGGGCTGATGGAGTCTTTCTCAAGCTACCTGACCCTGGTTGTTTCTATTATCGAGTCTACTTCTCTGAACCTGGCATTCCTGCTTCCTTCTTCTTCTTCTTCTTCTTTTTTTTTTTGAGACAGTCTCCAGAGTCTCGCTCTCTTGCCCAGGCTGGAGTGCATGGTGCGACCTCGGCTTACTGCAACCTCCGCCTCCTAGGTTCAAGCGATTCTTCTGCCTCAGCTTCCCGAGTAGCTGGGACTACAGGTGCCTGCTACCACACCTGGCTAAATTTTTTTTGTAGTTTTAGTAGAGATGGGGTTTCACCATATTGACCAGGCTCGTCTCGAACTCCTGACCTTGTGATCCACCCGCCTCGGCCTCCCAAAGTGCTCGGATTACAGGCATGAGCCACTGCGCTGGGCCCCATCTTTTTTTTGGTTTAGTTTGGTTTGTTTTTTTGAGACAGAGTCTCACTCTGTCACCCAGGCTGGAGTGCAGTGGGGCAATCTCAGCTCACTGCAGCCTCCACTTCCTGAGCACAAGTGATTCTCCAGCCTCAGCCTCCAGAGCAGCTGGGATTACAGGCGCCCGCCACCACCCTCAGCCAATTTTTGTATTTTTAGTAGAGACGGGGTTTCACCATGTTGGCCAGGCTGGTCTCGAACTCCTGACCTCAGGTTATCTGCCAGCCTCGGCCTCCCAAAGTGTTGGGATTACAGGCATAAGCCACTGTGCCCAGCCTCCTGCTTCCTTCTTATAAGCACCCTGTGATTGCACTGGGCTTATCCGGATAATCCAGGATCATCTACTCATCTCAAGATCCTTAATGTAATCCTATTTGCAAAGTCCTTTTTGCCAATTTGAGGTACTGTATCCATAGGATTTGGGAATTAGGATGTGGACATCTTTGGACGGGGAGGTGTCAGTATTCTGCCAAGCACAATGGGCCATAAGGAGGAAGAGACATGGGTGCATTCGTTTATGTCACAAACATTTATTGAGCACCTACTGTGTACCCACCTGTTCTAGGTCCTGAGAACACAGCAGAAAACAAGACAGGCCAGATACAGTGGCTCAGGCCTATAATCCCAACACTTTGGGAGGCAGAGGTGGGCAGATCACTAGGGGTCAGGAGTTGAAGACCAGCCTGGCCAACATGGTGAAGCCCCGTCTCTACTAAAAATACAAAAATTAGCTGGGTGTGGTGGCGGGCACCTGTAATGCCAGCTACTCGGGAGGTGGAGGCAGGAGGATCGCTTGAACCCGGGTGGCAGAAGTTGCAGTGAGATCATACCACTGCACTCCAGCTTGGGCAACAGAGCGAGGCTCTGTGTCAAAAAAAAAAAAAAAAAAAAAAAAAAAGGCCAGGCGCGGTGACTCACACCTGTAATCCCAACACTTTGGGAGGCCAAGGTGGGTGGATCACCTGAGGTCAGGAGTTTGAGACCAGTCTGGCCAACATAGTGAAACCCCGTCTCTACTAAAAATACAAAAATTAGCTGGGTGTGGTGGCAGGTGCCTGTAATCCCAGATGTTCGGGAGGCTGAGGCAGGAGAACTGCTTGAACCCGGGAGGCAGAGGTTGCAGTAAGCCAAGATCGTGCCATTGCACTCCAGCCTAGGCGACAGGAGCGAGACTCCATCTCAAAAAAATATATAAATAAATAGATAATAAACAAAAATAAATAAAAATACAAAAATTAGCTGGGCGTGGTGGTGTGCACCTGTAATCCCAGCTACTCAGGAGGCTGAGGCAGGAGAATGGCTTGAACCTGGGAGGCGGAGGTTGCGGTGAGCCGAGACCACGCCACTGCACTCCAGCCTGGGCAGTAAGAGCGAAACTCCGTCTCAAAACAAACAACAAACAAAGAACAAAACAAAATATGACTTCACAGTGTTTGGCGTGGTATGAAATAACCTGGAACCCCAGTTGCACAGTGACCCCTTTGAATATCTGTTCTGTGTTTCTCAAGTCTCAGTTGGCTGCTGCCAGGGGCGAGGGGTTGGGCGAGTGGTTCAAGTCTCTCCCACCTGTCATTCCTTCCATCGCTACGGGATCCATTTAAGTCAATGAGACTAAATTGTATTTTCAGTTACCTTCAATCTCTGGTGAGAGAAGCTGATTTTCCTTTCACCTTTTCGATTAAAAAAAAAAAGGGGTCCGGCGCAGTGGCTCACGCCTGTAATATCAGCACTTTGGGAGGCCGAGGCGGGTGGATCACGAGATCAGGAGATCGAGACCATCCTGGCTAACAAGGTGAAATCCCGTCTCTACTAAAAATACAAAAAAAACTAGCTGGGCGTGGTGGCGGCCACCCGTAGTCCCAGCTACTTGGGAGGCTGAGGCAGGAGAATGGTGTGAACCCGGAAGGCAGAGCTTGCGGTGAGCCGAGATCGCGCCACTGCACTCCAGCCTGGACGACAGAATGAGGCTCCGTCTCAAAAAAAAAAAAAAAAAAAAAAAGGATTTATTTTTTGTTTTATTTTTTTAGAGACAGGGTCTCATTCTGTCACCCAGGTTAGAATGCAGTGGTACAATCATGGCTCACTGAAGCCTGAATGTATTGGTCTGTTCTCACACTGCTATAAAGAACGTCCCTGAGATTGGGTAATTTATTTCTTTCTTTTTTGTTTGTTTGTTTATTTATTTATTTATTTTGAGATGGGGTCTCGCTCTGTTGCCCAGGCTGGAGTGCACTGGTGCGATCTTGGCTCACTGCAAACTCCAACCTCCGCTTCCCTGGTTCAAGTGGTTCTCCTGCCTCAGCCTCCCGAATAGCTGTGACTACAGGTGCGTGCCACCACGCCCAGCTAATTTTTTTGTATTTTTTAGTAGAGATGGGGTTTCGCCATGTTGGTCAGGATGGCCTGGATCTCTTGACCTTGTGATCCGCCCGCCTCGGCCTCCCAAAGTGCTGGGATGACAGGCGTGAGCCACCGCGCCTGGGCAATTTATAAAGGAAAGAAGTTTAATGGACTCAATTCTGCATGGCTGGGGTAGCCTCAGGACATTTACGATCATGGTGGGAGAGGAAGCAGCCACCTTCTTCACAAGACGGCTGGACGCAGGAGAAACTTCAAACACTTATAAAACCATCAGATCTCGTGACAACTCACTCACTATCAGAAGAACAGCATGGGGGAAACTGCCCCCATGATCTAATCGCTCCCTCCCTCAACACATGGGGATTACAATTCCAGATGAGATTTGGATGAGGACACAGAAGCAAACCAGATCATTCGGCCTTCCAGGCTCAAGTGATCCTCTCACCTTGGCCTCCTGAGTAGCTGGGACCACAGGCGTGCACCACCATGTCTGGCTAATTTTTGCTTTTTTTTTTTTTTTTGTAGAGATGGAGTCTCGTTATGTTACCCAGGCTAGTCTGGAACTCCTGGCCTCAAGCAATCCTCCCGCGTCAGCCTCCCAAAGAGCTGGGATTACAGGTGTGAGCCACTGCGCCCGGCCCTAAAAAATATTTTTAAAATGCATTGGCTGATATTTCAGATGTGAGGTTTAAAGGAAAACAGATAACTGTGGATATGGGGAAATGGAAGAAAATATGAGAAGCCACTGGCAGGGATTTGGGAAGCGTTACCTGTCTCTTCCAAATGGGAAACAGAGGCCCAGCCATGACCATGACTCACCAGGTGGGCTGAAGGTCTTTCTTCAGCAGGAGAGATGAAGGGAGCTAGAAACGGTTTCATGGGTTGGGTGCGGTGGCTCACGCCTGTAACCCCAGAACCTTGGGAGGCTGAAGCAGGCGGATCACTTGAGGTTAGGAATTCGAGACCAGCCTGGCCAACATGGTGAAACCCCTCTCTACTAAAAATACAAAAATTAGCTTGGTGTGGTGGCACGCACCTGTAATCCCAGCTACTTGGGAGGCTGAGGAAGAGGAAAGAGAATCGCTTGAACCCGGGAGGCGGAGGTTGCAGTGAGCTGAGATCATGGCATTGCACTCCAGCGTGGGTGACAGAGCAAAACTCCGTCTCAAAAAACAAAAACAAAAACAAAAACAAAAACGACAGCGTTTCGTCAGCATTCCCCTATCCCTCTGTGAGTGGTTTTCTCCCTTTCCCTTGCTCATCCTGAGCTGATTAGAGCAAGTGCTCTAGGAAGATCTACAGGGAACAGCATCCCAGGCTATGGGCACCATGAGTGCAAAGGCCCTGGGGCAGGACCACACCTGGCGTGTTGGAGGAATAGCAAGGAGGCCCATGTGACTGGAGTAGCGTGGGTGAGGGGTAGAGAGGGAGGAGGGCAGGGCAAGGAGGGGATGGGGCAGGTCACGCAGGCCCTCATGCGCTGCAGGAAGGACTTGGGTCTCGACCTTGAAGGAGGTGGGAGCCATAGAGGGCTGTGGACAGAGGAGGAACAGGACCTGAGTCAGGTGCTCACGGGCACCCTCTAGTGGCTTTGCAGAGAATGCACTGAAGAGGCAGGACAGTGGCCAAGGAGAGACCCGTCCAGCTCTCAGCACATGCTGTGTGTCTCGGGGCATGGGATGTCACTCTCTGGGCTCACTTTCCTTATCAGCTAAAAGGGGAACTTTAACAGCAGGCAGAGACTCAGATAATGAGCAGAAGGAGCTCGCTGCCTGAGATTCAGGCCAGGCGTGGGGCTGTTGAGTTAATCTTTAACAGGTCAGGATTCTGCTCGCCACGCTCTGGGAGGTGGGAAGATGAGGTCAGCCACACCCCCAGCTCAAGCTCTGATGAAGTCATCGGGACAGATGGGTAAGTGTGAGGACAGCTGTGGAAATATTTCCCACATGTTCCCTGTGCCTTCTGCAAAGATGTAGAGGAGCAAATCAACCGGCATTTCACAGTCAGACACAGCTCTCAGCACACTGTGCTGTCTGGGAGCTCTTCCTGCAGGAAGCCCTCCTGGATTGCCTGGGCCCTGTGGGGTCTTCCTGGAAGCTATGGCGGGGGTGAGGGGCATTTCAGGGAGATAAGGAGCAGAGAGGCTGGCCAGATCGAGCCATGGTGGGCAGGGCGGACGGCAGAAGTGCTCCATGAAGTGACGTGCTGGGCCATGAGTCACATAAGTCTGATTTGAATCCTGACCCCGATTCCCACTTGCTTTGTGGACAAGTCTGCTACCCTTCCTGGGCTTTGTTTTCTCAACCACAAATTGAGAAAAGAAATCTCATTTGATTGCTTAACGCTCATCTAAGTGAGCACCTACTGTGTGCCAGGCCCTGTTTTGGGCACCAGGGACATGGCAGGAGAAATATGGGCCCAGACCTGCTCTTCCAGGACTCTCAGTTCAGCAGGGGAACTGAACATATCACTGAGCTGTTAAAATACAAGGTGTTAGGGCTGGGTGAAGAGGCTTGTGTCTGCAATCCCAGCACTTTGGGAGGCTGAGGCAGGAGGACTCTTGCTCACTATGTTGTCCAGGCTGGTCTTGAACTCCCGGCCTCAGCCTGGACAACACAGTGAGACCCCATCAAGACAGAGAGGGGGAGGGGGAGAGAAAGACAGCGAGAGAGAGAGAGAGAGAGAGAGAGAGAGAAAGACAGCGAGCGAGCGAGAGAGAGAGAGAGAGAGTCCTTGCCTACTCTAGAGGCGCTTCAGGCACAGTTTGATCAAGGGACCCCAGTATGCAGTCTCCTTCCCAGACTTAGCTCTGTTCTTCTCCCCTGGCTTTTGCCAGAAGGCAGATCTCATACCAACCTTTACCAGATCCCAGCTGGTATTTCCCCAGCCTGGTGCTGCCTTCTCTAGTTCTGGACTAAGCCCCAGGGCTGGCTCTCATCAGCCTACACTGAGTCATGTCCTGTAGCAGCTGCTCAGAACCACAGACATATCTTCCTGTTTTGGGGCGTTCTCTCTGCCCAGATCTAAGGTTCCTGGGAGCAGTCCTTTGCCAATGCTGGTTGAACATGGGGCGATAAATACCCTAGCTTTTCTGATCTCTGGGTGGGGCAATTCTCAGCTGTTTTTTTTTTTTTCTCTCTCTCTCTTTCTTTCTTTCTTTTTGGACAGAGTCTTGCTTTGTCACCCAGACTGGAGTCCTGTGGCACAATCTCTGCTCACTGCAAACTCCTCCTCCCAGGTTTAAATGATTCTCCCGCCTTAGCCTCCTAAGTAGCTGAAACCACAGGTGCTCACCACCACGCCCGGCTAATTTTAGTATTTTTTGTAGAGGCGGGGTTTCACCATGTTGGCCAGGCTGGTCTCAAACTGACCTCAAGTGATTTGCTCGCCTTGGTCTCCCAAAAGTGCTGGGATTACAGGCATGAGCCACCGCACCCGGCTGCTGGTGTCTTATCGGGGCCGTCAACCAATGCAAGAGTGCTGAGTCCCAGCACCCCATCCTTGTATCCGCTACGATCACTGCACCCATCTTCCAGATGTAGTCACTGAGGTTCCAAAAAGTGAAGTTTCCTTTCCTGCCCGGGATGACTAAGGACTCTCTAGCCCCAGGGGCAGAAGCAGATCGTGATGCCCTCACCCCAAACACACCCACCCACCCACCCACAGGAGCACACAGGCACACACGCGCCTTCTACCTCCCCAGACACCCGGCTGACACATGCTGGCGTCTGCGCGGCTGACACTTGTAAATCCATCCTCCCTTGGGGGCAGCCTGGCTCCTTCTCTGGCAGCAGGAGGACAGAGGGAGTTGGTTTAGTGGCTTGGGGGAAAGGAGTGTGCCCCTAACCCCACGCCCAGCCCCTGATCCCAGGGAGGGTGACGGCCCCTCCCTCTCTTCCAGTGACCTTGGGAAAGTTCCAGGAGACCCCCGGGCCTGGACTTTGAGAGGTGAGTGCTCCAGCAAGATGCACTCCCTCCTTCCGTGCCTGCTCTGGGCCCGCCCACCCACCCACTCCCTTTCTCAAGTGGCCTTGGAAAGGGTCTTGCAGAGACAGACAGATGGGCTGGGGACAGATGGATGGCGGACGTGTAGGAGTTACCATTGGAAGAGGGGGGTGGGGGAGGGGAGTGCGTTCTGGCCCCCAAGACGAGTCCTCCAGGCTCCTGCAGAACAGAATAAGCCGCCTCCTCCAAGCCCCTCAAATGGGATCTCATCGGTCCCCCGCAACCAGGGTCCCATCACCCCACAAACGGAGTCCCATCTCCCACCTCAACCAAGGTCTCATCATCCCCGCAAACGGAGTCCCATTGCCCCCACATTCCAGGTTCCATAGCTCCCCCAACCGGGATCCCATGGCACTGGGCCGGGGCAGAGGTCCGGAGAAGGGGGTCGCTAGCTGCGGGTTGCACAGGCCGACGGGATGCGAGGCCTGGCCTGGGGGTGCGGGTGACGCTCCTGTGTCTAGGCTCAGGGGAGACTTGGGCCCGGAGACCCCGCCCCGCACGCAGATCCCGCCCGCCCCGGCCGCGCGTTCCGGGGAAGCGAAGGCGCCGCCAGCCCGGACTGTGGGCAGAGCGCGCCCTCTGCCGGGCATGATCGGAAGCGGCGCGGCGGCGACCCCCAGGACCCTCGGGACTCCGGACCCGACTCCCACCCGGCGGAGCTTTACCGGGTTATAGAGCCCGCGACTCTGAATCGAGCCCCGACCTCCTACGGAACCGCGACACTGGGCTGAGCTCCCGCCTTGGGCTAAACCTCAATCCCAATAGAGCTGGCACCTGGACTGAGACCCCAACTTTGTTTTTTTTTTTTTTTTTTTTTTTGAGACGGAGTCTTGCTCTGCCACCCAGGCTGGGGTGCAGTGGCCGGATCTCAGCTCACTGCAAGCTCCGCCTCCCAGGTTTACGCCATTCTCCTGCCTCAGCCTCCCGAGTAGCTGGGACTACAGGCGCCCGCCACCTCACCCGGCTACTTTTTTGTATTTTTTAGTAGAGACGGGGTTTCACCGTGTTAGCCAGGATGGTCTCGATCTCCTGACCTCGTGATCCGCCCGTCTCGGCCTCCCAAAGTGCTGGGATTACAGGCTTGAGCCACCGCGCCCGGCCAAGAGACCCCAACTTTGGATAGAGCCTCTGATCCCTCTCTGAGCCCTGGGCCTGGGCCAAGCCTCAAACCCAAAAGAGTCTCCATCCGCCTGAGCTCCCAACTCAGGGCTGAGCCCCTCGCTAGGCTGAGGTCTGACCCGAAATAGAGCCTGCGACCCCGTCTAAATCCCGACCCTGGGTTGAGCCTGGACCCTCGATAGAGCCTCCAACTCCAGGCTGAACTCTGCCCCGGGACTGCACTCTTACTGACCCTCATCACCCAGTGAGCCTGCATTCCTGGCCAAGATCATCCCTCCCCCACCCCTACACACCCCACTGAACCCCAGCCCTCTGAGCCCCAACCTTCTTATCTGATATAGAAAAGAGACCAGGTTTGGTGGCTCTTGCCTGTAATACCAGCGCTTTGGGAGGCAGAGGCAGGAGGATGGCTTGAGGCTAGGAGTTCGAGACCAGCCTGGGCAACATAGTGAGACATCCCCTATCTCTATAAAAAATAAAAATAAAAATTAGCCAAGCTTGGTGGTGCACACCTGTGATTTCAGTTACTTGAGAGGCTGAGGCGGAAGGACTGCTTGAGCCCCGGAAGTTGAGGCTGCAGTAAGCTGTGATGCAACACTGCACTCCAGGCTGGGTGGCAAATCGAGACCCTGTCTTAAAAAAAAGAAAGAAAGAAAAAAGGCGAAATCACACTAGGCTCAGATGCCTCCAGTCCTCCTACCCTGATGCGGAGACCCCCTTGATGCTGGGGTTGTGACGGGAGCTGTACACACCACACCAAAGTCAAACCTAATCAGGTCCTCATCCCACTCTGCCTCATCTGGCTGTGTGGCCTGGGACGCATCACTTCTTCCCTCCAGGGCTCCATTTCATCATCTGTGAAACGGGACAGTCACTCCTGACTCTACCACCTTGTGCCTGTGTGACCTCAGGCAAGTTACTTCCTCTCTCTGGGCCTCAGTCTCCTCCTCCAAAATGAAATAAGAAGGTGTTTTGTTTTGTTTTGTTTTGTTTCTCGAAACAGAGTCTTGCTCTGTCACCCAGGCTGGAGTGCAGTGGTGCAATCTCAGCTCACTGCAACCTCTGCCTCCTGGGTTCAAGTGATTCTCGTGCCTCAGTCTCCCAAGTAGCTGGGACTACAGGCGTGCACCATCACTCCTGGCTAATTTTTTCATATTTTTTATTCTTTAAGATGAACTCTTGCTCTGTAGCCCAGGCTGGAAGTGCAGTGCCACGATCTTGGCTCACTGCAATCTCGGCCTCTAGGGTTCAAGCAATTCTCGTGCCTCAGCCTCCCAAGTGGCTTGGACTACAGGCGTGCACCACCACGCCCAGCTAATTTTTTTTTTTGTTTTGTATTTTTGTATGTTTTATTTTTATTTATTTATTTATTTATTTTTGAGGCAGAGTCTCGCTCTGTTGCCCAGGCTGGAGTGCAGTGGCCAGATCTCAGCTCACTGCAACCTCCGCCTCCCGGGTTTACACCATTCTCCTGCCTCAGCCTCCCGAGTAGCTGGGATTACAGGCATGTGCCACCACACCCGGCTAATTTTTGTATTTTTAGCAGAGACGGGGTTTCATCATGTTGGCCAGGCTGGTCTCAAACTCCTGACCTCAGGTGATCCGCCCACCTCGGCCTCCCAAAGTGCTGGGATTACAGGGGTGAGCCACCGGGCCCGGCCAATGAGACATTTAACTTACTTTTGCCTCCTGAGGCCTGTGCCACGGTCTTCCTGAATCCCGGGTGAAGGTCAGGACACACAACAGGCCCTCAACAATTTGTTGTCTGGCTTCCTGGAGGAAGAAACAGCGAGGCTGCTATGGGCTCCCTAGGCCCCAGCCCCAACCCGGACCCAGAGTTGGGGCTGCAGAGCGGAAATGGAGCCGCAGAGGGCCTGGGAGTAGCTCCAGGGCCTGGTTCCCAGGACTCACAGCTGCATCCTCTCTGGTGGACCCCAGCTGGCGCTGCGCAGCCGGGGAGCTCCTGTGTGTCCTGCAGGCTCATTCCTATGGAAATTGAGGCTGGATTTGGCGATCCTCTGATGGTGTCTCCAGGCGTCCTCCACCTCACCCCAAAGATTGATCTTAGCCCCACAACCCTGGGTTACATTCATCCCTTCTAGTGGCACAGAAATCTGTATTTTTAAATTTTTAACTTCTTTTGTTCTTTTTTTGTAGAGACAGGGTCTCCCTATGTTGCCTGGGCTGGTTTCAAACTCCTGGGCTGAAGGGATCCTCCTGCGTTGGCCTCCCAAAGGTCTGGGATTCCAGGTGTGAGGCACCACGCCTAGTAGGAACCTGCATTTTTTTTTTTTTTTTTTGAGACGGTCTCGCTCTGTCGCCCAGGCTGGAGTGCAGTGGCGCGATCTCGGCTCACTGTAAGCTCCGCCTCCCGGGTTCACGCCATTCTTCTGCCTCAGCCTCCTGAGTAGCTGGGACTACAGGCGCCGCCACCACGCCCAGCTAATTTTTTTTTTTAAATTTAATTTTTTTTTTTTTGAGACGGAGTCTGGCTCTGTCGCCCGGGCTGGAGTGCAGTGGCCGGATCTCAGCTCACTGCAAGCTCCGCCCCCCGGGTTTACGCCATTCTCCTGCCTCAGCCTCCCGAGTAGCTGGGACTACAGGCGCCCGCCGCCTCGCCCGGCTAGTTTTTTGTATTTTTTAGTAGAGACGGGGTTTCACCGTGTTCGCCAGGATGGTCTCGATCTCCTGACCTAGTGATCCGCCCGTCTCGGCCTCCCAAAGTGCTGGGATTACAGGCTTGAGCCACCGCGCCCGGCCAATTTATTGTATTTTTAGTAGAGACGGGCTTTCACCGTGTTAGCCGGGATGGTCTCGATCTGCTGACCTCGTGATCTGCCCGCCTCGGCCTACCGAAGTGCTGGGATTACAGGCGTGAGCCACCGCGCCCAATGCATTTTTACATTGCCTCTCTGACGCGAAAGGTTCCCCGAGGCCGAACTTTGAGAAACATGCTTCTGCCGAAATTCCTATTACCCAGGTGGGTAAACTGAGCCCCAGAAGGAGGAAGGGGCCCGTGCAGAACCACGTGGTTGCTCTGTTTTGCCTTTTGGCTCTCCGGTCTCTTCCTGTTGGTGCCTCTGTGCCTCCCTCCCCAGGTTCTCCGTCTGTCTCATACTCTTATCTTTTCCCTTTTCTGTGGCCGGCGCCCCGACTACGGCCTCGCCCCCGCATCCGGGCCCCTTAGCTATTCCGGAGGAATCCCCCAGACCCGCCTGACCCCGCCCCAGGCTCCGCCCCTTCCCCCACCTCCTCCCGTCGCAGTGCCCTGCTTCCATTGGCCTCTTCGTACATTGCCCCCCTGTCATTGGCTAATCCGAAGCGCTCGGCCCGCCCTCCATGCCTGGCAACTCTCCGGTCCCTTCCTGCGGGCGGGGCGAGTGGAGGGCGTGTCCTGCCGAGGGGCGAGGCAAGTGGAGGGCGGGGCCGCGCTGCCGCCCCGCCCCGGCCCCGGCCCCGCTCCGGCGCTGCTCCCACTGCCGCGGCAACGGCCCCAGCCCACGGAGGCGGCTGGACTGACCCCCGACGGTTGGACGCACGGACTCTGCTCCGAGAGCAGGTGAGCGAGAAGTGCCGGGGCGCCCCCTATTTCAGCGCATCCCGGGGACCACCTGGCCGCCCTGTCTCTCCCGCCCGGTAATGCTTCTGCACCCCGCCGCCTGTCCGTCTGCATTCCTGCCTCAGTTTCCCTCTGTCTCTCTGTCCCTCTTGCTGTATAGGTTAGGGAGAGACAGGTTGAGTCTCAATTGCCCCCCTTGGCGTGGGGCTCTGCTTGGGACCAGCACCCCCACCCCTCCGTGGAATCTAGTGGACTCTGCCCCCTTTAACTGCAGGGCCACAGGTGCTCAGGACAGATTCCAGAACCCCGAGGGCATTCCAGGAGGTGGGCAGCTGGGCCAGCCATGCGGAGGTGGGCATGACTGTAGCTTTGACTGTAGCTTCTGGCTAAACCAGGCATCGGTGGCGGGGAGCCAGGCCTAGGCCCGCCCAGGCCCACCCGGACTGGCCCCTAACGAACTCCCAAGTGGCCTGTGGGGCCGTGGCCTCAGTTTTGCCAGCTGTGAACTGGGACCGTCGCTGCCAAGGTAATTGGCAGGTGATCTGAAGGACGTCTGTCGCCTCCTGGCCTTTTCTGTGAAGTCGAACTAGGTCCATTTCCTGGGATGGTAAACTAAGGCCTAGAAAGAGGCCAATGCTTCCAATGTTTGGCCAGGGAGGTGGGGACACAGGAAGGACAGAATCTGTTTTCTCTGCATCCTCACATTTTCCAGCACCTTCTCTATGGTGGGGGGAAGGGCTGGGGGAGGAGCAGCTCTAGGTGTAAACAGGCTACCAGAGGTTCTTTCCTGAGCCAGTCCCAGCTCAGCTGGGGGCGGTGAACGCCTCGGGAGGTCCCAGTGGGGTCAGCCCAGTCGTGGCGGAGCTTGGGCAAATCTAGATTTGAACTCTGCCACCCGCATGGTACCTTGAACCAGTTTTTCAATTCTGCTGAGCCTGTTTCCTCATCTGTAAAACAGGAGTGGGTCGTAACTCACCGAATTACGACTGCTGGGGGATCAGGTGCAGGAATACAGGCCCTGCTTGTAACCCCCCTGACCCTCGCCGTGGCTCTGCCCCAGTCGCACTGGCCTCCTCCTGTTCCTCCAGCACCCCAGGCGAGGTCCTGCCTCAGGGCCTTTGCATGGGCTATGCCCTCTGCCACCACGGCAGGTCCGAGGGCGCCAACTTTGAAACATAACAAGCTCCCTGTATGGGCCGGCCCAGGACCTGCATAGGCAAGGGCTGGGAGGGGCAGAGGAGGGGCCGTTCAGGGACGCTGTACCTATGGAAACAGTGAACAAAGGGCTGTCTCCAGCCACACAAACACCTGGGTGAATTGGGAACTGGCCAGAGGCTGGAGCAGCCTGGGACACAGGTGGCGGGTGAGTGCTTAGACCCCTGGGGGGACTATGGGCTGGAGGGGACTTGAATCCTGCTCTAATCGTGGGGTACCAGGGGGTCCCTAAAGGAAGCGGCTCTGCAGACGGGTGCAGGTCTGAGGCCCCGCCGTGTGCCCCTCCCTCTGTGTGGCCTTGGGCCAACTGTCAGGTGCCCCCAGAACCTCAGTTTCCTCGTCCCCGTTCCTCCAGGGGTCAGCCCAGGTGGGCGAGGGGTCCTTTGATTGCCTGACAATTCAGTATGGTGGGTTCCAGAGGACTCAGTGTCCCTGTCTGTCCAATGGGGCCACGAAAGGGTGCCTTGAGGATAAAACTCCAGCCATTGACGGGGAAACACTTCTCCCAGAGAGACGTCAGCGCTAAAAAATGACTCACACTTGCCCAGGTACAGCCTCAGGTGTTACAGACAGGGAGGGGCGCGAGGAGGCAGATCGAGAGGGAGGAACCGCCTGGTTCCACAGCCTGCCTGCCCCTTCCCAGCATCCCCCGACACCCCTCAGCAGACAACTTCCCTGGAATCACACCCACCCGAGCTTTGACGCAGGGACCTCTGGCAGAGTTCCTGGGATCTTGTAAATTCCCAGCTTCTAGGCCTCAGTTTCCCCATCTGTCCAATGGGGCTGGTCATCTCCTTTTTCTTGTGGAAAGGGGCTGAGATAACTGGGGGGAGGGAGGGTGCTTTGAGGGGTGGGGGTGATTCAGCAAGACATTGTCAAAGGCCCGAGGAGGGGATTACAGGACACAGTGCTTCTAGAAGCTTCCTAAGGCTTCCATCCTTCCCCTCTGGGGTGAGCTCTGGGAGAGAGGAGACTTGAACCTCAAATGTGCTGTGGACTAGGATGGGGAAAGGATTGCGCTAGGTTAAAGGCTGGGTTCAAATTCTGATTCTGCCACATCACTGCTTTATAAGCTCGTGACCCTCTCTGACTCAGTTTCCCCATAACCAAAACCTTGCAGGTCCATCTAGAGAATTTCCCAGCCTGGGCAACATGGTGAAACCCTGTCTCTACTGAAAACAAAGAAAAAGAAAAAATTAGCCAGGTGTGGTGGCGCGGGCCTGTAGTCCCAGCCACTCTGGAGGCTGAGGTGGGAGGATCACCTGAGCCCAGGGAGGTTGAGGCTGCAGTGAGCCGAGATCACACCACTGCGCTCCAGCCTGGGTGACAGGAGTGAGACCCTGTCTTAAAGAAAAAGAAGAGAATTGGCTGGGCGCCATGGCTCACGCCTGTAATCCCAGCACGTTGGGAGGCCGAGGCGGGCGGATCACCTGAGGTGAGGAATTCGAGACCAGCCTGGCCAACAGGGCAAAACCCTGTCTCTACTAAAAATACAAAAATGAGCTGGGTGTGGTGGTGGGTGCTTGTAATCCCAGCTACTCAGGAGGCTGAGGCAGGAGAAACACTTAAACCCGGGAGGCAGAGGTTGCAGTGAGCCAAGATCGCACCACTGCACTCCAGCCTGGGTTGACAGAGTGTGAGACTCCGTCTCAAAAAATTAAAAAAATATATACACATAAAATAAATAAAATAGACGGGGGATCTGGGAGGGCCTCCTGAGGAGGGGCCATGTAAACCCAGACCTGGATGACAAGAAAGAAACAGCCATGTAGAGACCTGGGGGAAGAGCAGCTTAGGCAGAGGGCATAGGTTGTGTAAAGGTCCTGGGGCAGGATGCCGCCTGGCATGATGGATGAGCAGCAAGGAGGCCCATGGGGCTGGAGCGGTGAGGAGAAGGAGAGAGGGTAGAGGAGAGGGCAGGGAGGGGACAGGGCATGGTGTGCAGATTCTTATGGTTGCCAGGAACACTTGACTTTGACCCCAAGGGAAGTGGGAGCCATGGAGGGTGGTTGGCAGGGGAAGGATAGAACCTGACTCAGGTACTCACTGGCACCCTTTGGCTGCTACAGGAAGGCTAGACCGGGGGCATGGGGATAGATGGTGCCAGGAGACAAGGGGACCAGGCTGTGGGGGAGGTAAGAAGTGGGTTGCATTAGGCCAGGCATGGTGGCTCACGCCTGTAATCCCAGCACTTTGGGAGGCTGAGGCAGGCAGATCACCTGAGGTCAGGAGTTGGAGACCAGCCTGACCAACATGGTGAAACCCCTTCTCTACTAAAAATAGAAAAATTAGCCAGGGATGGTGGTGGGTGCCTGTAATCCCAGCTACTCAGGAGGCTGAGGCAGGAGAATCGCCTGAACCCAGGAGGCGGAGGTTGCGGTGAGCCGAGATCGCGCTGCTGCACTCCAACCTGGGCAACAGAGTGAGACTCTGTCTCAAAAAAAAAAGAAGAAGAAGAAGAAGAAGTGGGTTGCGTTGGGACACATTTAGGGGCTGGATGCACCTCCTGCCAGGTGATCCTAGGCTTCTCTACAGTGTAAGAACCTATTGCTTGGGCTGAGGCAAGCCTGTCCCCTCCTCTGCAGAGCCATGAGCTGTGGGTACCTGATATTCATGTTTGGCCCTCGAACCCTTTCTCCAGTGGAAATCTGGCCACAGTGGAAAGTGTCCAGGCTCCCTGCCACAACCCAGCAGGCAGCTGGACCCTGCCCATCCGTACGGTGGTCCTGAGGGTTCTGGGGAACCCAGTTTGAGAACAACTGATGTCACCCCCAACTTGGGCCAACAGATTCCCCTCTCTCTTTTGCCATAACTAAAATGGACGCTGGCCAAGTGTGGCGGCTCACGCCTGTAATACCAGCATTTTGGGAGGCTGAGGCAGGAAGATCGCTTGAGTTCAGGAGTTTGAGACCAGCCTGGCCAACATGGCAAAACCCATCTCTACTAAAAGTACAAAAATTAGCCAGGCATGGTGGCAGGTGCCTATAATCCCAGCTATTTGGGAGGCTGAGGCAGGAGAATCGCTTGAACCCAGGAGGTGGAGGTTGCAGTGGGCTGAGATCTCGACATTGCACTCCAGCCTGAGCAACAGAGCGAGATTCCATCTCAAAAAATAAATAAATGAAAATAAAATTGGCTGGTCACGGTGGCTCATGCCTGTAATCCCAGCACTTTGGGAGGCTAAGGTGGGCGGATCACCTGAAGTCAGGAATTCGAGACCAGCCTGACCAACATGGAGAAACCCCGTCTCTACTAAAAATACAAAATTAGCCGGGCGTGGTGGTGCATGCCTGTAATCCCAGCTACTTGGGAGGCTGAGGCAGGAGTTTGAACCCAGGAGGCAGAGGTTGCAGTGAGCTGAGATTGCGCCATTGCACTCCAGCCTGGGCAATAAGAGCGAAACCCCGTCTCAAAAAAACAAAACAAAAATAAAATGAAATGGACACTGGCCAGGTATGGCAGCTCACACCTGCAATCCCAGCACTTTGGGAGGCCGAGGCAGGAGGATCACTTGAGCCCAGGAGTTCGAGACTAGCCTGGGCAACATAGCAAGATGCCATCTCTACAGAAAAAAAAAAAAAAAGAACCAGGCGTGGTGGCACATACCTGTAGTCCCAGCTACTCAGGAGGCTGAGGTGGGAGGATCACTCGAGCCCAGGAGGTCGAGGCTATAGTGAGCTATAATGGTACCACTGCACTCCAGCCTGGGCAATAGAGTAAGACCTTGTCTTAAAAAAAAAAAAAAAAAGAATAAATAAAAATAAAATGGACACCGACTTGCAAGGCCTGAGTCATGGATTTTTTTTTGTTTTGTTCTGTTTGAGACAGAGTCTCACTCTGTTTCTCAGGCTGGAGTGAAGTGGAGCTCACTGCAACCTCCGCCCCCCAGAGAATCGGGCCCTCCGCGATTCTCGTGACACAGCCTCCCATGTAGCTGAGATTACAGGTGTGTGCCACACACACACACACTCGGCTAATTTTTGTATTTTTAGTAGAGATGGAGTTTCACCATGTTGGCCAGGCTGGTCTTGAACTCCCAACCTGAGGTGATCCACCCACCTCGCCCCCCAAAGTGCTGGGATTCCAGGCGTGAGCCACCGCGCCCAGCCTGTGAGTCATGGGTCTTAAAGGGCTTGGTGCAGTGGGACCCTGGGAGTTGGTGGGGTGAGGCCTGGGATCACTGGCCTCAGTGGGAAGAGACCTGAAGCCCCCCGGACTCCCGGAGCACAGTCGGGGCTGTGACAAGACAGATGGAGCGGCTGGGCTGGCCCTGCTGAGCAGACCCATCAATTATTGACACTCTCTGTGAGGGGCATGAAGAATTAATGGGACAGGGGTGGGGATGGCAGGGACTTGTCACATAATTGCAGCCAGCTCACCAGAGCCGCCACCTGTGTTTTCAGGAATTTTGCTATCTGGTTGTTAAATGCAGCCATTACTTAATGAGGGAGAATATAAACTTATACTTAAGGCTGGGCATGATGGCTCCCACCTTTTAGTCCCAGCAATTTGGGAGGCCGAGGCGGGTGGATCACTTAAGGCCGGGAGTTCAAGACCAGCCTGGCCGACATGGCCAAAGCCCATCTCTACTAAAAAAAAAAAAAAAAAAAAAAAAACGAAAATTAGCTAGGCGTGGTGGCACGCTCCTGTAATCCCAGCTACTCGGGAGGCTGAGGTAGGTAAATCTTTTGAACCCAGGAGGCGAAGGTTGCCGTGAGCCAAGATGGTGCCACTGCATTCCAGCCTGGGCGACAGAGTGAGACTCTGTCTCAAAAAAAAAAAAAAAAAGAGCCAGGCACAGTGGCTCACGCCTGTCATCCCAGCACTTCGGGAGGCCAAGGCGGGCAGATCACAAGGTCAGGAGATGGAGACCATCCTGTGAATGGTGAAACCCCGTCTCTACTAAAAATACAAAAAATTAGCCGGGCGAGGTGGCGGGCGTCTGTAGTCCCAGCTACTCTGGAGGCTGAGGCAGGAGAATGGCGTGAGCCCGGGAGGCGGAGCTTGCAGTGAGCCGAGATCGCGCCACTGCACTGCAGCCTGGGCGACAGAGTGAGACTCCGTCTCCAAAAAAAAAAAAAAGAATATAGGGACCAGGGAAATAATCAAGGGAGCCAGGGAGTTGGTACCTGGTCACCCATTTTGCAGATGGGAAAGCTATCCCCATGCATGGGATCTGTCGAGGGTCACAGCAGGGAGACCTCAGCGCTGTGGATGGACCTGGACGGGCTGTGGACAGGGCTGAAGCCTCCTGGCTGTTCCTGTAACAAGCGTGACACAGCCCTGCCCCAGAGCCTTTGCACAGGCTGCACCCTTTGCCTGGAGCATCTTCCCGCAGACCCTGTCATTGCAGGCCCAGCTCCACCAGCCCAGCCCCTCCCTAGAGAGGCTCTCCTGGTTACCCTGACCTTCATCCCCCGCCCCCGTGGCCCATCTCTCTCTCTCAAATTAACTTGTTGGTTTCTATTTATTGGTTACTGGTACCTCCTCCTTCCAGCAGGGGAACACAGTGTTTTTTTTTTTTTTTTTGAGACGGAGTCTCACTCTTGTCACCCAGGCTGGAGTGCAGTGGCGCAATCTCGACTCTCTTATACCTCTGCCTCCCGGGTTCATGCCATTCTCCTGCCTCAGCCTCCCGAGTAGCTGGGACTACGGGCGCCCGCCACCTCGCCCGGCTAATTTTTTGTATTTTTAGTAGAGATGGGATTTCACTGTGTTCTCCAGGATGGTCTCGATCTCCTGACCTTGTGATCCGCCCGCCTCAGCCTCCCAAAGTGCTGGGATTACAGGCATGAGCCACCGCGCCCAGCCTAATTTTAGTACTTTTAGTAGAGACAGGGTTTCACCATGTTGGCCAGGCTAGTCTCAAATTCCTGACCTCAGGTGATTCACCCGCCTCAGCCTCCCAAAGTGCTGGGATTACAGGTGTGACCCACCGCATCCGGCCAACGGTATTTCTTAGAGGGCCAATTTAGACATTTGGAAGCTTTTTTTTTTTTTGGGACGGAGTCTCACTCTATCACCCAGGCTGGAGTGCAGTGGCGCTGCTGTATCCCCAGTGACTTTGTGGTCTCTTTTGCAAAACAGGCCACCTGGCCAGTACCAGGTGAGAATGACAAATAGGCACACGTCACTGGTTCAGGACATTGGGGTTTGGCCACGAGCTTCTGCCCCAGGACAGTTGGTGCTCCATAAATGCTTGTCAAGCCACTGAATGGGTGTTAACACCCGAATCCCAGAAGCTGTAGCGGGCTGTGTGTGCTTGTGATGACGGGGTGCCCTGGCATTTGGAGGGTGATGCCCCTAGGCCCCAGGCAGTCCCTGGGAAGGCCCCTGCCCTGTAAGGGCTGATGCGGCCGCTACACCGCCTCCTGCAGGAAGGAAGACCCAGGTTTATTTTGGTCCTCGGCTGTTCCCCTGGGAGAGCAGTCATCCTCCTGTCTGGCTGCCTGGATGGGAGCGTTTCTGGCAGAACAATGGGTCAGGGAGGAGGAAGGGGAAGGCCAGGCAGCTGGGCCGCGCCAGGTGTCAGCAGGACCGGGGCTGCCCCAATGGTCTTCGGAGTGTGGGGTCAGGAAGGGAGGCCACAGCTGCTTGCCCCCATCCCTCTTCCTGTTGGCCTTGTAGGGGGCGGGGGTTGCTTTTGGGAGCCCAGGCCCTTCCTGAAGCTGTAAACAGGCCTGACTCCCCTCCAGAATCAACTTCTCCAGCCTCACGACTCGTAGATGGGAAAGTCAAGGCCCAGGGAGGGGCACAGCCCTGCCTGGGGTCATGCAGCTCCTGAGATGGGCAGAAAGATGTGGGCTCCAGGGCCGATGGGGTCCAGGGACCTCATCCCCAGATGCAGAGAAAGGCCTTTTCCTCTTTGAGTCCCCTCGGTTTGTTCATCTATGAATTGGGGAGACGGGACCCAGGGGTTCGGGAATTCGCTCTTGAAATCTGCAGACTTTTTTTTTTTTTTTTTTTTTGCAATACAGTTTCGCTCTCATTGCCCAGGCTTGGAGTCCAGTGGAATGATTTCAGCTGACTGCAACCTATGCCTCCTGGGTTCAAGCGATTCTTCAGTCTCAGTCCCTCAAGTAGCTGGGACTACAGGAGCCCACCACACCACGCCCGGCTAATTTTTGTAGTTTTAGTAGAGATGAGGTTTCACCATGTTGCCCAGGCTGGTCTCAAACTCCTGACCTCAAGTGATCCACCTGCCTCGGCCTCTCAAAGTGCTGGGATTACAGGCGTGAGCCACCGTGCCCAGCCATGTGTGGCTTTTTTTTTTTTTTTTTTTGAGATGGAGTCTCGCTCTGTCGCCCAGGCTTGAGTGCAGTGGTGCAATCTCGGCTCTCTGCAACCTCCGCCTCCCGGGTTCAAAGCAATTCTCCTGCCTCAGCCTCCCGAGTAGCTGGGACTATTAGCCACCACGCCCGGCTAATTTTTTGTTTTTAGTAGAGATCGGGTTTCACCGTGTTAGCCGGGATGTTCTGGATCTCCTGACCTCGTGATCTGCCCGCCTCGGCCTCCGAAAGTGCTGGGATTACAGGTGTGAGCCACCGTGCCCGGCCAGCTTTTTTTTTTTTTTCGCACAGGGAATCTCACTGAGATAGAACTAGGTTTGCAAATTCACACAGCTGAGAGGCACGGAAGGGCGGAATTCCAGGCACTGGTTGCAGCCTCTTCAGAGGAAGCTCACAGCTTAGTGGAGATTGGGGGTTTGGTCACAAGCTTCTGCCCCAGGACAGAGTTAGTTCTGATCTTCCCCGTATTTCAGATGGGGAAACTGAGACCCGTTGTTAAGTTGCTTGCTGCAGAGGCCAGAGCTGGGAGCAGGCCCTAAATATCAGGGTTGCCCTCTAAGACTCAGGGCCAGTTGAGGGTGTTAGATGGGGAAGGCAGAGGGAGTTGGGGTTCAAGGGCGTTGGGAGCCAGTGGTCACTGTATTGCTGTGCGGCCTTGGGGAAGTGGCTCAGCCTCTCTGAGCCTTTGTGGTCTCTTCTGCAAAACAAGCAACCTGCCTAGTACACGGTGGGGGTGATGAAGTGGGCATATGTCGCTGACTCAGGGCCTGCCACGTGGCACTGAGTCAACAGCACCCCTTTTCTGCGCAGAGCCAGGGTCTGGTGACCGAGGTCAGAGGGCAGGGGCGGCCCATCCAGTAATTCCCGTGCCTGCCCTGACCTCAGAGGGCGGCCGAGGGTTTGGAACTTCTCCCGGAGTCTGAACTCACACAAAGACCTGCTTTGTGGGGGCTCCTGGGGTAGGTGGGTGCCCACATGGCATTCCGAGACTGGCAGCCTGGCGCTGGGGTGGGAGTGGAGGCTGAGCAGGGCCTGGGGCAGTGAGGGAGACCGGGGGCGGGTCTCAGGCCCTCCCTCCTCCCCCAGTTCATTCAGCAGATGTTTCTGGAGTCTTTAGGGACGCTGTGGATAAGGAATCGGGCCCATGACCTCCCCTGCAGCCTGGGGTGAGGCAGACCAATGGGGGTGCAGAGCCGGGGAGCAGAAGAGCAGTGGGGATGCCTGGGACACCTGCATCTCAGAGGAGGCAGAGACTTGGGGGCCAAAGTGATGGGGATGTATAGGAGTTTACCAGGGAAGAGGCAGGTGCTTCGGGACCAGGGCTTTGGGGATGTATAGGAAGGAGTTCACCTGGGAAGAGGCAGGGGCTTAGGGGCCAGGGCTTTGGGGGATGTATAGGAGTTCACCAGGGAGGAGACAGGGTCGTAGGGTATTGGGGTCCACAGGGAAGAGTCAGGGCTCCAAGTGAGGTATGGGGCTTGGTCCTGGGAGCTTCGGGGAGCTGTCAGCTGGTTATCAGCAGGTAAGGGCTATGCCCCACTCTGAGATTTAGGAAGAATTCCGGAGCTGCAGGAAGGAGGTGGGTGGAGGGGGAAGCTCCAGGGCCGGGGAAATTGGGCAGGCTACAGGGCAGAGTGGACAGAGAAAAGGAGCAGACAGGGACAGGGAGGTGGCTCTGCAGTCAGAGGCCTGGCTCTTGTGCCTCGAGAGCTGGCCAGCCTCTCACCTTGGCCACCTCCCCTGCCCCAGCCTGGACAGGGGCTGTCCAAGTCAGTGTTTCCCTGCTGGAGGAATCATCGGAGCCATGCCTTCCCAGAAGCCCCACAAATATCTGCCTGTGAACCCATCACCCCCTGGCTCACTTGGAGTCGAAGGCCTTAGGCATGCCTGTGATAAACCCTGTGGAGGCCGGGCGCGGTGGCTCCCGCCTGTAATCTCAGCACTTTGGGAGGCCGAGGCAGGCGGATCACGAGGTCAGGAGATTGAGACCATCCTGGCTAACATGGGGAAACCTCATCTTTACTAAAAATACAAAAAATTAGCTGGGTGTGGTGGCGGGCGCCTGTAGTCCCAGCTACTAAGGAGGCTGAGGCAGGAGAATGGCGTGAGCCCGGGAGGCGGAGCTTGCAGTGAGCCGAGATCGCACCACTGCACTCCAGCCTGGTCAACAAAGCGAGACTCCGTCTCAAAAATAAATAAACAAACAAACCCCGTGGGGGCAGTGGGGCTGAAGGCACTGCCATAGTAACGGGGCTCCTCCACCCTGAGCAGCCTGGAGTCTGGGGCTTACTTGGAACCCCATCTCACAGAGCTGTGGGGTGAGGGTGGGGAGTGTTGAGCTGGACCTAGGGGTATGGAACGGAACCCCTGTAATGATCACCTTGAACCCCTTCTCAGCTCATAGCAAGGAAATGGTGAGTTTGAGGGCTGGTGTCAGGCCCTACAGATAGTGGGTTTCAGAAGGGCCTTCTCTATTATAATAATCAAATAATAATAAATAAAAAATAAAATTTTTGATTTTGTTTTGTAGAGATAGGGTTTTGCTATGTTGCCCAGCCTGGTCTCAAACTCCTGGCCTCAATTCACCTGCCTCAACCTCCCAAAGCACTGGGACCACAGGCTTGAATTACAGGCTGGAGTGCGGTGGCATGGACTCAGCTCACTGGGTTCAAGAGATTCCACCTCCCGGGTTCAAGAGATTCTCCTGCCTCAGCCTCCCAAGTAGCTGGGATTATGGGTGCCCACCACCAAGCCTGGCTAATTTTTGTATTTTTAGTAGAGACAGGGTTTCACCATGTTGGCCAGGCTGGTCTCGAACTCCTGACCTCAGGCGATCCGCTGGCCTCGGCCTCCCAAATTGTCGCGATTACAGGCGTGAGCCACTGCGTCCAGCATGACACTTTTTAAAGAAACACATTCTGTCAGGCCCTCTGGGGTCTGTGGTGGTGTCACCTCTTCTGTGTGAGTGCCCCAGTGTGCGAAACTGATGGCTGGTCCCTGTCCCCCGCAGGCCATGGACACCTTCAACACCAAGAGTCTGGCTCTGCAGGCGCAGAAGAAGCTCCTGAGTAAGATGGCATCTAAGGCAGTGGTGGCCGTGCTGGTGGATGACACCAGCAGCGAGGTGCTGGACGAGCTGTACCGTGCCACCAGGGAGTTCACGCGCAGCCGCAAGGAGGCCCAGAAGATGCTCAAGAACCTGGTGAAGGTGGCCCTGAAGCTGGGGCTGCTGCTGCGCGGGGACCAGCTGGGCGGGGAGGAGCTGGCGCTGCTGCGGCGCTTCCGCCACCGGGCGCGCTGCCTGGCCATGACGGCCGTCAGCTTCCAGCAGGTGGACTTCACCTTCGACCGGCGCGTGCTGGCCGCCGGGCTGCTCGAGTGCCGCGACCTGCTGCACCAGGCCGTGGGCCCCCACCTGACCGCCAAGTCCCACGGCCGCATCAACCACGTGTTCGGCCACCTGGCCGACTGCGACTTCCTGGCCGCGCTCTACGGCCCCGCCGAGCCCTACCGCTCCCACCTGCGCAGGATCTGCGAGGGCCTGGGCCGGATGCTGGACGAGGGCAGCCTCTGAGCCCCGGGGCCGCCCGACCGCGCCCCTCGCGCCTTCTGGGGCTCTTCTGCTGGGCGCGGTGGGCTTTGTGGGTTTTTTCCACCTCTTTTCTCCCAATCGGACTCCGGTCGAACTCCCCCAGACAGGTGGGTGACCTGGCCCCTTTGAGAGGACGCTGAGCCATCTGTAGCAGCTGTTTCAGACACGGATGTCACCTCTTCTCCTGGCTTCCGCCCAATGGGGAGAGGAATTTGGGGCCCTACTCTGGGGACCACCTTCCACCCCTATTTGTACTTCCTGGGCCACGCCGACCCCTGGGTCGCTTGATGTAAAAGTCAAAAGTTGCTGCTTCCCACTTGGTGACGTCGCTTGGGATTTTCATCCCCGCACACAAGGACTAGTTAGGGGGCAAATCGCGGCACCCCCACCCCCCCGCCCCATCCATAAATTCACGTGCTAACCCCCAGGACCAGAAGATGATCTGATTTGGAAATAGGATCATTACAAATGGGATTAGTTCAGAGGATGTCATCTTGGAGTAGGGTGGGCCTCAATTCAAGGACTGGGGTCCTTAAAAAAAGTGGGCTCGGGGCAGGGCCCGGTGGCTCACGCCTGTAATCCCAGTACTTTGGGAGGCCAAGGTGGGCGGATCATGAGGTCAGGAGATCAAGACCATCCTGGCTAACACGGTGAAACCCCATCTCTACTAAAAATACAAAAAATTAGCCAGGTGTGGTGGCGGGTGCCTGCAGTCCCAGCTACTCGGGAGGCTGAGTCAGGAGTATTGCTTGAACCAGGAGGTGGAGCTTGTAGTGAGCCAAGATCGTGCCACTGCACTTCAGCCTGGGTGATAGGGCAAGACTCCATCTCAAAAAAAAAAAAAAAAAAAAGTGGGGGAATTGGGGCCAGGTGCAGTGGCTCACTCCTGTAATCTCAGCACTTTGGGAGGCTGAGGCAGGAGGATTGCTTGAGCTCAGGAGTTCAAGACCAGCCTGGGCAAGATGCTGAGACCCCCATATCTACAAAAAAAAAAAAAAAAGGCCGGGTGCAGTGGCTCACGCCTGTAATCCCAGCACTTTGGGAGGCTGAGGCGGGCGGATCACGAGGTCAGGAGATCGAGACCATCTTGGCAAACATGGTGAAACCCTGTCTCTACTAAAAATACAAAAAAAATTAGCTGGGCATGGTGGAGGGCGCTTGTAGTCCCAGCTTCTCGGGAGGCTGAGGCAGGAGAATGGTGTGAACCTGGAAAGTGGAGCTTGCAGTGAGCCGAGATCGTGCCACTGCACTCTAGCCTGGGCGACAGAGCGAGACTCCATCTCAAAAAAAAAAAAAAAAGAAAAGAAAATTATTGTGGTGGGCCGAGGGTGGTGGCTCCCAGCACTTTGGGAGGCTGAGGCGGGCAGATCACAAGGTCAAGAGATTGAGATCATCCTGGCCAACATGGTGAAACCGTCTCTACTAGAAATACAAAAATTAGGCCGGGCGCGGTGGCTCAAGCCTGTAATTCCAGCACTTTGGGAGGCCGAGACGGGCGGATCACGAGGTCAGGAGATCGAGACCATCCTGGCTAACACAGTGAAACCCCGTCTCTACTAAAAATACAAAAACTTAGCCGGGCGAGGTGGCAGGCGCCTGTAGTCCCAGCTACTCGGGAGGCTGAGGCAGGAGAATGGCGTAAACCCGGGAGGCGGAGCTTGCAGTGAGCTGAGATCCGGCCACTGCACTCCAGCCTGGGTGACAGAGTGAGACTCCGTCTCAAAAAAAAAAAAAAAAAGAAATACAAAAATTAGCCAGGCGTGGTGGCGGGCGCCTGTGGTCCCAGCTACTGGGGAGGCTGAGGCAGGAGAATCGCTTGAACCTGGAAGGCAGAGGTTGCAGTGAGCCAAGATTGTACCACTGCACTCCAGCTTGGTGAAAAAGTGAGATTAGTCTCAAAAAAAAAAAAAAAAAAAAAAAAAAAATTATTGTGGTGGTGGGCATCTATAGTCCCAGCTACTTGAGAGACTGAAGAGGGAAGATCACTTGACCCCAGGAGTTAGAGGCTGCAGTGACCAATGATCGTGCCACTGCACTCCAGCTTGAGTGAGGGTGGGTCCCTGTCTTCAAAAAAAAAAAAAAAGGATTTGGACACAGACATGCATGCAAGGAAGGCCAAGGATGCCAGCTACCACCAGGAGCTGGGAGAGGCCTGGGGCAGATTCCCCTCAGCCTTGGAGGGACCTAGCCATGGCCACACCTTCATCTCAGACTTGTGGTCCAGAGAACTGAATGAGAACAAATGTGCATGAAGCCCATCAGTCCATAGGACTTGGTCCTGGAAGCCCCCACTCAAGAAGGCTCCAGGGAACGCTGGCACGTTCAGCCAGGATGCCTGCATGACACTGGAGACCTCTGCCCTGGGTCAGGAGGAGAACGGCTCCAATCCAGGGACTGTCACGTGGGAGGGGATGGAGCGTGCCCCCCACCCAGGGGTAGGGGAAACCACCTGAGATGTATGCACATTTTATTTATTGTTTTGAGACAAGGTCTCGCTGTGTCGCCCAGGCTGGAGTGCAGCGGTGCAATCTCGGCTCACTGCAGCCTCGTCCTCCCAGGCTCAAGTGATCCTCGGCTGGGACTACAGGCGTGCACCACCACACCTGGCTAATCTTTGTATTTTTTGTAGACACAAGGTCTCACCATGTTGCCAGGATGGTCTCAAACTCCTGGGCTCGAGCGATCTACCTCCCTCGGCCTCACAAAGTGTGCACGTTTGTAATATCCTGATTTCATGTTTGGAGAATCAGCAACCAACCAGCCAACCATGTTGCTTTTATAAGACAGACCCAAGAAAGCAAAGCTCAGCCGTCATCTTGGCTCTGGTACTACCCAGAGGCGCCGCAATTCTTAGCTCGGGGCGTGGAGGCGTGCTGTGGTGGAGTCTATTTGCCAGTTTTGTTTGTCAGCAGGGGGCATGGGTTCTCAAAGGTTGCAAAATGGTGCTGCAGGTCAGGAAGGTTATTTTGGGTGCCTGTGGGGGAGGGGAAACGAGGTCCCATGACTGTTTTGCAGAACCTCGTCTATAGAGGGTAGAGGTTGCCGCAGGGGCCTGTGGGCCTTACTCGGTGAGAAGGTAGGTCTAGCCGGCTCCATCCAGTATTTGAGACATTTGAAACGTGCCAGCATTTAAAAACCAAGATCACACACACCCGTCCGGATTTGGAGTTTCTCTTGCAAACTTGCCAGTCGGGGCCATCCGAGCCTGCACTGACCCCTGGTGAAGCTGTGCAGGGGCTGCCCCTCTCCCTTTTGCCACAGTCCTCTCCACTCCCTTTCGCCTCTCCCTGGCCTGCCGCACTCACTGATAGGAAATCCTGACCCCAGACTCGAAGCAGGTTTCCTGTGGTTTGGTTTTTGCTTCCGTGATAAAGCCAAAGGTCTTGGCCAGAGAGCCAGCTGTTCCTACCTCTACCCCACGCTTCCAAGGCAACCTTTTCCGCTTATCTTAGGCCGACAGACAGACCTTCAAGAACTTACGTGGATTCTGATTCTCTCACGAAGTCCCGATGGAACTGTGTGCTGTTGAGACATCAATGTGCAAAAGTCTACGTGTCCCTGCTGGGCTGTCCAGCCAGTCTGGACTCTTGTAAATTTGAGATTTAATTAAAGGAAACAAACCAAATAGAACTACGGAACAAATTTTTTTTTTTTTTTTTTTGAGATGGAGTCTCGTTCTGTTGCCCAGGCTGGAGTGCAGTGGCGCAATCTCGGCTCACTGCAAGCTCCGCCTCCCGGGTTCACGCCATTCTCCTGCCTCAGCCTCCCAAGTAGCTGGGACTACGGGTGCCCGCCCCCACGCCTGGCTAATTTTTTTGTATTTTTAGTAGAAACAGGGTTTCACTGTGTTTGCCAGGATGGTCTCGATCTCCTGACCTCGTGATCCACCCGCCTCGGCCTCCCAAAGTGCTGGCATTACAGGTGTGAAGTGAGCCACTGTGCCCGGCTGGAACAATTTAAATAAAAGCACACACCAGCCTGGGCACAGTGGCTCATACCAGTAAACCTAGGGCTTTGAGAGGCCGAGGCAGGAGGATCACTTGAGCCAAGGAGTTCGAGACCAGCCTGGGCAACATAACAAGACCCTATCTCTAAAAAAAATATAAGACTGAGTGTGGTGGCTCATGCCTGTAATCCCAGCACTTTGGGAGGCTGAGGCAGGTGGATCACCTGAGGTCAAGAGTTCAAGACCAGCCTGGCCAACATGGTGAAACCCCGTCTCTACTAAAAAGTACAAAAATTAGCCAGGCATGGTGGCAGGTGCCTGTAATCCCACCTACTTGGGAGGCTGAGGCAGGAGAATCACTTGAACGTGGGAGGCAGAGGTTGCAGTGAGCTGAGATCGTGCCATTGCATTCCAGCCTGGGCAACAGAGTGAGACTTGGTCTCAGAAACAGAATTTAAAAAATGAAAATTATAGCCAGTCAGGGTGGCATGCACCTGTGGTCCCAGCTATCTGGGAGGATGGCTTAGACCCAGGAGGTTGAGGCTGCAGTGAGCCGAGATCACACCACCGCACTCCAGCCTGGGTGATGGAGCAAGATTCCGTCTTAAAAACAAACAAAACAAAAAAGCACACACATGCACATGTGGGCTCAGAGGGGAAGTTCCTGTGTATCCTGAGATTGTCTGGCATGTGCTGGTGCATCAGGCCGCCCAGGCATCATCCTTGATGCCCGCAGCCACGGATCCGGAAGCTGTGGGTGATTCCCAGCTGACCATGGCAGAGTCCCCCACCCTTGGCCGGGGTATGGGCGGTGGGCACCATTTCCCATGGCCTTTTCTGCACAGGAGGCTCTGGCAACCCTGTCGTGCTTATCTTCTGGGCCCTGTGGAGCCTCAGAGTCGAGAGCTGGAAAGGCTCCTGGCCCCGGAGGGGTCCCCAGACCTCAGAGCACTGCCATTCTTGGTCTAGGGGCCCTTCCTGCTGACGTGTGCTGCTGTCAGGCCTTTCCTCACGTGGTGGCATCAAGTGTGCAGTGGGAAGGCTGGCTGGTTTTCTTTTTTTTGAGACAGGGTGTCGCTCTGTAACCCAGGCTGGACTGCAGTGGTGCGATCTTGGCTCACCGCTGCCTTGGAGTCCTGGGTTCCAGCGATTCTCCTGTCTCAGGCTCCTGAGTAGCTGGGATTACAGGTGTGTGCCACCACGCCTGGCTAATTTTAAAATGATTATTTTTTTTGTAGAGATGGGGGTCTTGCTATGTTGCCCAAGCTGGTCTTGAACTCCTAGTGTCAAGTGATTCTCCTGCCTTAGCCTCTCAAAGTGCTGGAATTTATAGGCATAAGCCATCACGTCTGGCTTGTTTTTGTTTTTTAGTCACTGTGTTGCAACCCAGCTTCAAAAAACTAAGGGAGGCTGGCCACAGTGGCTCATGCCTCTAATCCCAGCACTTTGGAAGGCCGAGGCAGGTGTGGATTGCTTGAGCCCAGTTCAAAACCAGCCTGAGCAACACGGCAAAACCCCGTATCTATCAAAAAAAGAGACAAAAATTAGCCGGGCATGGTGGCGCGTGCTTGTTGTCCCAGCTACTTGGAAGGCTGAGGTGGGAGGATCACTTGAGCCCAGGAGATGGAGGTTGCAGTGAGCCGTGATTATGCCACTGCACTCCAGCCTGGGTGACGGGAAGACCGTCTTTTTTTTTTTTTTTTGAGACGGAGTCTCGCTCTGTCGCCCAGGCTGGAGTGCAGTGGCCAGATCTCAGCTCACTGCAAGCTCCGCCTCCCAGGTTTACGCCATTCTCCTGCCTCAGCCTCCCGAGTAGCTGGGACTGCAGGCGCCCGCCACCTCGCCCGACTAGTTTTTTGTATTTTTTAGTAGAGACGGGGTTTCACGGGGTTAGCCAGGATGGTCTCGATCTCCTGACCTCGTGATCCGCCCGTCTCGGCCTCCCAAAGTGCTGGGATTACAGGCTTGAGCCACCGCGCCCGGCCTACCCTGTCTTAAAAGAAAAAAAAAAAAAAGGCCGGGCGCGGTGGCTCACGCCTGTAATCCCAGCACTTTGGGAAGCCGAGGTGGATGGATCACCTGAGGTCAGGAGTTCAAGACCAGCCTGGCCAACATGGTGAAACCCTGTCTCAACTAAAAATACAAAAAAATGAGCTGAGCGTGGTCGCAGGTGCCTGTAATCCCAGGTACTTCAGGAGGCTGAGGCAGGAGAATCACTTGAACCTGGGAGGCAGACGCTGCAGTGAGCCGAGATGGTGCCATTGCACTCCAGCCTGGGTGACAAGATGGAAACTCTGTCTAAAAAAAAAAAAAAAAAAAAAAAAAAACACACTAAGGGGAAACAACGCCCACAGGCTGCGGAGGGCAGGTCGGCCTTGCAACATCCTCCTGGGCTGGGGCCTCTGGCAGGCACAGGAACCTGAGTGTGCAGCATGTAGGAGGCCCAGGGACAGCGAGTGCCAAGGGGGGAAGGAGGCAAGTTCACATACAGCCACCTTGGGATCCAGTGCTTTGATGCCTGCAGAGAAGTCCCACCCAGAGACACCACCCACCTGCCCTCAATGGGGCAGTGTCAGCCGCGTCTGAGCCCCCGACGCACAATGGCCAGCCGGGAGGGCCCAGGCTGTGGGGTTGCTTTTTAACGTTCTTATTTATTTAAATATGAAAAAACATTTAATCTCTTCCCAGTTCATCTGAAAGGAGGTCCGTCCCCTGGGTAAACAGAGGAAAGCAGTTCTGAGGGTTGGGGGGAGCATGGCTGCTTTCCCCAGCGTGGCCCCCGTGTTCCCCACCCTCTTTGTGCCCCGGATCTGCGATCCTGAGTCCAGAAGAGCTCAGCAGGAAGCGGGGACTGGGAAGCTGTTGGGAGCCAGGAGGGCCCCGGGGCCTCTGTTCTCTGCCCCAGGGCTTCAGCCACCCTGCAAGTCCCTCCGGACAAGGCAACGTCAGCCCAGGCAGAAAACTTAAGAGTCCCTCCTAGAAAACCAGTGATGTGCTGGCCTTTTCAGGGCCACAGGCCCCTTCAGCTTCACCAGAGATGAGAAGGTGCCGCCCGCAACAGGGCTGCTGGTCACAGCTCAGTGCGTGATGCCTTGGCCACAATCACCAGCTTGGACAGCTCGGCCTTGAAAGCCCCGGGCCTGTGAGCCACTACAAGAAAGAAACACATGGTTGCGCCCTGAACGTTGAAAATTCTCAGAAGTCCTGAGGATTTGGGGTGGGGTCCACGGTGGGGGCTGAGCAGGGAAGGGGAGCAGTCTCCAAAGCAGACTCCCATGTGAAAAGGCCCCAGGCTCTGAAAGTCTTACAGGTGATAAGACAGGAAAATGGTGGTGTGGAGGGTGAGGTCGGTGGGGCTAACAGAGGTGGCAGGCAGCGGGAAGCCACAGAAAGACCTGAAGTGGGAAGAACCCTGGTCATTTGTGCCATGTTGTTGAGAAGAGATGCAGAAAGGGGCCAGAAGCAGCCCAGGAAGGAGATGATCCCGGCCTGAACAGGATGCAGGGTGGGTCAGGCTGCAAGACCTCCTGCTCAGTGGGTGAACCTGTCTGAGGCCCACATGACACTTCTCCAGCAGGGTCAGAACTCTGGCTTCCACTGCTACACCCAAGTCTCCTGGCCCTACCTGCTCTGTCCACTCCCTCGCCTCCCACCCTTGCCCCAGCTCGGCACCTCCGATTCCTCTTTCTGCTTAGCACTGGCCCCATGCAGCTGAACATGGCTTGAGGACACTGGTGCTGCTCAGGCAACCAAAGGAGGACCCTGATGTTTCCCAGTGACCCCTGCAGCTTCCCCTCGGCATGCCACGGTCCCAACTTCAAAGCCCTGATGGCTTCTACTTTATTTCATTTATTTATTTTATTTATTTTTTTGAAATGAGAGTCTTTCTCTGTTGCCCAAGCTGGAGTGCAGTGCTACGGTCTCGACTCACTGCAACCTCCGGCTCCTGAGTTCAAGCGATTCTCCTGTCTCCACCTTCTGACTAGCTGGGATTACAAGCATGTGCCAACATACCCGGCTAATTTTGGTATTTTTAGTAGAGACGGGATTTCACCACCTTGGCTAGGCTGGTCTGGAACTCCTGGCCTCCCAAAGTGCTGGGATTACAGGTGTTAGCCACCACGCCCAGCCCTGTTTATTGTTTTTGAGACAGTCTTACTCTGATGCCCAGGCTGGAGTCCAGTGGTGCGAACATAGCTCAATGCAGCCTCAACCTCCTGGGCTCAAGTGATCCTCCTCAAACTCCTGACCTCAAGTGATCTGCCCACCTCTGTCTCCCAGAGTGCTGGGATGACAGGCGTGAGCCACCACGCCCAGCCTAATTTAAAAAAACTTTTGGCCGGGCGCGGTGGCTCAAGCCTGTCATCCCAGCACTTTGGGAGGCCGAGACGGGCGGATCAGGAGGTCAGGAGATCGAGACCATCCTGGCTAACACGGTGAAACCCTGTCTCTACTAAAAAATACAAAAAACTAGCCGGGCGAGGTGGCGGGCGCCTGTAGTCCCAGCTACTCGGGAGGCTGAGGCAGGAGAATGGCGGGAACCCGGGAGGCGGAGCTTGCAGTGAGCTGAGATCCGGCCACAGCACTCCAGCCTGGGCGACAGAGCGAGACTCTGTCTCAAAAAAAAAAAAAAAAAAAAAAAAGGCCGGGCGCGGTGGCTCAAGCCTGTAATCCCAGCACTTTGGGAGGCCGAGGCGGGTGGATCACGAGGTCAGGAGATCGAGACTATCCTGGCTAACATGGTGAAACCCCGTCTCTACTAAAAATACAAAAAACTAGCCGGGCGTGGTGGCGGGCGCCTGTAGTCTCAGCTACTTGGGAGGCTGAGGCGGGAGAATGGCGTGAACCCGGGAGGCGGAGCTTGCAGTGAGCCGAGATCACGCCACTGCACTCCAGCCTGGGAGACAGAGCGAGACTCCGTCTCAAAAAAAAAAAAAAAAAAAAATTTTGTAGAGACAGGGTCTTGCTACGTTGCCCAAGCTGGTCTTGACCTCCTGGGCTCAAATGATCCCCCACCTTAGCCTCCTGAGCAGCTGGGATAACAGGCATGAGCCACCGCGCCCAGCTAAGATAAAGTTCTAGTGGCACACAGCCATACCCGTTCATGGACATACTGTCTGCATCAGCTTTGTGCCACAATGGCGCAGCTCAGACAGAACGTACAGTGCCACAAAGCTGAAGATATTGATGAGGTGGCCTTTACAGAACCAGTTTGTGGATGCCTGGTCTACAGTCTCCAGGGACCCCTATGGCCGACCCCCCTCTCCAAACCGCCCCGATTGCCCGCCCTTGGATGGGGGTGTCGTCACCTCTACTCCATCCCCATCTTTCCATACCTGCTGTTTTGGTCACTTCAAATTCCTCCGTTTTCAGGGGGACATCGCTTTCCCTTTCAAATGCAGCTTTAGACTGAAAGAGAACGAGCGGAAACTTTACCAGGGCCACTTCAACGCTCATCATTAGAACGATTCAGTTTGCTTTCCAAAGAAGCACAGACTAAAGCTTTGTGCTTTTACTAAAGAGGGAGAGGAGACTTTTTTGTTTTTGAGCCAGGGCCTCACTCTACTGTCCAGGCTGGAATGCAGCAGTGCAATCATAGCTCACTGCAGCCTCAAAGTCCTGGACTCAAGTGATCCTCCTGCCTTGGCCTCCTGAGTAGCTGGGACTACTGGTGCACAGTAACACATCTGGCTATTTTTTTAACTTTTGGTAGATATAGGGTCTTGCTATGTTGCCTAGGCTGGTATCAAATTCCTGGCCTCAAGCAATCCTCCTGCCTCAGCCTCCCAAAGTGCTGGGATTACTGGCGTTGAGCCACCGCACCTGGCCTGGAGAAGTCTTTTCTGGCATATACAAGAGAAGCCAGCAGCAGCAGGTTGCCAACCTCCCCGTGTCCCGGCGCCTCCTGGTCTGGGGGCGTCTGTGTGCCAGGTTCCTCCAAATTACATACCCTACCTCTGCAGGATTCGCTGTCCCCTCTCCTCCCTGTCCCCACGGAGCCCTCTCGTGGCGGGACATCTCACAGCTGCCCCAGTGCACAGAAACCACACTCAGAGCCTGCCCCACCCCAAGATACTCACGTAGGCCATGGCGTACTCGATTTCGGCGCCTCGCACCTCTGCCTTGAACTGTGTGAAGTACAGATAGGACTTCCCCTGGGGCCTGCAGAGGAAGGGGGGCGAGGGGGTCAGGCCAGGCCTGCTGGGTCTGGGTCTGTGAGCCCTGGAAGTAGCCCCACCAGGGACCTGGGCTGGGGTCAGCAAGTCTCATGCCTGCTTCTCAACATGGACACCATTCCCGAACACTGCTGACTGGGAAGGATGGATAGGGCCCTCTCAACATCAGAGCCTCTTTCCTTTGTGTCAGAATGTTTTGGGTTTTTTTTTGGAGACGAGTCTCACTCTGTTGCCCAGGCTGGATTGCAAGGGCACAGTCTCACTCACTGTGGCCTCTGCCTCCGGGGTTTAAGTGATTCTCCTGCTTCAGCCTCCCTTGTAGCTGGGATTACAGGCACCTGCGACCACACCCGACTAATTTCGGTATTTTTAGTAGAAACGGGATTTCACCATGTTGGTCAGGCTGGCCTGAACCCCTGCCCTCAAGTGATCTGCCCGCCTGAGCCTCCCAGAGGGCTGGGATTAGAGGCGTGAGCCACCGTGCCTGGCCCCTTTGTGCCAGAATGTTCTTCCAGCTCATTCACAGACATGCCTCTCTCCTCTGTGGGCTCGGAGCTGCTCTGGGACAGGACCCCATGTCCATTCACTGCACATGGCTTCTCGGGTGCCGACAGCAATCCAGGTACTACGATGGGGGCTAGGGCTGGACAATGAGAGGACAGTAAAGGCTTCCCAGAGGGCGCTGACTAGGAAGTACAGAAGTTAACTAGGAAGTGGGGAGGAGCATCTGCCCAGGTCTCTAGGAGGCTACTAACGGGGGCTTCTAAGGAACTGGAGTGGCAGAAGGTGCCGGAAGGTGACAGCAGGGGATGATGGCATCTCTGGTGTGAAGAGAGTGTGATGGGGATGGAGGAGCAGCAGGGCGGCCATTTCTGTGGAAGCCCTGGCTGCGGTTCTATGTGCATGGGTGGGGCGAGGGTATCCAGGGAGCCCCTAGATTCTTCTTTAAGCCCTAGCACTGCCAACAGGCCTGGTCAGGGAGGGTCCAGTCACTGTCTGAGATGGGGAGGCCTGGGGTGGCAGGTCTCCGGGGCTGAGCATGCCCCTGGGGAGCTTTTGTGGGGGTTGGACAGGAGGATTCAGGCTCAAGGTGAGCCCAGCCACCATCCCAGCTGCTCCAGGCCTGCACCTGCCCAGATGCTTTCTGGGGAGCCGGCACTCAGGGCTCAGGGGTCCGTGCGGGGCAGTGGCCTGCACAGACAATGGTGACCGTGGGCTTCCCCGTGACTACAGGGCGACCTCTGCAGGGTCTCTCTGGGGTGATGGGGCCTGTCTCCTGTCAATGACCCTGCTGATGCCTCCTGGGCTGGCCTTGGCCTGCCTGTGACGCAGCCAGTCCCATGGAGTGGGTGAGAATCTCCCCAGAAATGACTGGGTGAACACCTGCTGTTTGTAAAGCACCCTTCAGGGGATGGCGGGACAACGCCCACAGGAGGCAGCAAATCACACCCTGTCCTTCAATCAAACGTCGCCACTCCCTGATCTCCATCTCTCATTTGTCAACGTGCTTTAACCTACCACAGCGGTGGAACTACAGCTTGGACTTCTCCCTCCAAAGTGTCTGCACAAAATAAATGCTCAAGAAATACCCACCATTTGGGCTGAGACATTCTGGGCCAAGGATCAGGGAAGAAGGGACAAGATTCCTGAAGCCCCTGACCTCCTCCCCACTAGGGGCCCGACGGCTTCCTTCCCTTCATGTCCTTTCCCAGATCAAGCTGGGATTTAGGCAGTGGAGTTACGAGAATGAGTGGGACAAGTGGAGCTGGATAAGCCCATAAACCATGAGCCTGACTGAGGATAGCAGCAGAGGCCGAACCAGGCAGTGCCTGGGGAGACTTGGGGAGGGGCTGCGGACCCAGACGCGTGTGTGTTTGGGCAGATGGAAGAGAGGCACAGCTTTTGTGTGATTCCCAGATGTCTGCACCCCAAGAAGGCTATGAGCCATCAGGCTGGTCCTTCAGAGAACATGCTGGTAAAGACACGCCTGAGGGGAAACAGGAGGTCATGCTGGGGTCCCTGCAGGCGCCAGCTGGGGCCCCTTCTGGCGGGACACACTCCCTGGGAGATGGCATCATCCAAACCTCCACGGCCATTACCCCACAGACTCCCACACCTGTCACTGGCTTAGCTCGTCCCCAGTCCAGACCTGCACCAGCTCCGCCAGTTCCACCAGGACTCTTCCCAGCATCTCCCTCCTCCTCCCACCCCAGCTGGCTGATTCCACAGTCTCCAATCTGTGCCCTCCCCATCCACCCTGTCCTCATTCTACAGCTTCCAATCTACCCTCCCCACCCAGCCTATCCTCATTCTACACAGCCTCCAATCCCCTCTCCACCCACCCCGTCCTCCTTCCACACAGCCTCCAATCCCCTCTCCACCCACCCCATCCTCATTCTACACAGCCTCCAATCCCCTCTCCACCCAGCCCATCCTCATTCCACACAGCCTCCAATCCCCTCTCCACCCAGCCCATCCTCATTCCACACAGCCTCCAATCCCATCTCCACCCACCCCATCCTCATTCCACACACCCTCCAATCCCGTCTCCACCCACCCCATCCTCATTCCACACAGCCTCCAATCCCGTCTCCACCCACCCCATCCTCATTCCACACAGCCTCCAATCCCGTCTCCACCCACTCCATCCTCATTCCACACACCCTCCAATCCCCTCTCCACCCACCCCATCCTCATTCTACACACCCTCCAATCCCATCTCCACCCACCCCATCCTCGTTCTACACACCCTCCAATCCCCTCTCCACCCACCCCATCCTCGTTCCACACAGCCTCCAATCCCGTCTCCACCCACCCCATCCTCATTCTACACAGCCTCCAATCCCCTCTCCACCCACCCCATCCTCATTCCACACACCCTCCAATCCCGTCTCCACCCACCCCATCCTCATTCCACACACCCTCCAATCCCCTCTCCACCCACCCCATCCTCATTCCACACACCCTCCAATCCCGTCTCCACCCACCCCATCCTCATTCTACGCACCCTCCAATCCCGTCTCCACCCACCCCATCCTCATTCCACACACCCTCCAATCCCCTCTCCACCCACCCCATCCTCATTCTACACAGCTTCCAATCCCATCTCCACCCAGCCCATCCTCATTCCACACAGCCTCCAATCCCGTCTCCACCCATCCCATCCTCATTCTACACAGCCTCCAATCCCGTCTCCACCCACTCCATCCTCATTCTAAACAGCCTCCAATCCCCTCTCCACCCAGCCCATCCTCATTCCACACAGCCTCCAATCCCCTCTCCACCCAGCCCATCCTCATTCCACACAGCCTCCAATCCCATCTCCACCCACCCCATCCTCATTCCACACACCCTCCAATCCCGTCTCCACCCACCCCATCCTCATTCTACACAGCCTCCAATCCCATCTCCACCCAGCCCATCCTCATTCCACACAGCCTCCAATCCCGTCTCCACCCAGCCCATCCTCATTCTACACAGCCTCCAATCCCGTCTCCACCCACCCCATCCTCATTCTAAACAGCCTCCAATCCCCTCTCCACCCAGCCCATCCTCATTCCACACAGCCTCCAATCCCCTCTCCACCCAGCCCATCCTCATTCCACACAGCCTCCAATCCCATCTCCACCCACCCCATCCTCATTCCACACACCCTCCAATCCCGTCTCCACCCACCCCATCCTCATTCCACACAGCCTCCAATCCCGTCTCCACCCACCCCATCCTCATTCCACACACCCTCCAATCCCCTCTCCACCCACCCCATCCTCATTCTACACACCCTCCAATCCCATCTCCACCCACCCCATCCTCGTTCTACACACCCTCCAATCCCCTCTCCACCCACCCCATCCTCGTTCCACACAGCCTCCAATCCCGTCTCCACCCACCCCATCCTCATTCTACACACCCTCCAATCCCCTCTCCACCCACCCCATCCTCATTCCACACAGCCTCCAAACCCCTCTCCACCCACCCCATCCTCATTCCACACACCCTCCAATCCCCTCTCCACCCACCCCATCCTCATTCTGCACAGGCTTCAATCTGGGCACACCCCCTACCCCCGACTCCGTCCTTGTCGGTGCCTGGAGGGGCTCCCTGCCTCAGTCTGCCTCCTTCAGTCAGAGGGATATGAGCTCCACAGGTTCCTGCAGGGAGCCCTATGGAATGGGACTCAGCCAGGAAAAGAAACGAGGCTGACACACGCCTCAGCACGGATAAGCCTTGAGGATGTCACGCTCAGTGAGAGAAACCAGACACCAAAGGCCACACAGGGAGGGTCTGACCCCATTTCTATGCAATGTCCAGGACAGGCCCATCCATAGAGACAGGAGGGAGATGCGTGGCTGCCATGTGCTGGGAAGGGGAATGACTCTGATGGGAACAGTTTATTTTCAGGGGATGAAAATGTTCTGGATGCAGAGGTCTGGCTGCACACCTCTGAGAAAGTACTACATGCAGCTGAATTGTGAGCTTAAAATGCTGTGTTTTATGGAATTTTATCTCAATTTTTAAACATTGCCAAAAAGGGCCAGGCATGGTGGCACACGCCTATAATCCCAGCTACTCAGGAGGCTGAGGGAGGAGAATCGCTTGAACCCAGGAGGCGGATGTTGCAGTGAGCCAAGATTGCACCACTGCACTCCAGCCTGGGCAACAGATGGAGACTCTATCCCCCAACCCCCCCCAAAAAAAAAAAAAAAGAAAGAAAACTTGCCAAAAAGCCCTTTGGTGAGTTCGTGTCACCCTCAGGGGAGGGTGGAGCCCCTCGGGGCCTTCCTGGGCCCTGGTCGATGCTCCGTACCCTCTGAGCTGCTTCTCCTTTTCCTGGGACGTTGCCCCGCACAGGCTCCCCTAGTCTCCCCCAGACCTTCTCAGCCTCTGCATCAGTGCACTTCCTTGGGAAGCAGTCGCGCCCCAGCCACCCCCCACCTGCACGTGCATGAGTCCCCCTGCTGGCCTATCTTCCCCTCCAGGGGTGCCGGCCCCATCTGTCTGGCCGTCCTTGTCCTCTCTCGTTCCCTGCCTTCCGAAGCAGCTCCCGGGGCCAGCGGGCAGGCCAACGGCAGCCGGAGATGCCATCCCCACCCCGAGCCTCACCTCCAGATGGTGCAGGTGAAGTGCTGGTGGTCTTCGCTGGTCCCCAGACTCATCTGCCATTGCTGGGGAGAGAACACAGCGTGGGTCAGCGCCGGACACACAGGTGCTCTCGCAGAGTTCCAGGTGTGCCTCTGATTCTACAGTCAGGCCACCTCTTCTGTACCTCCCAATTCAGGGGCTTGCCACTATATCCCCTGCCCCGCCCTCCTGGTGGCCTGGGGTTTGCTGTCCATCTGTGATCAGGGAGCCTGCCTGCGCCACATCCTTCCCATAAAAGTGGTGCCTCAAATGAGAACCACCCCAAGGTGGCTCCCAAGGATGGGGAGATAAGAACAACGTTTTTTTGTTTCTGAGACGGAGTCTCTCTCTGTGGCTTGGGCTGGGGTGCAGTGGCAGGATCTCGCCTCACTGCAACCTCCACCTCCTGGGCTCAAGCAATCTTCCCACCTCAGTCTCCCAAGTAGCTGGGACCACATCCAGCTAATTTCTGTGTTTTGCAGAATCACTGTCTTGCCAATATTGCCCAGACTAGTCTCAACCTCCTGGCCTCAAGCAATCCTCCTACCGTGGCCTCCCAAAGTGGTGAGATTACAGATGTAAGTCACCACGCCAGGCCTAAGAACAACTCTTAAACATATAAAAGTATGTCCAACATCGTTTATGAAAAAAAAAAAAACGAAACGCAAGCTGAACTACAGTGATACCTTTTTCTCCTAGGTCAGAAGGGCAGAAGGCCCACTGTCTGCTAACACACCATATGGGTGTGAAAACCAAGGCTATCCCGAGTTGTCGGTGGAGCTGCAACAGGTACAAACAAAAGGGAAAATGCAGGCCGGGCGTGGTGGCTCACGCCTGTAATCCCAGCACTTTGGGAGGCCGAGGCGGGATGATCACTTGAACCCAGGAGTTCAAGACCAGCCTGGACAACATAGTGAGATCCCCCATCTCTAAAATGACTAGCATCTTGCAGGATGTGACCACTGGGGAACCTGGTTAAAGGGTACTTGGATCTCTCTGTAGGATTTCTTTTTTTTTTTTTTTTTTTTGAGACGGAGTCTCCCTGTGTCGCCCAGGCTGGAGTGCAGTGGCGCGATCTCGGCTCACTGCAAGCTCCACCTCCCGGGTTCACGCCATTCTCCCGCCTCAGCCTCCGAGTAGCTGGGACTACAGGCGCCCGCCACCTCGCCTGGCTAGTTTTTTTTGTATTTTTAGTAGAGACGGGGTTTCACCATATTAGCCAGGATGGTCTCGATCTCCTGACCTCGTGATCCACCTGCCTCGGCCTCCCAAAGTGCTGGGATTACAGGCTTGAGCCACCGCGCCCGGCCGAGACAGGGTTTCACCATGTTGGCCAGGCTGGTCTCGAGCTCCTGACTTCAGGTGATTCGCCAGCCTTGGCCTCCCAAAGTGCTGGGATTATAGGCATGAGCCACTGTGCCCGGCCCAAATCATTCTTACTGGCTCTTCTGCCACCAGCTGGAGAAAACAGCAAGCAAGGAAATGGGGACCTTGGTCTTCGAACCACAAGTAACTGCATTCTGTCAACTAAGAGCTTGAAGGAGAGGATTCTTCTCCCAGACCAGAGACTTTTTTTTTGAGACAGGGTCTTGCTCTGTTGCCCAGTAGCACAATCACGGATCACTACAGCCCCGACCTCCTGGGCTCAAGTGATCCTCCTACCTCAGTCTCCCAAGTAGCTGGAACCATAGATGCACGCCACCACATTCAGCTAATTTTAAAATTTTCTGTTAATTTCATGCTCTTAGAGACGGGGCATGAGCCACCATGCCTTGCCTGTGATACCTTTATTTATTATTTACTTTTTGAGAGAGTCTCACTCTGTTGCCCAGGCTGGAATGCAGTGGCACAATCTTGGCTCACTGTAACCTCTGCCTGCTGGGTTCAAGTGATTCTCCTGCCTCAGCCTCCTGAGTGGCTGGGACTACAGGCGTGTGCCACCATACCCAGTTAATTTTTGTATTTTTTGTAGAGATGGGGTTTTGCCATGTTGGCCAGGCTGGTCTCAAATTCTGACCTCAGGTGATCTGCCCACCTCAGCCTCCCAAAATGCTGGGATTACAGGCATGAGGTATCATGCCCGGCCTGTGATACTTCGAGTTTGGTTTTATGAAGCACACAGCTGAGCTGACCCAGACTTCTGACCTACAAAGCTATGAGATAATAAATGGGTGCTCTGTTTTAAGCCCCTAAGCTGTGATAACTTGTTACACTACACATAAAATACAACACCCCAACAGATGCTCATGGGGATGGCAGACTCCCATTTTCCATCCCTCCTTTTGTCCAGACATTTGCTTGCTCTGTGAAATAATGACAGCAGAATCTGTCATCACTGTTTAATGCCAATACTCTCCCTTTTTATTGGTTTAGGAAGAATCATTCAATGAGTGTAAGGTGATGTATGTGAGACCCAACCCTGTTGTCTGCTACAGAACATCTCCATACAACAACGGATACTGTCACAGTAAGCTAGAAGGAATTTTGAACAACTCACCTCATTCGTCCCTCCTTGAGAGGCATAAGTGAACATACACGTATATTTGTCCTAGAGAATGAAAGAAAAAGAAAGATCTGATAGAAGGAAATTTTTATTTTGTTTAATAGACGGGATCTTGCTGTCACCTAAGCTGGAGTGCTGGGGCATAATCACAGCTCACTGCAGCCTCAAACTCCCAGGTTTGAGCGATCCTCCTGCCTCAGCCTCTCAAGTAACTGAGACAATAGGTGCGCAACCACCACACCCAACTAATTTTCCTTTCTTTTTCTTTTTTCTTTTTTTTGAGGCAGAGTCTTGTTCTGTCACCCAGGCTGAAGTGGGATGATCTCAGTTCACTGCAACCTCTGCCTCCCGGGTTCAAGCGATTCTCCTGCCTCAGCCTCCCATGTAGCTGGGATTTACAGGCGCTTGCCACCACGCTTGGCTAATTTTTCATATTTTTGTAGCGATGGGTTTTGCCATGGGACATGGGGACCCTGGACAAGTGAAAACTTTTCTGAGCCTCTATTTTCTCTCTGTTTCTCTTTTTTATCTGAAGCATTTTCTCATCCGTATCTTGGGCGTAACATATAAAGGACTTGGCATCACACCTAGCTTTAAGGAAGTAGTCAGCAAACCAGCCTGGCACGGTGGTTCATACCTGTAATCCCAGCACTTTGGGAGGCCACGGCAGGCAGACGCCTTGAGATCAGGAGTTCAAGACCAGCCTGGCCAACATGGTGGAACTCCATTGCTACTTACACAAAAATTGGCCGGGCACGGTGGATCATGCCTGTAATCCCATCACTTTGGGAGGCCAAATTGGGAGGATCACCTGTGGTCAGAAGTTCGAGACCGCTAGTTAACATGGTTAAACTCCCTCTCTACTAAAAATACAAAAATTAGCTGGGCATGGTGGTGCATGCCTGTAATCCCAGCTACTCGGGAGGCTGAGGCAGGAGAATCACTTGAACTTAGGAGGCAGAGGCTGCAATGAGCCAAGATCACGCCACTGCACTCCAGCCTGGGCGACAGAGTGAGACTCCATCTCAAAAAACAACAACAACAAGAATTATCCGGGTGTGGTGGCACGCGCCTATAATCCCAGTTATTGGGGAGGCTGAGGCAGAATTGCTTGAACCCAGAAGCCAGAGGTTGCAGTGAGCCGAGATCCCGCCACTGCACGTAAGTCTGAAAAAATGAAGTAGTCAAAAACCAGTAAGGATATCATTATTACAGGCGGGGAAAGGGAGGCTGAGAGGGGAAGAGACTTTGCTGATAAGCTGATAACCCTTACAGGGCTGAAGACCCGGCCTCACTTCCTCGGTGAGGGGGGATCTTGTGCAACGGAAGGAAGAGGAACTTCCTCCCTCGTCGGAGCTGCAGCGACTGACTTCCTTCAGGCCCAGGAGGGCAGATGCCCCTTAGCCTCCTGCCGCTCCCATCACTGCCCCCTCCCCACCTCTGCGTCTGGAGGGCAGGGTTGCCTGGACACTCTAGGCAGGTGACAAGTGATCACGCCCCCTCAACGCCGCTGGCGCCCACAAGGCACAGCTCCCCATGAGTTCAGTCCTGCCCCAGTGGTGACCCCGGTCTCAATGTGCCGCGCTCACCAATCAGCCTCCAACCCTAACAAACCGCACCCCTTCCTCAGTACCCACCTCCACGGTCCGCGCCCCTTCCTCAGGCCACGCCCCCAGTACTCCGCGCCCCCTCCCCCGGCCTGCCAGCACTCGAAATACCCGGGACGGCGGTGGCACGTACCCCCGGGCCCACGTTATGGGAGAAGGAATGCACGACGCCGCCGGGCCGCACGTCAAACGCCACCGTCGTGGGCTCGGACACCGCCTCCGCCGGGCTCAGCGCCACGGCCCCTAGGAGCAGCGCAGCCCACAAGCTCGCGCCTACGCCGTTCCACCCTCCGCTGGGCGCCGCCATGTTGGACAAGGGTCCTCAGGGCAAGGGCGGGCGGACGGGGCGCGGCGAGGGACACGTGGGGCGTCCGCTGGAGGCCACGTCGGCGTAGGCTGTATCACGTGACCTGGCGCTCCCCGCCCGGGGCCGCCATCTTGGGGGCAGGACTTTGCCGAGGGGCTGCTTACCCCTAGAGACCCTGCGTAACCGGGCGGTCATTGGAGGGTCCCTCAGGTGGTAATGGAGTTCGTTTCGGGGGCTCAGGATCCCTCACCAGCCGTGTGGCTGACTGCAGCTCTTTCAGTTAGGAAATGTACAGGGAGTGAGGGAAATCGAAAGTCACCATTAAGCGAACTTCTCATAATCGTTGCAGTCAAGATGTGTGTGCATCGATATTCAAAATTAGCGGGGGGAAAGTAGGATGAGAAGCAGGATACTTGCTTTTGTTTCCCTCTTGTTGCCCAGGCTGGAGTGCAGTGGCGCGATCTCGGCTCACTTGTAACCTCCGCCTCCCGGGTTCAAGTGATTCTCCTGCCTCAGCCTCCCGAGAGGCTGGGACTACAGGTGTGCGCCACCACGCCCGGCTAATTTTTGTATTTTTGGTAGAGACAGGTTTTCACCATGTTGGCCAGGCTGGTCTCGAGTTCCTGACCTCAAGTGATCCGCCTCCCTTAGCCTCCCAAAGTGCTGGGATTACAGGTGTCAGCCATCAAGCCCGACCAGCCTGTGTATTTGTTAATAGGATTATGTGGGTGTTCACTTCCTGGCTTTGATAAACTGGCTTGTCCTAGGGTTACAGACGATGTTCACATTAGGGGCAGTTGGATGAAGCGTGTTAGGAAACCCTACAGTTTCTGCAGGTTTTTTGGGAGGCTAAAATTATTTCAAAATAAAAAGTTAAAAAGAAAATAATCCCTACCTCAAGGAGTTGTTGGGAGGATTAAGTGAGGGAATGAAGTTCCCACACCAGGACGAATCAACTAAGAATTATATATTCTAGCTGTTGCTATCATTAGATCCCAAGTTTTGGGAAGTCATTCTTTGATTACAGACGCCTTAACATTTTAAGAAAACACCAGTGGCCAGGTCTGGAGGGTCAAGAATTAAACTGGTGTTTCCAGTTCTTCCCAACTGGCAAAAAGACAGAATCCAGAGAGAAAACATCAGAGATGACTCCTAAGATGGGTTATAATGCACCCTTCGAGGAAGTAAATCACTCTACTCCATAGCTGAGCCCCAGGGAGGTGAGAAGGATCCCAGTGGAGGCTGACTCCTCTGCCAATGACAGAAGTCCAAGCCAGTTGCCTTTCTGCAGTGGCAGCCTGTTCTAAATTGGGATACCTGCTTGCGTTAGGAAATTTCTTGGCCAGGCGTTACGGGAGTTCATGCCTGTAATTCCAACCCTTCGGGAGGCCAAGGTAGGTGGATTGCTTGACCTCAGGAGTTCTAGACCAGTCTGGGCAACATAGTGAGACCCCATTCCTATATATTTCTCATATGTATATTTTTTAAAGATAGCTGGGCATAGTGGTGGTCGCCTGTAATCCCAGCTACTTGGGAGGTTGGGACAGGAGAATCTCTTCAACCCGGGAGGCAGAGGTTACAGTGAGCTGAGATCATGCCACTACACTCCAGTCTGGGTGACAGAGTAAGACTTCGTCTTAATAAATAAACAAATCTCTTCCTCCATGTAGCTGTCTGTTCCAGACCCATGAGACACTGTCTCCATAAACTGGACAAGCACAGTGCAGCCCTGCTCCTTAGGTGAGTGACACAGCACGGTTCCACTGATGGAGTTCCCATTACCTTACCACGGTGTTCGGCTTTCAGCCTGTCACCATGAAGGATTCGATGCATAGCCAAGCTCTGCTGCTAACAAGGAATTTCAGTTGTGAGCTGTTGGGAGTCCGCTGCTGAACCCAGGCAGGTTGTGTGTATGTGTGTGCATGCCTGTGTGTGTTCTTTCCAGAAAGGTTTCAGCCCCAAGTTTCCCCCACCCACCACAAATCATCACACTAAAAGGATTAAAAGAAAAACAAGGCTGGCCCCAGTACTTTGGGAGGCAGATCACTTTGAGCTCAGGATTTTAAAAACTGCCTGGTCAAGCTGGCAAGACACCGTCCCTATAAAAAATACAAAAACATTAGCTGGGCATGATGGCTTGTGCCTGTAGTCCCACTTACTTGGGAGGCTGAGGCCAGAGGATCACTTGAGCCATGGAAGCAGAGGTTGCAGTGAGCCGAGATCACACCACTGCACTCCAGCCTGGGTGACAGAGTGAAACCCTGTGTCAAAAGAAAAAACAAAAAAACAGAAAAAGAAAACAAGGCTGGGCACAGTGGCTCTTGTAATCTCAACACTTCTCAACACTTTGGGAGGCCAAGGTGGGAGGATCACTTGAGCCCAGGAGGTCGAGGTTGCAGTAAGCTGTGATTATACCACTGCATTCCTGCCTGGGTGACAGAGGAGCAAACAGCAAATTATTCCACAGATCCCACTAATCATGACATGAAGTCTGTCACCTAAAGGACAAGATTCGATCACACGAATATCAGATTTTTCATTTTTTTTTTTTTTTTTTTGAGACATGGTCTTGCTCTGTCGCCCAGGCTGGAATCCACCCACCTTGGCATCCAAAAGTGCTGGGATTACAGGTGTGGGCCACCGCGTTCAGCCTTGTATGTTTTTTTAAGCCCACTTTTTTTTTTTTAAGTGGAAATTTCCAAAGGATGGAGCAAGTGGATCAAGCAGGGCAGTCCATCCCTGCTGTTAGAAACGGAGCCCAGATGCCCCACGCATTGCCAACAGGGTCTCCCTGGGTGTCTTGGCTGTTGGGACAATGTGAGGAGGTCCTTGGCTTGTCATGGTTCTCAGGGTGCAGAGTCTCAGGTAGAAAAGGAGGCGTCAGCCAGGTGAGGATCCAGCATGGAGGATGCTGCAATTTGGGCCCGGGGGGTCAGACCAGGCCACACATGACAGCCAGAGCTGAGTCCCTGGAGACCGGTAGACCTTCCTAGACCAGCGAGGACAGGACTACCCTCATCAGGTGGCTGGGGCCATCCTCTTTGGGTCAGTCTGATCAGGGCATGGTGCCCAGGCAGCCCCAGCACCCCCGCAGTGCTTGAAGTTGGCAGTACCCTTCTGCTGTGTCTTGTCTGTTGCCCCCCGGAAGCCCCTCCCACTCAGGAGCCCCAGGACTTAGAAGGAACCTCAGGCAGGTGACATGTTTCCATCTGGAATCGTTTAATGTGTCTACTTCTTCCACGCATAATTATAAAAGAATAAGAATCGACAAAAATATTTTCTTTCCATAATATGTAGAGGTGGTTTGTTTCTGTTTTTTTTTTTTTTTCTTTTCTTTTTACTTTTTTTTTGCCCGCCCCGGCAGAGCTCTTGGCGGGGAGGGAAAGGGAGGAGGAAATATAACCCTGAGGTGGGGATGGTTCAGCTCCCAACCCCGGAACCCCCGGTGTGTACGGGCCAGGCAGACACATGTGGCCGGGCGGCTGGGCTGGGGAGGGAACAGCCGCCACTGACCAGCAGAGCGTAGAAGTTCGGTGCGTTTCAGTGCCTGCCTGAAAGCTTGGGGACAGGAGGGCTGTCCACAGGTGGTGCCCCCTGTGGGCCCTGGCTGCTCCTCATGTGGGGCCCGCATGACCCTCTGCTCGGGCTTGGGAAGAAATGGAGCCTACCAGGTGCTGGGTTGCAACCCCACTGCCTGGTGTGGACCCCGAGTCTCGATTTAGGCACCCCTTGCTTTCTGTCTTCTGTTTTTTATTTATTGTGAGACGGAGTTTCGCTTTTGTTGCCCAGGCTGGAGTGCAATGATGCAATCTTGGCTCACCGCAACCTCAGCCTTCTAGGTTCAAGCGATTCTCCTGCCTCAGCCTCCCGAGTAGCTGGGATTACAGGCGTGAGCCACCACGCCTGGCTAATTTTTTGTATTTTTAGTAGAGACAGGGTTTCCCCATGTTGGTCAGGCTGGTCTTGAACTCCCGACCTCAGGTGATCCGCCCGCCTCAGCCTCCCAAAGTGCTGGGATTACAGACGTGAGCCACCGCGCCCGGCCTGTCTTTTAAATAATTATGAAAAATATCCCCTCAAACAAAACACAAACATGAATTGGGAAGGCTGGCAGGGGGGACAGGCAATTGCATGCTTGGGTGCTGGGGACGGTGGCTGGCTGGGCCAGGGGACCGAGAGGTCACAGGGAGCCCCGGGTGGAGGGCAGCCCGCTCCTCTGAGTCTCTTCTGGCCTCTCCAGTGCCTATCAGCGTGTGACCTCCTCCTCCCAGAAGGTGGGGAGAGGAGGGGCTGGCCCGAGACCACCATCTCTCTATCTCGGCAACCAAGAAGCAGCGGACATAAAACCCAGGAGCATTTTAAAAAGGATAAAAGGCGTCGGGGCGGTGAAGGCAGCGGCTCCTTGGAGCTGGCCAGCGCGGGGCGGGACAAGGTGCCTCATTGGGGCCCGCGGGCCACTCAGTCCCTTCTGCCTGGTCCCCGCGGAGGCTGCAGCCACTTGTGCTGTGATGTGGCGGCTCCCGGCGGGCAGGCTCAGAGGTATTCCTGTAGAAAGTGCAGCAACGTGACTTCATAGTGCTCGCCCGACTCGGGGCAGCGAATACTGTGTCTCTCGTTGGGGTAGATCTGTGGGAAGACAGGAGGCAGGGCTGGGGGACGTGGCCGGACCCCTCCTCGTCCTAGGCTCCTCCCTTATTCTGGCTCAGGGCATCCAGGAGTGCCCAGGTGCTCTGAGGCCCACGGATCTGGGTTTGAATCCCACCTCAGCTGTTGACTTGCAGTGTCACTCTGGGCCCCTCTCAAAAATGGGGTAAATCCGGACCTCACAGACTCTTTGGGAAGGTTTGGTAAGACAAAGTTTACAAACACCTTGCAGTATGCGCTTGCACAGAGCAAAGATTTAGCAAGAAACCGTGTGCCTCTTTCCCCCAAACCTGCTGACGGGTGAGCAGCTCATCTCTGTGGGTGAGGTGGCTGAGGCTTCAAGCTTCAGGAACATCTGGTGCCCTGGTCTCGCGCCATTTCCACTTTCCAAAAGGCATGTGACTAGCTCTGGGCCTTAGGACAGCTGTCTCGGAGGATTTGTGAAGTGTTTTCTGGGTCCTCTTAGCACCCAAGGGGGGATCAAGCCAAGAGGCAGGCAGGGAGACGGAACTCCCCAGGCTCCTGAGACCTGGCCCAGCCAACACCAGGCCCGGGGGTGGATCCACACAGTGGGTGCAGGTCCTGCCTCTGGCCATGAACGAGGGCTCTGGGGGCACTGATGGACAACCCCTATAGCTCCCCACTGCCCCCTAGGGGTTGGTAGGACCAAGGCATGAAAATAACCCCAGGTTCTCCACAAAGAACTCTGGGACTGGTTGGCAGCAGGGGCAGGTGGCCCATCTGCACCACCTCCTGCCAGTGAGATGGGTTTCTGAACCATACCTTCCTCTCTAGGCTCCTGGCCCCCACCCTTGCCCATCACCCTGGGAATGCACCACGCCACCCACCCACTGGTTTCCCCTCCTCTACTCTTGCCTTCTTTTTTTTTTTTTTTTTTTTTTTTTTTTTTTGAGACGGAGTCTTGCTCTGTCGCCCAGGCTGGAGTGCAGTGGCCAGATCTCAGCTCACTGCAAGCTCCGCCTCCTGGGTTCACGCCATTCTCCTGCCTCAGCCTCTGGAGTAGCTGGGACTACAGGCGCCCGCCACCTCGCCCAGCTAGTTTTTTGTATTTTTTTAGTAGAGACGGGGTTTCACCATGTTAGCTAGGATGGTCTTGATCTTGTGACCTCGTGATCCGCCCATCTCGGCCTCCCAAAGTGCTGGGATTACAGGCTTGAGCCACTGCGCCCGGCCTACTCTTGCCTTCTTTAATCCATCCCTGGATGAATCACGAGTTTGATGACACCATCCCCAACCTAGACCTCTGCGAGGACTTGCCAGTCTGACATCAAGAGCAGCTTCCAGGTCCTGCTGCCCCAGGCACCTCAAGGGCCCACTCCTTCCCCAGCCCAGGCACTGGCACTCCCTGGGGCAGACTCTACTGCCCTTGCCACCAGCCATATGCACATGTTGTGCCCATGCCTTTATGCCACTCTGGGTCCCAGCTGCCTGGTTACTTTTTCCTCTTGGCCTAAGAGGGCAGAGAGAGGGGCTGTCTGGCTCCCCAGTGAGCTTCCAAACCAAGCCCAAGGCCTGGCATGTGACAAATGTGATTTGTGCACAAAGAGGGCCTGGGGCCGCCAGCCACCTGGTCCAGATGTTTTGAGGTCTTTGAAACAGAAGGTGAAGTGCACTCTATCTGTCCCACACAATGCCATGTGCCCACCCCACGGCCTGTCTCATCTCACGTTCCACTTCCTGTGGGGAGGCAGTGAGACAGGACCTGGGGCCCACCCTGCGTGCTGAATGCTTTTCTTTTCTTTTTTCTTTTTTTTTTGGAGATGGAGTCTCGCTCTGCTGCCCAGGCTGGAGTACAGTGGCGTGATCTCGGCTCACTGCAAACTCTGCCTCCCAGGTTCAAGCGATTCTCCTGTCTCAGCCTCCAGAGTAGCTGGGATTACAGGCGCCCACCACCACACTCGACTAATTTTTGTATTTTTAGTAGAGACGGGGTTTTGCCATGTTGGCCAGGCTGGTCTCAAACTCCTGGTCTCAAGTGATCCACCCGCCTCGGCCTCCCAAAGTGCTGGAATTACAGGCGTGAACCACCGCGCCCAGCCTGAATGCTTTTCTGACAGACTTTGGCCCGAGCAGCCTCCCAGGAGGCCGAGTTATCATGTCCGTTTCAAAGACGCAGAAACGAGGTGTAAGAGTAAATGCTATCCCAGCTACCTGGCCCCTGGGAGGGCAGTGGGCTCGGGTCTCAGGCTGGGAAGAGACATCTGAAGTTCTATTCCAGCCCTGCCTGACATCACCCCCGGGGCTGCTTGGGATGTAGGGTGTTGGTGGAGGGTACTGCCAAGAGATCAGCTCATCACACCACAAGGCGGCTCTGCCTCCCTCCTGCTCTGCAGCCCCATTTCCCGACTCTGTTGAAAGGCAACAGGGCGCTCCCCACCGGACAGAGCATGCCGAGGCGCCCAGGAAGCAGAAATTGTCTGCAGTCCACAGGTATAATAAAACCTGGCCCTCTTGCCTCCAAGATACCTCCCGAATCTCCTGCTGGAACAACTATGGACCACGTCCCACTGTCCCCCACAGGCCGTCCACAAAGCAGCCAGAGAAATGTGGGTCAAACGGCAAGCCGCCCCACTCTACACTCTGCTCACAGGGCCGGGACACCTCCCATCACCTTCAGATGGAAATCCAGCCGAAGCCCAACCCCCACCGGGGCCCCGCCCCTCTAGAGCAGAAGCCCCACCCTCCTCACTGAGGCCCCCCATCTCTACAGTGGAAGCCCCACCCTCCTCACCACTGAGGCCCTGCTCCCCGACCGAGCCCCACCCTCTTCACTACAGAGGCCCTTCCTCACACCAAGCCCAACCATTTACTGCAGAAGCCCCACCCACCGCAATACTGAGGCCCCGTCCCTCTGCAGAAGCCCCACACCCCTCGCCAGAGGCCCCGCCCATAACCCATGCCCACCCCTTAGCGCAGAAGCCCCGCCCACCTAGACTGAGCCCCACGTTGCTGCCGAGGCTCCACCCACTCCCCCCACTCTCCTCCCGCTCGGTCCCCCAAGCCTGGCTGGCTCCACTCACTCTAACACCCTTCACTGCTGCCTCCTCAAGGAATGCTTGGCCCCAGCCCCTTAGTAAGGAGCCTACTAGGGCCTTCAGCACCCAGCGGTTTCTTCTACGCAATTTCTCAGTTTCAAATAAAGACCGTCTGTGGGGCAATTTCGGTAAGGGTTCCTCCCTCCATTAGGCCCGGAGCAGGGGTGGGTGTGGCAGCCCCCGACCCCGTGCTCCCAGCACCGAAGGCAGGCGGAACCCTGAGCTGTCAAGACAGGACTGATCCATCAATGGCCCCGGGAGCTGGGAGGGCGGGGGCATGGGGCAGTGGGGTGGGGGGCTGGGAGCCCCAGATCCCCCAGGGAACCCCTGATCACAGTGGGAAGCCACCCCGCCCCGCCCCACCCCATCCCCCACTTCCAGGGCTCTGTCGCCGAAGCCCCCAAGGGCCACCCACCTGGAGCTGGTAAGGTTTCCCTGCTCGGATCAATTGGGAGACGAGGAAGTTTGTGTGGAAAAAGTGCACGTTTTCGTCCAGGAAGCCATGGAGGATGAGCAGGCGGTTGGGCCTGGTAAACAGAGGGGTAAGGATCTGAGGCCAGGGATTGTCTGCGGGGTAGGAAGAGAACTAACTGATCACAAGGTCAGGAGTTTGAGACCAGTCTGGCCAACATGGTGAAACCCCGTCTCTACTAAAAATATATTTTAAAAAAATTAGCCAGGTATGGTGGCAGGTGCCTGAAATCCCAGCTACTTGGGAGGCTGAGGCAGGAGAACTGCTTGAGCCTGGGAGGCAGAGGTTGCAGTGTGCTGAGATCACGCCACTGCACTCCAGCCTGGGCGACAGATCAAGACTGCGTCTCCAAAAAAAAAAAAAAAAAAAAGATTCAGTAGCGGTACACGCCTGTAGTCCAGCTACTCGGCTGGCTGACGTGGGAGGATCGCTTGAGCCCAGGAGGTGGAGGCTACAGTGAGCTATGATCATACCACTGCACTCCAGCCTGGGTGACAGAGCAAGACCCCATCTCTAAATTAAATTGAAAAAACAAAATAAAAATAAAACCCCAGGCCGGGTGCAGTGCCTCATGCCTGTAATCCCAGTACTTTGGGAGGCCAAGCTGGGTAGATTGCTTGAGTCCAGGTGTTTGAGACCAGCTTGGGCAACATGGCAAAACCTTGTCTCTACAAAAATATTTAAAAGGGCCGGGCGCGGTGGCTCAAGCCTGTAATCCCAGCACTTTGGGAGGCCGAGACGGGCGGATCACGAGGTCAGGAGATCGAGACCATCCTGGGTAACACAGTGAAACCCCGTCTCTACTAAAAATACAAAAACTTAGCCGGGCGAGGTGGCAGGCGCCTGTAGTCCCAGCTACTCAGGAGGCTGAGGCAGGAGAATGGCGTGAACCCGGGAGGCGGAGCTTGCAGTGAGCTGAGATCCGGCCACTGCACTCCAGCCTGGGTGACAGAGCGAGACTCCGTCTCAAAAAAAAAAAAAAAAAAAAAAAAAAAAAAAAAAATTTAAAAGTTAGCCAGGCGTGGTGGTGCACACCTGTGGTCCAGCTGAGCCTAAGGCAGGAGGATCACCTGAACCCTGGGAGGGTGCAAAATGAGCTATGATTAAAAAAAAAAAATGCTGGGCACGGTGGCTCACACTTTGGGAGGCCAAGGCAGGTGGGTCACTTGAGGCCAGGAGTTCAAGACCAGCCTGGGCAACATGGTGAAACCCTGTCTCTACTAAAGATACAAAAATTAGCTGAGTGTGGTGGTGCATGCCTGTAATTCCAGCTACTCAGGAGGCTGAGGCACGAGAATTGCTTGAACCCGGGAGGTGGAGGTTGCAGTGAGCTGAGATTAAACCATTGCACTCCAGCCCAAACAACAGAGTGAGACTCTCTCAACAAAACAAAACAAAAACCCACCTAGGTCTGCTGCTCTCTGTGGTCTGGAGTATGGCCTGGGCTACTGGTGAGGCCAACATGTGGCCTCACCGGAATCGGCTGCCCTAGCCCTTCCTGTCCGATATGGGAGCCAGTGGCCACACGTCGCTGTTGAAATTCCAGTTTACATTCATCCAAATTAACTGAACTTATGAACCCATTGAGACAGCGCACAGATTGGTGGTGTCCCGGGACGGGGAGTGGCTGCTAAGGAATGGGAGCAGGGTCTGACGCTGGAGTACTGGGAAGGTTCTGGAGCCAGGGAGCAGCCACACAACACTGCAAATGCACCGAGGGCTGCCTTCAGGTGACTTTTAGGTTCTGTGAACTTTACCACAATAAATTATTATTTTTTGAGACAGAGTCTCGCTCTGTTGCCCAGGCTGGAGTGCAGTGGGGTGATCTCAGCTCACTGCGACCTTACCCTTCCAGGTTCAAGCGATTCTCCTGCCTCGGCCTCCTGAGTAGCTGGGATTACAGGTGTGTGTCACCACACCTGGCTAATTTTTATACTTTTAGTAGAGACGGGTTTTCACCGTGTTGGTTAGGCTGGTCTTGAACTCCTGACCTCAAGCAATCCACCCACCTCAGCCTCCCAAAGTGCTGTGATTACAGATGCGAGCCACCGTGCCTGGCCTATTGTTATTATTATTGTTTTTGAGACAGTTTCTCTCTGTCGCCCAGGCTGGAGTGCAGTGGCGTGATGTTGGCTCACTACAAACTCCACCTGCCGGGTTCAAGCGATTCTCCTGCCTCAGCCTTCTGAGTAGCTGGCATTACAGGCATGTGCCACCACACTTGGCTAATTTTTTATGTTTTTTTGTAGAGCTGGGGTTTCACCATGTTGGCCAGGCTGGTCTCGAACTCCTACCTTAAGCGATCCTCCTGCCTTGGCCTCCCAAACTACCCAGGCAGATTCTTTTTTTTTTTTGAGTCAGAGTCTTGCTCTGTTGCCCAGGCTGGAGTGCAGTGGCACTATCTTGACTCACTGCATGCTCCGCCTCCTGGGGTCATGCCATCCTCCTGCCTCATCCTCCCGTGTAGCCAGGACTACAGGCACCCACCACCACGCCCAGCTAATTTTTTGTATTTTTAATAGAGATGGGGTTTCATTGTGTTAGCCAGGATGGTCTCAATCTCCTGACCTCGTGATCCACCCGCCTCGGCCTCCCAAAGTGTTGGGATTACAGGCGTGAGCCACCGCACCTGGCCCGTGCCCAGGCAGATTTTTAACCCTCCAGGTGACTGCATGGGACTCCAGGGAACATTTTCTGGAGACGTGCCAGAAAATGGGAACACTGTTTTCTCTCCATCAGAGAATAAGACCCATGTTAAAAGCACAAAATGGGACATCTGAGCTGGTCCCTGGCCCTGTGGACGTCTATGTCCAGAAGCACAAGACAGAGGCTGTGATGGGGCCCCGTGCAGGATGCAGTGCAGGGGAGTGGGGGATGCCTGCCTGTGAAAAGCAGTGACTCGAATTCCCTCATCTTCCCCAGGGCAGGGCTGGGAGCCTCGTTCCCCAGACAAGCATCCCCAGGTGCCCCTTCCTGCAAGGTGGGCAGGAGGGGACTGTGAGGCACATGCAGGCAGACACCACCACAGGAGCGCAGGGCAGAGGTGGGAGCATGGCCTGAGGCTCCCGGGGTGGGGCTGGCTGGGGCAGGAGACACCTGATGGAGACAGCAGGTGCCGGGGTGCAGAAGCCCCAGGGAGGACCGCAGGGCAGGGCAGCGGCCTTACTCGTTAGGCAGCTTCTCCACGTGCAGGGCCACGGAACCGGCCTCATAGCCATGCTGGTTGTTCTCGGGGACGTCCATGTAGCGCTCAGTGTACCCTGTGTCATAGGCCATCCAGACGGTGACTGGGGCGCCCGCGATGGCCACCTGAGGGACACAGCAGACAGATGGGGGCAGAGGGAGAGAGAGAGAAACAGGCGTCGGGTCCTAGAGCCAGCATCAGCCGCTGTCCCGAGGCCGCCCTGGAGCCCGTGAGGAGCGCTCATGCACACGGGACTGGCAAGGGAGGGGCCCTCAGACCGCGTGGCCCCTGTGGACGGTGCGTGGCTCGGGGTTGGGCAGGGTGCCACAGGCGGGCAGGTGCGGCCCCTCCCCGCCGCCGCAGAGGGCCGGGTCCCACTGCCCGTCTGCCTCCTCCTCCTCCTCATCGCCGCCGCCCCGCAGTGCCCTGACTGCCGCCGGCCTGGGGCCCCCCCGCCGCTCTGCACACCATGCCCCACCTCTGCCCATCCGAGGCCGGGGTCCCGGGCTCAGCCTCCCACAGAGAGCTGCTGGCGGGGTTTTGTGCAGCCGGATGCCATCCTGCGGTCGGCGGTGGCGGGCAATGAGGAGGGGGGCTCGGCCCCGTGGGGCTGCTGCGGGGAGAAACAGCCACGTGGCAAGGCCCCTGCCGAGGCGCCTCCCCGGGGGGTGGGCTCCGGGTGGCGCGGGCGGTGGGCAAACGCGGCGTAGTTGGGGAAGGGGGCGGGGAGGGGCGCGGCTGAGGCCGGCCAGGGGTGGGACTCACCTTGAACACCTGGGGCTTGTGGATTAGCCCCATGAGCGAGAGGAAGCCCCCGTAGGACCAGCCATGGATGGCAACTCGGCTCAGGTCGATGAAGCCATACTTCTCCGCCACGAACTGCAGGCCCTCCACCTGGTCCTCGATCTCCACCTGGCCCTGAGGGATGAAGCCGGGCACCTCTCAGTGGCCTCCTCCCGGTGTGCCCCTCCCCTGCAGTGACAACTCTGCTCCTTTCAGGGCATCTCTCCTTGTTGGATGAAAAGTGGCTCACTGGAAACCCCCTGTCCCTCCACGCCTTGCCAACCCTGCCCGCTATCTGGGTGGCTGGACAGATCCAGCAGCCACCCTGCTCTGCCACCTCCCAGGTGAGTGGCTCTAGGAGCCACGTCTCCTCTCAGGGCCTCAGTTTGTCCATCCCTAATACAGGGACATTAACAGGAAGAGGACCCATTTTCCAGAGGGCACGAGGAAGAAAAAGACGGGGGTGCCCAGGCATGTGCAAGGGCACAAAGAATGGCTGGTGCCGTCGCCGTCGTCACTACCAGCCACATCCCACCACCGCCACTGCCACGGTTTCAATGCTGGCGTCCCCTCTGAAGTCCGTGCTGAGATCCCCACTGCGGCCTTTAAGTGACTGAGCCATGGGGCCCACTCATGTGAATGGGATGAGGGTCCCTTATAAACGGGCCTGATGGAGGCAGGGCACGCCTTTTCCGCCCCTCGCAACCCCTCTGCCGTGTAGGAGGCAGCACAGGGCCCCTCTGGAAGGTGTGCCAACCAAGCGTCCTCCTGGGAACAGAGCAGCCCTCCCCGACACAGCCCTGCCTTGGCCTTGGACCTCCCAGCCTCCAGAACTGAGACACTTTCATTCTTTATAAATCCCCAGGCTGTGGGGCTTTGTTCCAGCAGCGCAAAGGGGCTGAGATGGTCGCCATCACCACCGTCGTCATCACCACTGTCGGCACAACTTCCACGGCCACTGGCCCTGGCCAGCCCCGCCCTGGGGACTTCCTGTGGACCCGGCCTGGCCTGCGGTGTCTGGCTGCATCTGGGTTGCAGCCTCTTGGGTTCTGTGTGCTCAGGCACCGGGCAGGATGGACGGATGCCTCTGTCCTTGCAGGGCACAGCCCAGAGCTGAGCAGCAAAGCATACGTCCCCTTTTGTTGTAAAAGGTCGTCTCATTGAGCCTGTGTCGCCCCAGCCAGAAGTGCCCTTCTGCGGGGGGTACTCCAGAGCCCCCCCACGCCCCACACCCACACGGCCCAGGGCTCCCTTCCCAAGACCGGAGGGACCTAGAGCAACAGGGAGGAGTTATTACCATTTGGTTTTTCAGGGCCCCTTCGAACCGAAGCCCCCGCTGACAGGAGCCCCTGCCGTCAATCACGACCACGGCATAGCCCAGGGAGGCCAGCGTGTTGAGCCGCAAGTACTTGATGCCTTTGAAGGAGTTATTCACCAGCTGCACCTGTGGGGAGGTGAGGGGCAGCAGTACAGCAGGAGATGCCGGGCAGGACAGGCTGAGCAGGGGAGATGCCGGCAGGCTGGGGACTGGGCCGGGCCAGGCTGAGACCTTGGAGCCTAATGAAGGCACCTGTGCCCTGGAGGCTCTGGATGGACACCTGGGAGTGACAAGGCGCGAGGGGCCCACACTTGGGACCCTGCTTGGGAGAAGGGAAGGCCGCTGTCAGGCTCCTTCTCAGCTGGGCCACTGCCCCAGTCCTGCCTGGAACCACCACTCTGGCACGATGGACAGTGGGGTGGCTCACTCTCAGGTGGGGCCACCTGGGCGCTGCGGGGTGCTGAGCAGCCACTCTGGGCCAGGGGAACTCCCAGTGGTGATGAACCACAAAGTCCCCAGACATCGCCCCGTATCCTCTAGGGGAACAGAGCTGCTCTGGGTAAGATGTGCGCCTGAGATGGTCCACCTGCCAATCTGCTGCCTGCTCCTGACCCCTGCTCCAGGAATTGGGCCCAGGGCCCATGGCCACCTCTAACCTGGAGACTAGGGGGCTTCCCAGAGGAACAGGGGAGTCAGCAGGTGGAGGGGTAAGGGGAGGCCATCCGGGCAGGGTGGGGAGCATGCAAACGGCCACAGAGGCAGGAGAGTGAGGGGCTCCGAGGACCCTGTGTAGTCAGGGCAGGCGGGATGGGCTGGAGCACCAGGCAGGTGGCCAGGGAGCCTCCTCTGGTTGACCCTTCTATGGCTGGCGCTTGAGTGGGGATGGGGAGTCCTCAGGTGGATGGTGGGGTGGGGGCCTTGGGGAGCAGGTGTGCACCCACCTGGGGGCCTCCATACACAAAGAGGACGGTGGGGTGCTTCTTCCCTGGCTGCAAGGCGTGGGGCTTGTAGATCATGCCGTAGAGCCGCACGTCTGAGCGCGTGTGGAAGTGGAAGATCTCTGGAGGCACGTAATCCGGGGGGCAGCCTGCGGGAGACAGGGTGGCTATCTGGCTGCCCAGGGAAGCCACATCTGGCCGACACACTTGTTCTCCTGCCCACCCCAAGCCTCGGAGGGTGGACCAAAGCACCTCCTCTTTTCCTGGGCTTCCCGAGAGTTGATAATTGAAAAAAAAAACATTTTTTTTAAATTAAAATAAGATTTGTACAGTTTTTGTAGAGATGGGGTCTCATCTCCCTGTTGCCCAGGCTGGTCTCAACTTCCTGGCCTCAAGCGATCCTCCCACCTCGGCCTCCTGAGTAGGGTCACTGCTATTTTTGCAAAGCAACAGTGGTTGTCCAATTAGGATGGTGGGGGTTTTTCTTTTTTTTTTTTTTAATTTTTTTTTATTTTTATGTTTTTTCTCTTTATTTATTTATTTATTTTTTGAGACAGAGTCTGTTGCCAGGCTGGAGTACAGTGGCGTGATCTCAGCTCACTGTAACCTCTGCCTCCCAGGTTCAAGCGATTCTTCTGCCTCAGCCTCCCGAGTAGCTGGGACTACAGGCACACGCCACCATGCCCGGCTAATTTTTTTGTATTTTTAGTAGAGATGGGGTTTCACCATGTTGGCCAGGATGGTCTCGATCTCTTGACCTCGTGATCCACCCGCCTCAGCCTCCCGAAGTGCTAGGATTACAGGTGTGAGCCACAATGCCTGGCCCTCTTTTTCTTTTTGTTTTCAAGACAAAGTCTTGGGATCTCGGCTCACTGCAACCTCCACCTCCTGGGTTCAAGCGATTCTCCTGCCTCAGCCTCCTGAGTAGGTAGGATTATAGGTGCATGGCACCACGCCCGGCTAATTTTTTTGTATTTTTAGTAGAGAGAGGGTTTTATCATGTCGGCCTAACTTGTCTCGAATTGCTTGTTTTTTTTTTTTGTTTTTTTTTTTTTTGTTGTTGTTGTTGAGATGGATTCTCATTCTGTCACCCAGGCTAGAGTGCAGTGGCATGATCTCAGCTCACTGCAACCTGCACCTTCCGGGTTTGAGCAATTCTCCTGCCTCAGCTTCTCCAATAGCTGGGATTACATGTGCTTGCCACCACGCTTGGCTAATTTTTGTATTTTAGTAGAGATGGGGTTTCACCGTATTAGCCAGGTTGGTCTTGAAATTCTGTCCTTAGGTGATCCACCCACCTTGGTCTCCCAAAGTGCTGGGATTATAGACGTGAGCCACCACAGCCAGCCATCGAACTCCTGACCTCAGGTGACCCGCCCACCTTGGCCTCCCAAAGTGCTGGGATTACAGGCGTGAGGCACTGCACCTGGCCCAGTTTTTTCTTTAAATAAATGTATGTAGGTAAATTTTGGTGGGGCAATTTATAGGAAGATGAGTAAAGGGTACTACAGGTCTACGGGTAGCAGAAGTTTACTGTGGAGGGCCAGATAGCAAATATATTGGGCTCTGGGAACTGGGCGTGGCAGGGCACACACTCTGTGCCGTGTCTCTATGTCATCTGTTGCAGTAGCGCTATGTGGCCACAGACCACACAGAGGGACTGCACGTGGCTGGATTTGACAGCAGTCGGCCTGCTCCTAGTGCAAGCAGTCTTCAAACGTGGTACAGACTGGGAGTTTTGGGAAACAGTGCCTCGATCCTCAGGGCACTGGGGTTCTGGTCTCTGCCCCCACTTCTAGGCTGGCTGCCCTGCTGAGCCCCTTCCCCTCCCTGGCCCCCATCTCTTCATCTGAAGCCAGGGCCCCAGCTCCTGGCCGTGTCGGTGTGGACAGGAGCGGGAGGACTGGGCTGTGGAGGGAGGCCTGGGATCTGTTTCTGCTCAGGGGGTGAGGGCATCACAAAATGCTTTCCAGCCCACATAATACCCAGCATATGCTGGAAACTCGTTGTGTCTAGAATGTTCTGGAAGCCCACCAACACAGCAGAGACGGGCCACGGTGGATTGTCCTTGTACTGAGTGATGCCTGAGAGCCTGGCAGTGTGCTGACCCACTGGTTTTCATCCTGCACTCTGTATATACAGTTTCGTTGATAAAGAAACACTTCATAGTGATACGCTGATGTGTGTGATGGAGCCAGCACTGGAACCCGGAGTCACCAATGCAGGGTCCTGGCCAACCTCCAGGTTCTGGGCAAGGTGTCAGGTTGTCTCATTTTCTGAGGCCCCCCTGTGACTGACCCTTTGCTCCTTTTCCTGATAAAGGCCTCGGAGTGTCGACTCTGAGCAGGTGCTGCTGTAAGCGGCAGTCTCTGGGGCCGGGACACCGTAAAGGGCCCTCTGCGTGCGGCTGTGGCCAGGACTCCAGGGTTCTGGAGGAGGTGAAGTGGAAAGCCTGATAACCACGGCGGGTTTCAAAGCAGTGTGGGTGGACTCTGGCATCCCGGCCACCCCTGTATGGAACGCCACTGTTCAAAATGTTTTTTGGTTTTTTTTGAGATGGAGTCTCGCTCTGTCACCCAGGCTGGAGTGCGGTGGAGTGATCTCAACTCACCGCAACCTCTGCCTCCCGGGTTCATGCCATTCTCCTGCCTCAGCCTCCTGAGTAGTTGAGACTACAGGCGCCCACCACCACGCCCGGCTAATTTTTTGTATTTTTTGTATTTTTAGTAGAGACGAGGTTTCACCGTGTTAGCCAGGATGGTCTCAATCTCCTGATCTCGTGATCTGCCCGCCTCAGCCTCCCAAAGTGCTAGGATTACAGGCGTGAGCCACTGCGCCTGGCCCAAAATGTTTTTAATTTTTAATTTTTTTAAGAGTCAGCGTCTTGCTCTGTTGCCCAGGCTGGAGTGCAGTGGTACAATCACAGCTCACTGCAGCCTCCAACTTCTGGGCTCAAACGATCCCCCCACCTCAGTCTCCTGAGTAGCTAGGACTACAGGTGCACACTACTACACCCAGCTAATTTTTAACATTTTTGTAGAGCGGGGGGGTTCTTGCTGTGTTGCTCAGGCTGGTCTCAAACTCTTAGGCTCAAGCAATCCTCCTGCCTTGGCCTCGAAAGCACTGGGATTACAGGCAGGAGCCACTGCGCTGGCTGATGAAGATGTTTACTTGTCACCTGCCCACTACCCTGGGAGCTCCCAGTGACAGGGTCTGTGTCACTGGTTACTGTTTTGGCAGGGGGCTGGCACATGGAGCTGCATCCCTGCCGGGTTCTGTGCAGGGCAGCCCTTTACTGCAGCTCGGACCAGGACTGTCTCAGACGGCAGGGGCTGCTGCTTATGTCCTATGACAAGTTCCCGATGCCTGAGAGGGGCCTGGGTGCTGTGCGAGGCCAAGCAGGCCGGCTCCAGGCCTCTGCCTCTTCCCGCAGCATGGGGCCCTTGTCCCGTTTTACAGCCGGGTGAGCGGAGGCTCCCGTGGGGTGGGGCAGGGGCTACTCACTGGCTGCCTCCATCATGCTGGCCCAGAAGCGGGGCTGCTTGTGCAGGGGGTCGTCGTCGGGGCCGCTCAGCTTGTAGACGTGCACGCAGGGTGGTGTGCTCACGCTGCTGTAGTGGCTGACGAACATGTCGAAGTTCTGGGGGTGGAATGGGGCGATGAGCTCTACGGGACGCTGCTATCCCCTTTCCACTGGGTGCCGACCGCAAATCCCGGGCAGCTTCCGTCCTACCCGCCCCCATCCTGTCATGAAACCTCAAATCTCCACCCACTGCTGCAAGGCGGGCACCACTGCCGTCGCCCCGTTCTGCAGAGCAGGAAACTGAGGCCAGGAGGAGTCTGTCCCCCAGCCAGGGGCCCGTGGACAGTCACCAACGCCCTGGATCTGCCGAGGGCTCTGCCGCTGCCCAGGCCTGCACACTTGCTGGTTCCACAGCTGGCAAACTGCAGCCGACTCATGCCCTAGACTAGGGGTGGCCCTCTGCATGGCCACCACCAGACATTCTAGAATGTTCTGAGAGGCTAAGGGCCATATCCCACTGCACACAGAGCGGCAGGGCCCAGGCTCAGTGGACAGGCACTGGGGGGGCTCCACCACTTACTAGCCTGGGGGTAGCAGTGGGCAATTCACTCCCTTCCTTGTCTTACCCAGGAGGCAGGGGTGGGCACCACCTGCCCCAAGGCAGCTATGAGAATGCAAAACCATGAGAGTGGCCCTGAGTGCTGTGCCTGGCCATCAGGGACTGCTCTGGCTGGGAGCTGTTGGACAGGCACAGGGCAATGCTGTGAGGCTGGGCGGTACCCACCTGGCTCATGGAGCAGCTGTGGGAGAAGCCGGGCGTGGTGAGGCGCACGATCTCCCCGGCCGCCTCATAGCTGACCACGTAGAGGTGGTGCTCCAGCGGCGTGTCCTTGGTGCCCTGGAAGTACACCAGCTTGGTCTCCTCGTTGACCCAGATCTGCAGGGGGACAGGAGGTCCTCGTGGTGCATCCCAGATGCCCCTGGGCCCACGCCCCTCTCCATGCCCCACAGGAGTGGGTCCCATGTTCCTCGGACTGGGGACGCACGCCGTTCTCTCCCAAGCCTGCTTTAGGGCTGGAGGTGAACTGTCCCTGAAAGATGCCCTTATCTGGCCCCGAGGGCTGGGAGCAGCCCCTGGTCGAGCTGGGAACTGCGCATCCTCAGGTGGGACCTGGGGCCTGAACTCCACCCCCAGACGACTCTCTCCGGGCTTGAATTGGGAGGGCCCGCCGAGCCAGGTGGGAAGGCCAGGGAGGGCACCGTGCCCAAGAGAGAGGCTCAGGGGAACCCAGCAGTCCCCAGCCTGGTCAGCCATTCCTCTAACCCAGGTGCTTGGGTTCAGAAGTGGCAAGGCCCTGCCTTCCTGTGGGAAGCCCCAGTAGTGGCATCTCCTGGAGGAGCAGGAGGACAGCCTGCACTACGTGGAGCAGCGGGGCCCCTCCTTCACCTGCGCTGGGACACGAATGGCCTCGAAACAACTGCTACTGCCCGGGAGCGAGCAGGCTTTGGCTGATGCCTGGGAAGGAGCCAGGAGGCCTCCGAGCCCCGAGGGAGGAGAGGGCATCGCCCCGTGCCCAGGGCCTGAGAGGCCGGTGGAGGCAGCTGGAGCCTGGGGTGACTAGGGACCCCAGGACGTGAGGAAACTGAGGGTAAGTGGTCTCCCGAGACAGCGGGGCACGGGCTTCCAGTGCAGGGAGCATCGCGCCCCACAACAGGGCAGCTGGACGCATGGCCCCAGAAGGCCTGCAGAGGACACGCTTCCTCTTTCATGATTTCTAAAAGGCTTCCAATGTTTTCCTTAATTTCAGCGTGAAAGGATAAAGCACATGAATGGCACAACGTTCAAGATGAGACGGGAGGTGATGAAATGGTTGGCTTGTGTGTACGGTAGACACTGCTGAGGCCTGCAAAGTGCTGTAAAGCAGGGTCCTTACAGGTCTGTGTGCGTGTGCACGCACGTGAGTGTGTGTGTGCATGTGTGTGAGAATGAGTATGTGTGTGTGTGTGCGTGTGTGTGAGAATGTATGTGTGAGTGTATGTGTGTAAAACACACATGTGTGGATCAGGGGAAGGCTGCAAGCAGACCCTGGTACCTTGGAGCCGTGCCTCGCCAAAACCTCCCATTCACCGCTGGTCAGAGCAATCTCTTCCTTAATGGGGCACTTAAATTCATCTGGAAGGAAAGAAAGAAGGGAGGTGAAGGGGCCTGGGAGGTGATGCAGGCACCCAGGCCAAATTCCACCCGAGGAGACTCGCCATGGAGCCACTGAAACCCTGGGTTGCCGTGAACTCAAGACACCAGCATAGGCCACTGCGTCAGACCTGCCAGACAGGAGAGGAGGCCTGCGGGGCCTGTTCCTGCCATGTGGATGGCAGGCCCGGTGTTTCCCACGAGAAACCAGGAGGCCCCTGGCTCACTAGTGTAATCCCAGCACTTTGGGAGGCCGACGCAGGAGGATTGCTTGAGGTCAGGAGTTTGAGACCAGCCTGGGCAACATAGTGAGACCCTGTCTCTCAAAAAAAAAAAAATTAGTCAGGCATGGTGACGTGTGTCTGTGGTCCAAGCTACTTGGGAGATTGAGTTGGGAGGACTGCTTGAGCCCAGGAGGTTGAGGCTGTGGTGAGCTATGATCACACCACTGCCACTCCAGCCTGGGTGACAGAGCAAGAACCCGTCTCAAAAAAAAAAAAAAAAAAAAAAAAAAAAAAAAAAAAAAAAAAGAAACAGGAAGAGAAACCAGGAGTCTGGATTTTCATTGGAATTTCCCAATTTTAGAACCCTCCAAAGGCCACATGACGTGTGTGCGGCACAGGGGTGGGGGGGTGGGGGGTGGAGCCAACTGGGCCTATGACCTCTTAGGACACATTAGGACTTTGTAGAACCAGCATTTTTTTTTTTTTTTTTAAGATGAAGTCTTGCTCTTGTCGCCCAGGCTGGAGTACAATGGCACAATTTCGGCTCACTGCAACCTCCATCTCCTGGGTTCAAGTGATTCTCCTGCCTCAGCCTCCCAAGTAGCTGGGATTATAGGCGCCTGCCACCATGCCCAGCTAGACTTTGTATTTTTAGTAGAGACGGGGTTTCACCATGTTGGTCAAGCTGGTCTCCAACTCCTGACCTCAGGTGATCCACCTGCCTCAGCCTCCCAAATTGCTGGGATTACAGGCATGAGTCACTGCGCCTGGCCGACTTTTTTGGGGGAGCGAGGGAGTAGAGACAGGGTCTAACTATGTTGCCCAGGCTGGCCTTAAACTCCTGGGCTCAAGCGATCCTCCCACCTCGGCCTCCCAAAGCGCTGGGATTCCAGGTGTGAGCCATGACCCCGGCTGGAACAAGACGCTGGTGAACGCTAGGGCTAGAGACCGGGGCTCCGCTGGTTTTATTATTGTCTTTTGTGGGGGTAGGAGGGTTGACCTCACATTTGAATTTTCAGCAGGTAAAGAATGACAGTGCGGGGCGTATCATGGCATGCAACTGAGACGGTTTGTAACTGAGGGCTCACTGTCCTTTCTTAACCTTTTAGGTCTAAACAAGCTGTTGGAAACGTGTCTGTCAGGAGGGACGAACAGCACGGGAGGGTAGACGTGGTTTCCCTGGCGTAGAGGTCTGGGTGGGGTTACTTGTAGCATCGGGACCTGGGGAGAACAGGGGTTCCCACCCAGCCCCAAGACCCAGGCTCCTGCCTGCGTCCTGACGTGTTCCTTCTGATGCAACGTCACTTGGGGTCACCTCCTTGCCATGCACCTGCCGTCTAGGAGATGCATGGTGTGTGCTGGGGGCTGAGCAGGGTGCTGGGAAATCTGGTGTGCACACCTCACAGGCCAGGGGTCCCTGGTGACACTGCAGCAGCCTGGAGGGTCTGTGCCCCTGGAAAGTGGCAGCTGTGGCTGGCTCTACTTGAGACCACATTTGAAACGTGAGTGCTCAGGCCGGCCCATTTTCCCATAGGGGGCAAAACGAGCATGTACATGAAATCCCAATGCCAGGTGGTGGTGGCTAAGCCAGACAGACAGAAAGCAAAACACCAATGAGCCGAAGACAGCTCCCCTTCAAGATGCTCAGCCAGTCTGCACTGGCTGCATCCCACCCAGGAGGACCCTGATGCTGGCGTGAGGCAGTTGTCACTCCTCGGTCCACATTGTACTCAGCTCTGCGGCAGCCTACGGCATCGCCCATCCCTGGCTCCTTCGCCCCTCAGCTCCTGCACTCCCGGATGCCTCGCTCCCTGGGGTCTCTGTCCCCTGTGTTGGGGGACGCCTTGGTTGCTGTGTGGGCTCTGCCCTCAGAGGGCACCGGACCACATCTAGGGACATCTGTTATTGTCACAACTGGAGGTGCTCCTGGCATGTAGTGGGTGGAGGCCAAGGACGCCATTCAGCGCACAGGAAGGCCCCACCCCAGAGAACCACCCGGCCCTGGCGTCCATGGTGTCCCTGCTCTAACCTGGAAGAGCCTGGGCCTGGCTCCTGGACCACCCCGCCTCTCTATCCAGACGGGACCCTTGGGAGCTCTGTCCTGTCCCGGGACAGAGTCGACAGCATTCGTCATGCTCTGCTCACCTTCCCTGGGGCTGAAGGGCTCACTCCAATCATAGCCCTGGGATTTTAAAACGGCGGTGACTTTGTACAAATGGCAGAAGCCGGTCTTGCACTCATTGGCGCGGAGAAAGCAGAGCTCGTCCTCTCCCTCTGATTGGGGGAAGGGATAGAAGATGTCATGAACCTGTCCGGAAAGGGGAAAGAAGATGCGTCAGAAGGTGTGGGTGGCTGGGCATGGTGGCTCACACCAGTAATCCCGGTAGTTTGGGAGGCTGGGGCAAGAGACTTGCTTGAGCCCAGGAGTTTGAGAGATCAGCCTGGACAACATAGTAAACTCCACCTCTAAAAATAAATAAATAAATTAGCCAGGCATTGTGGTGCAGGCTTATAGTCCTAGCTACTCAGGAGGCTGAGGCGGGAGGATCACTTAAGCCCAGGAGGTCGAGGCTGCAGCGAGCTATGACCGTACCACTGCACTCCAGTCTGGGCAACAGAGCAACCCTGTCTCTAATTAGGACAAAATAAAATTTAAAAAAAAAGCTAGACGCGATGGCTCACACCTGTAATCCCAGCACTTTGGGAGGCTGAGGCAGGCGGATCACAAGGGCAGGAGATCGAGACCTTCCTGGCTAACACAGTGAAACTCCATCTCTACTAAAAATACAAAAAATTAGCTGGGCGTGGTGGCACGCGCCTGTAATCCCAGCTACTCGGTAGGCTGAGACAGGATAATTGTGAGACAGGATAATTGCTTGAACCCGGGGGGAGGCGGAGGTTGCAGTGAGCCGAGACTGTGCCACTGCACTCCAGCCTGGGTGACAGAGCGAGACTATCTCAAAAAAAAAAAAAAGATGAGGGAAGAGGCTCCAATAGCTGCCAGACTCACCAGCTCCGCAGACCCTCTTCCCTGCCAGCCAGGGATGGCCAAGGCCTGAGCTCACTTCTCCAAATAAGGGCAAACCCCACCCATCATTGGCACTCAGCCTTCTGGGATGTAGGGGTGGGGGCAGTGTGACTTCAGGGCCCAGGCAAACACACAGCTAGCGCTTGTCCCGCTTACATTGATCCAGACGTTGGTGACCTCCTCGTACACCACATACGGCTGGACGTTCCTGGGGACGGCTCTGGCAGAGGCTAGCCGCTGCTCCTCATTCTCTGTGCTTGGGATGAACAGGGCCGGGGGGAGGAGGACGAGCTGGAGCCACTGCTGGGGACGGTCCAGGAACATGGCCCAGGCACTGAGGGGGAAGATGGATGGGAAGATGGGAGGGAAGCCGGGAGCCTCAGTGTCCTGCAGAGAGAAGCTGGGGACGCAGCGTCCAAACCCGTGTGGAATTAGGGCTGGGCTTCCTGCGCTGGCTTCACCTGCACTTGGCCAAGTAACCCCACAGCACCCACAAGCTTCCTTCCTGGAACATGCTTAGGGGAGGACAGGATGGGTGATGAGACTCCATGATCCAAGTGTTCTGGAAACAATGGCCTCTCCGCTTTTAGAGGTGGAAACGAGGAGAAGCTGTAATAGTTTCTCCTCTTCACTGACTCCTCCGCCCACAGTTGCTATCCTTTATTTCATCGCTTGCTTTATTTTATTTATTTGTGTGTTTAATTTTTTGAGACAGAGTTTCACTCTTGTCCAGGTTGAAGTGTAGTGGCACAATCTCGGCTCACTGCAACCTCCACATTCCCGGTTCAAGCGATTCTCCTGCCTCAGCCTCCTGTGTATCTGGGATTATAGGTGCCTGCCACCACACCTGGCTATTTTTTGCATTTTTAGCAGAGATGGGGTTTCACCATGTTGCCCAGGCTGGTCTCGAGCTCCTGACCTCAGATGATATGCCAGCCCCAGCCTCCCAAAGTGCTGGGTTTACAGACGTGAGCCACTGCACCTGGCCTAAATGAATAATTTTTTTTTTTTTTTTTTTTTTTTTTTTTTTTTTGAGACGGAGTCTCGCTCTGTCACCCAGGCTGGAGTGCAGTGGCCGGATCTCAGCTCACTGCAAGCTCTGCCTCCCGGGTTTTTACGCCATTCTCCTGCCTCAGCCTCCCGAGTAGCCGGGACTACAGGCGCCCGCCACCTCGCCCGGCTAGTTTTTTGTATTTTTTAGTAGAGACGGGGTTTCACCGTGTTAGCCAGGATGGTCTCGAACTCCTGACCTCGTGATCCGCCCATCTCGGCCTCCCAAAGTGCTGGGATTACAGGCTTGAGCCACCGTGCCCGGCCAATGAACAATTTTTAAACTTGAATTTATTTTAAGAGGAGATGTCAGAATTCTATGTGGAAAAGAAGCACCTCCACACAAAGAGAGAACAAAGAAAACCAAACCAAAGGGAAGCATCACAGGGATGTAAAATACTAACTAGAGCGGGTGCCGGGGCTCAGGCCTGCAATCCAAGCACTTTAAGAGGCTGAGGTAGGTGGATCGCTTGAGCCCAGAAGTTCAAGACCTGCATGGGCGACATGCAAGACCTTGTCTCTACAAAAAAAAAAAAGAAAAAAAAAGTCCAGGCACAGTGGCTCACGCCTATAATCCCAGCACTTTGGGAAGCTGAGGTGGGCCGATCACAAGGTCAAGAGTTCGAGACCGTCCTGGTCAACATGGCTGAAACCCCGTCCCTACTAAAAATACAAAAATTAGTTGGGCGGCCGGGCGCGGTGGCTCAAGCCTGTAATCCCAGCACTTTGGGAGGCCGAGACGGGCGGATCACGAGGTCAGGAGATCAAGACCATCCTGGCTAACACGGTGAAACCCCGTCTCTACTAAAAACTACAAAAATCTAGCCGGGCGAGGTGGCGGGCGCCTGTAGTCCCAGCTACTCGGGAGGCTGAGGCAGGAGAATGGCGTGAACCCGGGAGGCGGAGCTTGCAGTGAGCTGAGATCCGGCCACTGCACTCCAGCCTGGGTGACAGAGCGAGATTCCATCTCAAAAAAAACACAAAAAACAATAACAACAAAAAAATTATTAGCCAGGCATGGTGGCTCTGGCCTGTGACCCTAAGTTCTCAGGAGGCTGAGGTCGGGGGAATGCTTGAGCCTAGGAGTTCAGGGGTGCAGTGAGCTATGATTGTGCCACTACCCTTCAGCCTGGGCCATAGAGCAAGACCCCATTTTTACACAAAATATAAAAGGAAAGGAGGCCTAGCAAGTGTGTAGGGCAGGGGAAGCAGTTTTTCTGTGAAACAGGCCCGGATACGAAATACTTTCAGCTTGGTGGGTCATGGTTTCTATCACAGCTACTCCATTCTGCCACTGACAGTCTGCAAACAAGTGGGCGTGGCTGTGTGCCAACACAACTTTATGCCTGGACGCTGAGATGTGAATTTCACATCACTTCCATGTGTGATAAAATCTTCTGTGGATCCCCTCCTTTCTGCCCCCAATCATTTAAAAGCATAAATGCCACGGCAGAGGCGGGCCAATCACCTAAGGCCAGGAGTTCAAGACCAGCCTGGTCAACATGGTGAAACTCTGTCTCTACTAAAAATACAAAAATTAGCTGGGCATGGTGGCGGGTGCCTGTAGTCACAGCTACTCGGGAGGCTGAGACAGAAGAGTCTCTTGAACCCAGGAGATGACAGTTGCAGTGAACCGAGATCGCACTGCATTCCAGCCTGGGCAATAGAGTGAGACTTCATCTCAAATAATAATAAATAAATAAATAAATAAATAAATAAATAAATAAATAAATAAATAAAAGCATAACTGCCGGCCGGGCACTGTGTCTCATGTCTGTAATCCCAGCACTTTGGGAGGCCAAGGCAGGCAGATCACGAGGTCGGATCGAGACTATCCTGGCTAACACAGTGAAACCCCGTCTCTACTAAAAATACAAAAAATTAGCCGGGCGTGGTGGCAGGTGCCTGTAGTCCCAGCTACTCAGGAGGCTGAGGCAGGAGAATGGCGTGAACCTGGGAGGTGGAGCTTGCAGTGAGCCAAGATTGCGCCACTGCACTCCAGCCTGGGCGACAGAGCAAGACTCCATCTCGGGACAGCGGGGGAAGCGTAACTGCCATTTTGAGCTCATGGGATGTATAAAAACAGGCAGACAGCTGGGCACGGTGGCTCACACCTGTAATCCCAGCACTTTGGGAGGCCGAGACAGGTGGATCACGAGGTCAAGAGTTCAAGACCAGCCTGGCCAAGATGCTGACACCCCATCTCTACTAAAAATACAAAAATTAGCCAGGTGTGGTGGCAGGTGCCTGTAATCCCAGCTACTTGGGAGGCTGAGGCAGGAGAATTGCTTGAACTCAGGCAGCAGAGGTTGCAGTGAGCGGAGATCACGCCATTGCACTCCAGCCTGGGTGACAGAGCAAGTCTCCGTCAAAAAAAAAAAAAACACAAACAGGGAGAGGCTGAATTTTGCCCACTGGGTTTTGGGGCCCCCGTTTAGGGAAGCAGTAGAGTTTTCTCCTCGACAAGGGTGGGAGGTTGGGGAGTGAGTACAGGGGAGCACCTCTACTTTGTGACTGAGTTTTTCTGAGTCTGAGGTCTGGGGACACCTGAAATCCCCTCTGTAGGTCGCCTCCACACTCTGGGTAACTGGATCAGCGTGTCCTAGTGGTACTAACACTGGGACTCATAAGTCCAGTGTGTCATCCTCAGACTGGCTGAGGTCAGGAAGGCCCTTTGGACACTGGGCTGAGGCCTGTCCTGGCGGTGGCACTGCGGGAAGACATGTGAGCAGATGGAAGGAATGGCACGAAAGGCCAGGAGGCGGATTCGGTGGCTGCTCAGGGTCCGGGGCCCCGCAGGTGAATTCCTCAGGTTCCAGCCGGAGACACTCACTATTTGCCATCCCGGGTCCACCCGGCCCTGGCGATGTACTCCACCTTCGGGAACAGCGAGCTGAACGGCTGCACCAGCTCCTTCTCCTGGGTCGAGACGATCTGAAGGGAAACAGGTGTGGGTCATGCCCTGGCCTGCCCGGCGCTGCTCGGAGGAGAAGGCCACTGTGCAGGGTCCCGTCATGTTCCCCCTAGATTCAGATGCTGGAGTCTCAGCCTCCAGAACCCCAGAACGCGACCTTCTTTGGAAATGGGGCCACTGGAAATGTACTGAGTTAAGACAAGGTTGTGCGGACGAGGGTGAGGCCTGATCCAGCATGACTGCTGTCCTTACGGGGGGACACGTGGACATAGACACACAGAGGGAGGCCGTTTGGAGAAGAGAATCGGGAAGCAACGGCCACCAAGAAGCCATGGAGAAGGAGCCCCCTGCCAGCACCTTGGTGTTGGACATTGTCAATTTCAACTGAGTTCCCAGTCTGTGGTCCTTTGTCATGGCCCGAACAAACGACTACACCCAACCGGGGCAGGTGGGCTGGGTGAGCCAATGGCGGCACCCCAGTGGGTGCCTGGACCCCAAGGTTCTGGTCTGGGCTATCCCTTAGAGCCAGGTGGCTCTGGGCAAGCACAGTCCCCAGACCCAGGGCTTCCCCATGTTAAACGGGGCTGGCATAGCGTGTCCAGGGTATTGAGAGACAGGAGACCTGGGGCTTCCTCGAACCTAAATGGGGCTGACATGGGATCTCCAGGGGATCTAGAGAAAGGGGACCTAGGGCTTCCTTGTGCCTAAACGGGGCTGGCACGGCGTCTCTGGGGGATCGAAGGGAGAAACGGCAGCAGGGCCTCCAGCTCTACCACTTGAGTGGGTCACCAGTCCCACATCTCCAAGCCGCCTTGTTTGATTGGCGTCACCCAAGTCCACCTAAAGACTCTGCACGTCTGAGAGTGCAAGGAGCCACTAAAACAGTCTGGCGGGGCTGGCTGCAGTGGCTCACGCCTGTAATCCCAGCGGTTTGGGAGGCCGAGGCAGGTGGATCACTTGAGGTCAGGAGTTCGAGACCAGCCTGGGGAACATGGCAAGACCCCATCTCTACAAAACCCACAATTAGTTAGGTGTGGTGGTGCATGCCTGTAGTCCCAGCTACTCAGAGCCTGAGGCGAGAGGATTGCCTTGAGCCTGGGAGGTTGAGGCTGCAGTGGGTCATAATTGCACCAGTGTACTCCAGCCTAGATGACAGTGAGACCCTGTCTCAAAAAACAAGAACAAACAAGCAAAGCAAAAGCCCAGCCTGGAGGGAGGTTTCATGTGGATCACTGGCAAGGCCACTCAGACTGACCGCCTCAAATCCACCAGAATGCTCTGTCAAGAATGCAAAAGAGGTTTGGAGAGGGCCTAACCAGGTCAAAAAGCACCCACAACCCTCCAAATTATGAAAACAGGTACGTTTTATCTTACATGCTTCCCCAAAACATTGTATCATTTTTGCAAAAGTGCACAAGGGCCTCCTTGGTTTGTCCCAGCCTCCCATCCTCTGGCGTAGGGGAAAGGAAGGATTCCCTGGACGCCTGTGTCCCCATCGTCATCTCGTCTCCTCTGCCCCAGCCTCTTTGGTCCAGGGCTCCGTCTGTGAGTTCTCCAATGTGATGTTACTTAACTTCCTGACACCTTTCTGGGTCTTAGGGGATTTGCAACTTCCGAGAGAATGGATCGGTGTGGGGCTATTGGGGGTCCCCAGGGAGGGCAGGGATGTGAGAGAAGGGAGGGATATGCTGGGCTGGAGCGGGTGGCTCGGGAGACGGGCGCCGAGGGAGATGTGGTCACTGGTATGATCTGCTGGTGACCGTCTCGCTGCGGGGTGATGATACCTTTTGCTGCCTGATGGCGCCTACAGGGTGTGGGGTCCTTTGAGATGACCCCCAGGAGATGAGGACCCTGTGTGCTGGATCTGACGAGGTGCGGGGATGGGGACGCAGATCACTCTCCTCCCCACAGTAGCTGACGGGTCCAGTGAACTGATCCCTGAGGATCTGCCCAAAATGCTGGAGGAAACACCCCATCTGAAGCTGGGGTCCCCCAGCCATTTGCCCTGCGGAGTTCTCTGTTCTAGAAACTTGGAGAGAGGGCAGCTCTAGATCCACACATCACCCCCTCCGGGGGAGCCTGGGAGAACCTGCCATGCCTGTCCTCGCAGGACCCCTGCCCAGCACTCATTCCTTACCGCAGGGAGGCCAGCTTGCCACGCCGCATTCCCGGCCCTGGCCCAGAGACACGCAGGGAAGGCCCATGGCTAGGTGGGCCAGGCAGCAGGGCTGGGGCCTTGGGCGTGTCCCCGCAAGGGAAGTGAGTGACCTGCCCATCCACCCAGCTGCCTACCCGGCCCTTCCCTGCGTCATCTGGAAGATTCTCTAGGATGCACCAGGCCCCCTTACCTTGCCCTGGCTGTCAGTCTGAAACTCGGCCAGTTTCAAGGCGATCTTGGGATTCTTGCTGCCTGCAAAAACCGAAGTGAGGTGAACGCCAAGCAGGTGTCATCTGTGCGTGCCGAGAGCCGGCGTGGGGGGCCTGGGCTGCAGAGTGACGTCCACAGAGAGGTGTACAATTGGTGCGGGGGAGGCGGTCTGTCTGCAGGCACACCGTCCCGCTGGTACAGGCGTGACGCCCCTCAGGCAGGGACCTTCTAAGATTTTGGGCCTGGATCGCATTCCCGACAGTGAGGTGACATTCGGCTTTCTCATTTAAGAACCCAGGCCACACCCTGTGCTGAGAGCTGGGGCTTGTGGGAGCCGCAGACACCAGGAAGATGCCATCCCTGCCTTGGGAGAGCTCCAGAGCAGACGGCGAGGCCCAAGCATCACAGTGAAACCACTGACAATGTGACGAGTGGGGTGTGTCCCATGCAAAACGAGGGAGCCGTGTGACAGCCAGACCTGCGCCCTTGGGAGGCCAATGGCAACAGAATAAGGGACCCAAGAGGCTTCTGAAGAGTGGGATTTAGTTCAGGCTCCAAAAGAGGGCGCAGGCCCTAGCAGAGCAGAGAATGCTTAATTTTTTTGGCTAGACCTACAAGAAACTCAACTCCAGCCCTCGTGGCTCTGGCCCCCAGGGCAGGTGACATCTCTGAGCCTCAGTTTTCTCATCTGTCAAACAAGGGGGAAGAGATTGACTTAGCTCATTTGCAGTGGGAGTTGGAAAGACCCCACATGAAGCTTCCATCTAGCACGGCACAGAGCAGGCACTTGCGGGGTACGGGCAAGAACGATGATCTTATATGGTCCCACGGGGGTTGCAAACCCAAGGCCTGAATGTGGAATCTGGGCTGCATGTGTGTTCTGTTTGGCTCCAGAGATATTTTTAAATAATTGGAAAGAGGTTTAAGAATTGGGAGTGGCCGGGCATGGTGGCTCACGTCTGCAATCTCAGCACTTTGGGACACCGAGGCAAGAGGACCACTTGAGGCCAGGAGTTCGAAACCAGCCTGGGCAACACAGCAAGACTCTGTCTCTACAAAAAATTTAAATATTGGCTGGGCATGGTGGCGCACACCTGTAGTACCAGCTACCTGGGAGGCAGAGGTGGGAGGATCACTTGAGCCCAGGAATTTGAGGCTGCAGTGAGCTGTGATGGTACCACTGTACTCCTGCCTGAGCCACAAGGTGAAACCTTGTCTCAAAAACAAACAAACATGCTGGGCGCGGTGGCTCAAGCCTGTAATCCCAGCACTTTGGGAGGCCGAGGCGGGCGGATCACGAGGTCAGGAGATCGAGACCATCCTGGCTAACCCGGTGAAACCCCGTCTCTACTAAAAAATACAAAAAAAAAACTAGCCAGGTGAGGTGGCGGGCGCCTGTAGTCCCAGCTGCTTGGGAGGCTGAGGCAGGAAAATGGCGTGAACCTGGGAGGCGGAGCTTGCAGTGAGCTGAGATCGCGCCACTGCACTCCAGCTTGGGCGACAGAGCGAGACTCCGTCTCAAACAAAAACAAAAACAAAAACAAAAACAAAAACAAACATACAAACAAACAAACACCAGTACAGTGTGAGGGTCAAATCTAGCCTGCCTTCTGTTTTTGTATGCCGAAAAATCCTTCTTTCGTTCTGAGATGGTTAAGAAGATGAACAAATAAAACAAGAGGGACATTTTGGCTAATATGAAAATCATATGTATCTCAAGGTGAGTTATTTGCAATCCAAACTTCAGTCAAGTTTTCTTGGCACGCGGCCACGCCCATTCCTGCACGTGCTGCTTTTGTGCTCCAGCAGCAGGGTGGGACAGTTGCAAGAGAGCCTAGCCTGCCTTCGCCTGGCCCTAGAAGCCTGAGACACCTGTCCCCCTGCCCCTTCCAGAGACGACTTGCTGACCTCTGAGCAATGTGATCAGGAGGCCATGGTAAGCCAGGAGAAAGGGGCGTCCCCTGCAGGGCAGAAGCCTTCCCCCTACACGGCCATAGATGCCCAGAGCACACTTGTGCAGCTCAGAGGGCCTGGGGGACAGTGCACCTCACCAGTCATGCCCCAGGGGCCTCAGATCCCCGGCCTGGCGGCCTGGCCCCTCACATGTACCGAGCACTCACCTGTCCTGGGGTACCGATACGAATCCGTCTTCCTTTCTTCTAGTGCAGGAGAAGGGACATGAATGACCTCCACCTCGGACTCATCGACTTCCTCGTATAGGATTCGCAGCGTCTTGAGGCCCTCTGAACCTTGGTAGGGGTGGGCAAACTGAGGATGCCGGCGGCGGAGTCCCTGCCATCAGCCCACCCTCTTCTGCAGCACCAGGGCCTGACGCTGGGCACCGTGGGCTCTGAAACCAGAACCCCGGCTCTGCCATTCGCTAGACCGTATGCCAGTCCCAACTCTCTGGGCTTCGGTTTCCTCCTCTGTGCAGTGGGAAGCAGAGCAAGGCTATTCCCAGCATGAACTGGCATGGGAAGTGGCCACGTGGGGTGTAACGGGCTGAACTGTGTCCCCTTTTAGAGCAACAGCGATGTCTACAGTCGTTAAGGAACTCTCTAGGTGTTGGTATTGACAGACCACGGAGGTGGTTTGAGGTAAAAGGAGTAAGGGGCAGGAAGGACACAGACTGTGACTCCAGGAGGAAAAGCACGCCCGGGAGCATGTTGAAAAATGGAAGGTACCTACCTTCCCAGGAGGCTGTGGGGCACCACCAGTACCCAGTGAAGCGGTCAAACTCTTCCTGTATGACGAAGGTGGCCACGCCCGCAGACTTGGGGTCGTCCAGGACATTGGATAAACCTAGGGAGAGGGGCGGAGAGCATCAACAAGGGGTGAGCAGCCTGCTAACATTGGGGATGGCCAGGGGCTCCAGGAGAGCATGAGAGAGAGGGAGAGAGAAGGAAGGAGAAGGAGGGAGGGAGGGAGACGTATGGAGAGGGAGGGAGAGCTCGAGCCGACTGTTTTCTTTTCTTGCTCAAGAGCAGCCTGGCCAACATGAGAAAACCTTGTCACAATTAAAAAAAAAAAAAAAAAATATTAGCCAGGCGTGGTGGCGGGCACCTGTAATCCCAGCTACTTGGGAGGCTGAGGCAGGAGAATCGCTTGAACCCAAGAGGCAGAGGTTGCAGCGAGCCGAGATCACACCACCGCACTCTGCCTGGGCAAGAGCGCTCCGCCTGAGACTCGCTCAAAAAAAAAAAAGAAAAGAAAAGAGGCCGGGCGCGGTGGCTCAAGCCTGTAATCCCAGCACTTTGGGAGGCCGAGACGGGCGGATCACAAGGTCAGGAGATCGAGACTATCCTGGCTAACACGGCGAAACCCCATCTCTACTAAAAACACAAAAAATTAGCCGGGCGAGGTGGCGGCGCCTGTGGTCCCAGCTACTCGGGAGGCTGAGGCAGGAGAATGGCGTGAACCCAGGAGGCGGAGCTTGCAGTGAGCTGAGATCTGGCCACTGCACTCCAGCCTGGGCGACAGAGCGAGACTCCGTCTCAAAAAAAAAAAAAAGAAAAGAAAAGAAAAGAAAACTACAGACCTCCTGGGAGACGTGGCAGGCCACAGAAGGTCTGCACGGGAGCGTGGCTTGTGAGGGGTGCATGCAGGAAGACCCTGGCTGTGGGAGCAACAGGGCCTTCTGGAAGCTGGCCAGGTGGCTGTGGTGGCCGTGCACAGGAGGGGCTGGCCCCACCTTGGTGGCAGAAGGTCAGCCGCCGCTCCTCGCCTGTCTCGATGTTGGCCACCCATAGGTCGCTGTTGTTGATGAAGGAGAAGAAGGCAGGGTCGGCAGGGCAGATTTTGGGGTCCATCCGGGGCCCTGAGCACTGGGTCTTGATTTCCAGCGGTTTCATAGGGGACACCTGAGGACAGAGACACCCGGCTCAGGGGGAGGGACCCGCCACGCCGCCCCTGCACGCGGCCAGGGCCGGGGCTCACCATGAAGCCGTTCTTGCCGCCATCGCGGCAGTGGAAGAGGCTGTTGCTGGCCTGGAAGAGGAAGAGGCCGCTCTCGCTGTGGAAGTCGTAGGAGGTGATGCCGAAGACCCCCAGGCGCTTCCGCTCCCTCAGCAGCTCCTCCTCCCGAGAGTAGACCCCGTGGTGGGGCGTGGCCTGGAAACACAGGGCGACGGGGGCAGCGTCAGCGGGCAAAGAGGATCCCCCACTGGCCAGGGCAGAGATCCTTGGGCTGGGGCATTCCCAAGGAATCTGACTTTGGGCCTCACCAGAGAGAACTTCCTGCACTGGGCAGAATGGGATGCCGGAGCCCCTGACCCAGTGGGTGGCCAAAGATTGCCAGCAAACCTGGCCCTGCAGGACTGGCTGAGTGTCCTAGGAGGTGGCGGGGGAGACTCTGGGGCCAGAAGCCTCCTCACTTCCTGAGCTCCCTCCCCACAGACCCTCTCCACGGCAGATGGGGCCCCTGGGATGGGCTGTCCCCTGCCTCACACCACCAGAGTGCTCTCTCTGGGTCCCTAGTGCCAATCTTACGGACTCCCCACCCTCCTACCCTGTTCACAATCCCTTCCCATCAAGAGCTTTCAATTTTGTAATCCCAGCACTTTGGGAAGCCAAGGTGGGCGGATCCAGAGGTCACGAGTTTGAGACCAGCCTGGCCAATATAGTGAAACCCCACATTTACTAAAAATACAAAAATTAGCCGGGTGTGGGTGGCACGTGCCTGTAGTCCCAGCTACTCAGGAGGCTGAGGCAGAAGAATCGCTTGAACCTGGGAGGCAGAGGCTGCAGTGAGCCGAGATTGCACCCCTGCACTACAGCCTGAGTGACAGAGCGAGACTTTGTCTCAAAAAACAAACAAACAAACAAACAAAAAAGCAGAATCTAAAGCAAAATTACCCCCTACACTCTGTGGAAAGTAGTGTAAATATGAGGACATTGGCTTGGGGACGCAGAGACAGGCCAAAGTGAGGGCCAGTGAACCAGTGGTGGAGAAAGTGGGAGTGCCAGGATCTCAGAGACAGGGTTAGATGTCATTATTGTTACATTGTTATGTTTATGTTGTTACTATGTTATAATGTTATATTATTTTATTGTTACATTGTTACTATTTTAGAGCCGGGGGATTCGCTATCTCCCAGGCTGGAGTGCAATGGTGAGATCATGACTCACTGTACCCTTGCACTCCCGGGTTCAAGCGATCCTCCCATCTCAGCCTACCAATTAGCTGGAACTACAAGGCGAGTGCCATAAGGCCTGGCTAATTTTATTTTTTGTAGAGACAGGGTCTTGCTGTGTTCCCCAGTCTGGTCTCAAATTCTTGGGCTTAAGCAATCCTCTTGCCTCGCCCTCCCAATCATCAAACACAAAAACATGCCAATGCAAAAGGCATTTTTCCTCCCTCAACCATCCCCAGAGAGCCAACACTGGGTGAGATTAATAATTAACCAGTCTCTCCAAAAGGGCCTCAAGCCAGGTTAATTCCCAGTCTTTGGTGATGCGGTTAAAAGAAAGAGATGCTTTTGGTAAGAGTTTCTCTGTTGCTTGAGTACAGGTGGTCGTGCGGAGGAGGGAAGGCTCACCCGCCACAGTCCACAGGACGGAGGGTTTGCGGAAACCCACAGCCGGTGGGGAAGAGAGGTGACCGAAGGTGTGTATGGCCTGTGGGGCTGGCCTTTGCCCACCTCCTCGCCCACGGCAGGGCCCACGCCCAACAGCACAGCTCACCTGGAAATGATCCAGCATCTGCTTCCAGGACAGGAGCAGCAGAGCCTCTTTCCGGACCTTCTTGGGAATCTCAGAGTAGAGGAGGGAGTTCTCTCGGCTGCCATATGGCATCCCTAAGGGGAGAAAGGAAACACCCAGAACGGGTACCCTGGCTCAGGATGGGGAGATGCCCTCAGCCACGATGCTGACTCCCTGCGGCTGGGCCTAGCTGGTTCCCTCTGCTTCTAGAACATTCTACCAGGCCACTGGCGGGAAAGCCCTCCCAGGAAAGCTATGGATCCCGGGTTTGCATATGTAGGCAGTAGGGTCTTCCACCTGAGATACTTCTGATGAATCTCATGGCCCAAATTACTGAAGAAACAGCACACAAGAGGCTGGGCACAGCAGCTCTCGTCTGTAATCTCAGCACTTTGGGAGGCCGAGGCGAGAGGACTGCCTGAGCCCAGGAGTTTGAGACCAGCCTGGGCAACACAGCAAGACCCCGTTTCAAAAAAAAGAATAAAATAAAATAAAATAAAACAGACAGAAGAAAAAAAGAAAAAGAAATCGTACACAAGAGAACAACAAGGGCAGTCAGGAACAAACATCCAACTCTCAACAGGTTGGGTTCAGCTCTCCAAGGCCCTTCTTTATCAAGGCTTTTACAGAGGACAAGAATTAAATTAATGTAGGATCAGAGGGAGAGCAAAACCATCAAAAAGAAATAAGGGCCAAGCGACACGGCTCACGTCTGTGATCCCAGCACTTTGGGAGGCCAAGTCAGGCAGATGACTTGAGGTCAGGAGTTCGAGACCAGCCTGGCCAACATGGTGAAACCTTGTCTCTACTAAAAACACAAAAATTAGCTGGGCATGGTGGCGCATGCCTGTAGTCCCAGCTACTCAGGAGGCTGAGGCAGGAGAATCGCTTGAACCCGGGAGGCAGAAGTTGCAGTGAGCCGAGATTGCGGCACTACAGTCCAGCCTGGGTGACAGAGCAAGACTGTCATAAAAAAAGGGAATGGGGAAGCATGCACCTGGTCCAGTATTTCCCAATCTCACCCCTAATCACATTTGGGCCTGGACCATCCTTTGGGGTGGGGCCGTCCTGGGCACTGCGGGGCTCTAAGCAGCATCACCATCTTCCACCCACTTCATGCCAGGGGCACCCCACAGTTGTGACAACCACACATATCCCCAGGCATCTCCCAGTGTCCCTTGCAAGCGCAGAATCACCCCCAACCTCAAACCACTGATTTAATCAAAGCTTCTGTAGAAAATGACGGTAGTGAGAGCTGCCAAGTGAGGGTTTTAGGTGGATTACATGAGTTAAGCAACGTAAAGCTCTTGGCACAATGCGTGTGACCCTCTGTGAAATCAGCGTATTTCATCAGTAGGACGTGGCTTTCCACGTACGCGTGTCTCTGCGCTTGGGATAGGTCTTACTGGGGAACGCGCGATCAGGTTCTTAGTGGCAAATAAAATAACTGTATTTTCCAAATGCTCACGTCTTAGATTTGCTGGATGACGGGACCATTGTCATTAGAAAAGGGAATGGCAGAAGCAGGATGGTAATCCCTGGGAAGCTTCGGTTTCCCCTCTCCATGCAACGCCACTGAGAAACCAGGACAGGGCTCCTCCAAGCATAAAGCTGTCCGGTGGCCCACAAACATGACATGGCTAACGACGAGTCACAGACAGCTCGGAGCCCTGGCCCCTCCTTGCTCTATTTTCAACCCTGAGTTTCTCCAGGAGGAAGCCTTGGATTGGTGCTATCCTGTCCTCTTTTCAGGACCTCCTCATACTTGTCTTTGTTTTTTTTTTTTTTGAGACAGATTCTTGCTCTGTCACCCAGGCTGGAGTGCAGTGGCACGATCTTGGCTCACTGCAGCCTCCACCTCCCAGGTTCAAGCGATTCTCCTGCCTCAGCTTCCTGAGTAGCTGGGATTACAGGCATCCGCCACCATGCTGGCTTTTTGTTTTTTTGTTTTTTTTTTTCGAGTCTTGCTCTGTCACTCAGGCTGGAGTGCAGCGGCGCGATCTGGGCTCACTGCAACCTCTGCCTCTTGGGTTCACACCATTCTCCTGCCTCAGCCTCCCGAGTAGCCGGGACTACAGGCGCCCACTGCCACGCCCAGCTAATTTTTTGTATTTTTTTTTTTTTTTTAAGAGACGGGGTTTCACTGTGTTAGCCAGGATGGTCTCGATCTCCTGACCTCGTGATCCGCCCGCCTCGGCCTCCCAAAGTGCTGGGATTACAGGCTTGAGCCACCGCGCCCAGCCTATTTTTTGTATTTTTAGTAGAGATGGGGTTTCACCATGTTGGCCAGGCTGGTCTACACTCCTGACCTCAGGTGATCCACCCACCTCGGCTTCCCAAAGTGCTGGGATTACACGCATGAGCCACCACACCCGGCCCTCGCTTGCTAAGAGAACAGGAAAGCCACAAGCTCACCGCCTCCAGGATTAGTGCTTAATAAATAATATCTGTGCCATTTTTATTTCTCGTTATAGGCAGCTGCAGGGTCCTCCAGTTTCCCCCTGCTTTCTTTCTGTGTCCTGACTGAAAAATCACAGAGTGCCCTGACCTCTGTGGCCCAGCCAGTTGCAGGTTTTTCCCTGCAGGCTTGAACCAGAGCCTAGAACATTCCCAGGCACCGATAAATACCAAAAGCCAGCCCTGGCCCTGAGCCAAAATCCTTAAACCCTCACATAAACTCTATACCCTGAGCCCCTTGCCGAGGACACACCTGGCTATAGAATGTGCTTTTCTCTGATGCCCACTGCAAGGACACCGAAGCCTACTCTGCACCGAACGCCCCTAGGAAATGCTTTGGACTCATCCCCCTGGTATTTAGGGTTCCTTTCTTTGGAATCCCAACCAGCCCCATCTGGGGACGGCTCAGGGCACTTCCTTGTGGGAACTCCTCTGCCGCTGCCTTTGGGGTAACTGTAGCTGCGGGTTCAGTGGGATGAAATAGAACCTTCTCACTATTCACAACAGCAAAGACATGGAATCAGCCTAAATCCATCAACGGTAGACTGGATAAAGAAAACGTGTACATATGGCCGGGCGTGGTGGCTCACGCCTGTAATCCCAGCACTTTGGGAGGCCAAGGCGGGCGGATCACGAAGTCAGGAGATTGAGACCATCCTGGCTAACACGGTGAAACCCCGTCTCTACTAAAAATACAAAAAAATTAGCCGGGCGTGGTGGCGGGTGCCTGTAGTCCCAGCTACTCCGGAGGCTGAGGCAGGAGAATGGTGTGAACCCGGGAGGCGGAGCTTGTAGTGAGCCGAGATCACGCCACTGCACTCCAGCCTGGGCGACAGAGCGAGACTCCATCTCAAAAAAAAGAAAGAAAATGTAGTACCTATATACCAGGGAGTATTATGCAGCCATAAAAAAGAATGAGCTCATGTCCTTTGCAGGGACATAGATGGAGCAGGAGACCATTATCCTTAGAAAACTAATGCAGGAACAGAAAACCAAATACCACACGTTCTCACTTTAAAAGTGGGAGTTAAATGATGAGAACACACGGACATATGGAGCAGAACACATACTGGGGCCTACTGGAGGGTGGAGGGTGGAGGGGGAGAAGCAGACAAAAGAACTATTGGGTACTAGGCTTAGTACCTGGGTGATAAAATAATCTGTACAATAAACCACTGTGACACAAGTTTACCTGTGTAACAAACCTGCACATGTACCCTTGAACCTAAAAGTTTGTTTTTTTGGGACAGAGTCTTGCACTGTTGCCCAGGCTGGAGTGCAATGGCACGATCTCGGCTCACTGCAATCTCCACCTTCTGGGTTCATGCGATTCTCCTGCCTCAGCCTCCCAGTACCTGGGATCACAGGCACATACCACCATACCTGGCTAATTTTTCGTATTTTTAGTAGAGACAGGGTTTCACTGTTAGCCAGACTGGTCTTGAAATCCTGACCTCGTGATCTACCTGCCTCGGCCTCCCAAAGTGCTGGGATTACAGGCGTGAGCCACCGTGCCCGGCCAATTTTTATTTTTATTTGTTTTTTTGAGATGGAGTCTCGCTGGAGTGCAGTGACACGATCCCGGCTCACTGCAAGCTTCGCCTCCCGGGTTCACGCCCTTCTCCTGCCTCAGCCTCCCGAGTAGCTGGGACTACAAGCGCCTGCCACCATGCCCAGCTGATTTTTTGTATTTTTTAGTAGAGACGGGGTTTCACCATGTTAGACAGGATGGGTTTTTTTTTTTTTTTTTTAAAGAAAGAAACAGCAACTTCTAGTTGTGGCAAGGAACACAGGTTTCCCACATGTGATGAAGCGTGCTTGTGAAGTACAGTAGTGACGGAAGGATACACTTAAAGAAAAAGATTAGATTAACAGGGTTCCTTTTAAAGTGTATTTATGAAAAATGCAAAGTTCAGTGAGATGTGTGTGGGAAGGAGAAAAATCGTGCGGAGAGTCAGGGGTGAGCAAAAGAACCCAAGTGCAGGAAACACGACTCAATCTCTCAGAGCCCTTGACACTGCCGGGACCCCGACCGTCCGGCCGCCCGTGGGGATGAGAGTTGAGTGATGTGTGATTTCATTCGTGTGAAATGTCCAGAATAGGCCAATCCACAGAGACAGGAAGTGGGTTCATGGTTGCCCAGGGCTGGGGAATGATGGCTGATGGGGACGGGGTTGCTTTTTGGGGTGAGAGAATGTTCTGGAAGTAGACAATGGTGATGGCTGCACAACTCTGTGAATGCACAACTAAAAGCCACTGAGTTTCACACCTTCAAAAATGAAACCATGTGAATTACATCTAAATTTTTAAAAAGCACCCTGGGCCAACAGGAGGGGTGGGAGGGATGGGAGGGCCTGGGCAACTGGTCCACAGGGACTCTGCAGGAGAGCGAGAGCTTTCCAAACAGGAAGTCAAACCCACAGACTTGCCAAGGACACCAGGGCCACCTCCCTCCAGGCTGATTAATCAATGATCACCAAATGGCCCCTGCCAGCACATTCCTCGGGTGAGCTGCTGCTGGCCGCACCATGATGGTGACAACCGGCCTTTTGAGGCAAGGGCTGGAGGTGACTGCCAAGAGCTGTGGATTTCTGATGCCCCATCCCTCCTCGGACCTCCCTCACCAGCTCTGCCCCTGCAAACACGCCTGCTGCCAACCTGTCACCCACCCACGCCCCGGTGATCCAGGCCTGCGCAAACACCGTTTCCCGTCACTGCACGCTGTGGCCTCATGTGGCTGGCCTGGTGGGGGATTGTGATCCACACAGGGCTGGGCTCTCCCCTGGGTCTCGGCCTGGGACGCCGGGAGACAGGAATTCTTGCTTTCCCTTCTGAGGGAGTTCCAGAGCTGTCTGGAACCCTGTGGCCTCCTCCAGCCACAGAAGTCACCGTTTGCAGTGGGGAGAGGCCGGTCCGCATGGGGCAGGAGCGGGGTTGGGAGCGTTTCCCAGTGCTGCAGTCTGAGGCCTGGAACCTGAGCCAGCCCCAGCCCATCTTCCCAGCAGCAGGAACTGCATGTTCCCCCGCTGCTCCTGCTAGCCTGACGCTGGGGGCTTCATCATGTGGATCTGAAAGAGGCCTTCCGGAGGGGCCCAGTGATTAGCTCCACACGCCCCACAGCAAACCTGGTGCCTGCTGAGGACACGGGTCCCCAGAGGGAGCAGAGGGGACAGGTCCCATGCTTTGAGCAGCAGGCCAGGCCTGGCCTTGGAGTCTGGATGCTGGGCTAGTGCTAAGAAGTGTTATTATTACTCAGAGGCTGTGGGGAGGCCTGCCCCGAGAACCTGGATGTGACGTGAGCTCAGTGCTGCCCCTGACAGTGTTAAGTGACAGACTGGAGTAGGTGAAGGGTGACTGTCACCCAGAAAGGGGCAGTCTGGTTTCTGAGTTGCTCTAGGTACATTCTGGGGTTTCTGCCAAGTTCATGCCCACTGGGGTGGGCCCTCAGTACCTCCAGGGTATTGTGAGGACCTGCCCATCCGAGCCCCAGACACACACAAGCCACAGGCGACCCGACGACCTCATCTATGCGGAGTCAATATGATTCTTTGTCCCGGAAATTTGGAGAAAGTTCCTCCGTTTCTGCTGGTGGCTAGAACCTGAGGCGTGGAATCCCAGGGGCCGTGGAGGGTTGTAGAAGACAGGCGGGCAGCCAGGTTGGGTGGACCCACGGAGACGCACACACGGGAGGATGCCTGGCTTCTGGAAGGCTCCCGTTCTCAGGTGCTGCTTCCTGAGGTCCAACAAGCTTTCTGCTCTTGGATTCCATGGGATGCCCCTCCACCTTTACTCCAGGGGTACTTCATGGCTCAGACGAGCTTGGAGAGTTTCTGTACCTTTTAGCAGCTCGGCGGAGATTTAAATGACGGCCCTGACAGAGAGGTGTCCGCACCCTGGGGCTTGGGTGTGGAGGCTACGTTACACAGAGAGACAAGCCTGTGCAGCTGGGATTAAGTGAAGGCTCTTGAGCTGAGGAGATGATCCTGGATTACCCAAGTGAGCCAGATGGCATCATGAGTCCTTATCAGAGGGAGGCAGGCCAGGCACGGTGGCTCACTCCTGTAATCTCAGCACTTTGGGAGGCTGAGGTAGGCGGATCACCTGAGGTCGGGAGTTTGAGACCAGCCTGGCCACATGGAGAAACCCCACTTCTACTAAAAATACAAAAGTTAGCTAGGTATGGTGGCAGACACCTGTAATCCCAGCTACTCGGAAGGCTGAGGCAGGAGAATCACTTGAACCCAGGAGAGGTGGAAATTGCAGTGAGCTGAGATCGCACCATTGCACTCCAGCCTGGGTGACAGAGCGAGACTCCATCTCAAAAAAAAAAAAAAAAAAAAAAAAAAGGCAGAGGGGAATTTCAGACAGAAGAGGAGTAGGAGAAGGAGGCTGTGTGACCATCAAGGCAAGAGGTTCCAATGTTGTGGCCACAAGCCAAGAGATGCCGGCTGCAACCAGAAGCTGGAAGAGGCCAGGACTGGTACATTGATCTTGAATTTCTGCCCTCTAGACTGTGAGAGAATCACTTTCACAATGGCAGCCACAGAAAACTCCTCCAAACACCCTGATCAGGACAGCAACCCCAACGGGAGCAAGTGGCCGGGGATGCCACGGGATAAAAAAGGGGCAACGGCCCATGGCAGCCTTGGTCTGGACACTTGCCGTCGTAACAGCCAACCTCTCTCAGGTTATTGAGACTCAAGCCATTTCAGTCCAATTTCTCCCAGACTGGAGTTGGCCAGCATTCTTAAAGGCCCAGACAGCCTGGGTACAGAGGCTCATGCCTGAAACCCTAGCGTTTTGGGAGGCTGAGGCAAAAGGATTGCTTGAGCCTAGGGGTTTGGGACCAGCCTGGGCAACATGGCAAAACTTCATCTCTACAAAAAACTGTCTGGGCATGGTGGCACGTGCCTTTAGTCCCAGCTACCTGGAGGGCTGAGGTTGGGAGGATCATCTGAGCCAGGGAGTGCCAGGCTGCAGTGAGCTGTGATTACACCACTGCACTCCAGCCTAGGCAATGGAGTGAGACCTCATCTCTAAAAAAAATAAAAAATAAAAGACAGTAAATGTTTTTGGCCACGTGGGCCATATGATCTCTGTTGCGGTGACTCTCCCGCTGTAGCTTGAGATCGGCCAAAGTTGTCAGGAAACGAATGGGGACCAGGAAAACCTGACTTCTGAAGAACGCTGTCGCCTGCCGACCCATTCTGGATGATTCTTCCTTTTAAATTCTTTGTTTGCCAAACCGCCATCTGATGCCCACACCGGCCTGTCTGTGGAGAGGGACTGCGCTGACGGGGGAAAGAGGACAGCCACCTGGTGTCCACCTTGGTCACTGTCGTTAGCACGTGGTCAGCCACAGGCAGAGGATGACAGCCGTTCACTGGTTCCAGTGCTGGCTGGAGCCGCAGCACATTCGAGCCTGGGCTCAGAGGCGAGGGCCCCACCCTGAGTCCCGTGGATGAGCGCAGCAGCCTGGACAAGGATCCCAGCGCCACCCCACCCCCAAGGAACACTTAGCGATGTCTGAGGACGTGGCTGCTCCTGGCATGGAGTGGGTGGAGGTCAGGAACACTGCTCAGGACCCTGCAGTGGCCGGACGGCCCCACCCCAGAGAATGATCTGGCTCCAGTGTCCGTGGTGCCAAGCGGGAGAGACGCTGCCTGTGGTGCCCAGCCATGTGTCACGCTGCTTTCAAAGACAAGGCCTGGCTGATCTCTCCAAGGTGTCCTTCCTCCCAGCTTTTAAGGCCTCTGGGTGCAGTGGGTACCATCCGGATATCCGTTGCCTAACTCATGGGAGCCAGGCCCGCCATGGCTGCAGAGGCTGCTGGAGAACATGCAGCCTAACCCGCGCCCTGAAGGCATTTGTGGTGCAGAGGAGCCCAGTCCCATGAGGCACTGCAGACGCTGCAGAAGGAGCTGCATGCAGGCACACGCCCAGAGGAGGAAGTGTTGATCCAGGGCCTGCAGCAGGGGCTGCAAGCGTGTGGCAAGGTGCCCCTGTGCTGTCACCGGCGGCAGACCAGCTTCCGCCATCCAGGAGGCTTTCCTGGAGCCTCAGGATCCTTCCTGATGCGCCTCCGTGGTAAGCTCCCACTGGAGTTACTCCCAACTCCCTCTAGGAATGGTTCAGTCCAGTCCTGTTTGTCACGAGCCCCACCCAGCCCGGACCAGGTGGCTGGGAAGTGACTCAGGGGGTGGACCCAGCTGACTAGCACTGGAAACAATCTCCGGGCTCGGAGCCACAGGGCCAGCTTAAGCCACGGCATCCTGGCCACACGGAGGAGCGGGGCTGCCCTGTGCATGGCTCCCTCCACGGCTGACCCTCCGGGGACCTCCCCACCCACCCTGGGCAGCCCTTCCCTGTAGTCAGAGCCGTCTGTGGCTGAGCCTTGAAGAACAGCATGCCCAGGGCCCACCCATCCGAGCACATCTTCTGACTCCTGCGGACCTCTGGGAACAGAGAGGACCAGGGCACTGCGGTCCCAGATGCTGTCCCCGCCCAGGCGGCCTGCAGGGCCCGGCTTACCCAGGTAGTAGAGGCGGTGGGAGTGGGGCCCAGACTCATCCGTCTTCTGCACAAACTGGAAGTCGTGGGGCGCCTTGTTAACAATGAGGCCCGAGTACTTGCGGCTGCCGTGGATGATGCTCCGGAGCCCGTCCCAAGAGTGCTTCTGCACCTGGAAGCGGGCGGCCGGGTCATCCGTGGTGGCTGCGTCACCTCGGTCGGCTGTTGGGGTCCCGGTGGTGGCCATCCTCTCAGCCCCCTCGGAATTCAGCGAGAAGCTGTGCGGAGGAAGCAAAGACCATGAGAAAGGAGAACTGCTTTACCTACGAGCTGCTCCAACACTGCCCCTTGCGAGGCACTCAGGCTCTTCCGGATGAGCCCACCCCTGCCGCTTCCCACTCCCTAAACCCTTCTTGGGTTGGTCCACCTCCACCTCTCTCCATGTCACCAAAGCTGCTGAGATTCAAGCCACCATCACCTCTCCAATGAATGATTTTTAAAAACTTTCTTCTTTTTGGAGATGGGGGTCTCAACTATGTTCCCCAGGCTGGTCTCAAACTCCTGGCCACAAGCAATCCTCCTGCGTCAGCCTCCCAAGTGGCTGGGATGACAGGGGTGAGCCGCCATGCTGGGCTTTGGTTGAATGACTGAAACCACCTCCCACCAGCATATTCCACATCCACTGCCAAGACCCCATCGCTTAAAACCCTTCCTGGTTTTCCACAGTCCCCGGGGTCACAAGCAGTCCTCGCCACACCTCAAGGCTCTCGCTGACCCCTGCCACGGCCTTGAATCTCATCCTCCTTATTCCCGTGCCCCAGCCAAACCAGCCTTCACTCAGCTCCTCAAACAGGCCGAGTTCCTTTCCACCACAGGGCCCCTGCACATGCTGGCCCTCCTGCTCGGAGTGCATTTTTCCTCACTTTACTTAACTTCACATATATATATATATATATATGCTTTGTTTTTTTTTTGAGACAGAGTCTTACTCTGTTGCCCAGGCTGGAGTGCATGATCTCGGATCACTGCAGCCTCTGCCTCTCAGGTTCAAGTGATTCTCCTGCCTCAGCCTCCCAAGTAGCTGAGATTACAGGCGCCTGCCACCACGCCCAGCTGATTTTTTTGTATTTTTAGTAGAGACGGGGTTTCACTATGTTGGTCAGGCTGCTCTCGAACTCCTGACCTCAAGTGATCCACCTCCCTCAGCTTCCCAAAGTGTTGGGATTACAGGCGTGAGCCACTGCGCCCGGCCTGCTTGACCAACTTCTAATCAGACCTCAGCTTAAGTACTTGGCAGGCCCTCAGAAACCTCACACAACCATCCAGGCGGAAGCTGGTCCTTCTGCTCACCTTTCACACGCCACCTGGCTGTCCCCCTCCCTCCACCGTCATCACAGCGGTTATTTGTGGGACCCCTGTCTCCCCCACATCTGTCCCATTCACAGCTGTGCTCCCAGAACCTTAGCTGGTGGCTGGCACATGGCAGGCATCCTGCGGAGCACCGTGGAATGACTATCTCTCACCGGGCCCGCGGGGAGACACGCTGGGTCTCGGAAGAGGCCCGGGCGTGAAGGAATGAAAAGCCATCCTGGTCACCTGTGCTGTTGGCTTGCTGTCCAGCCAGGAAGACGTTTGGCCTTCACTGGAATTTCCAGAGCCTCGGGATGGGGGAGGTGCAGGTGAGAGGGTGAATGGCACACACTTCCCCAAAGAACATCCCACTCGTTCCTCCCACTCAGGACACTCTGGATCTGCAAAGCAGCCACCACGAGCAGCCGCTGCAGTGTCACAGCTCCCGCCACCCCACTCCCGCCCTCACCTGACTGGACTGGCCAGGCAAATATTTGTTTTACAGAAGTCTAAACATGGCCGCAGTGACCCAGTTCTGCAAGAGCCAGTGGTCTGGAAGGGGTGGCACCGGGGCCGGTCTCACTTCCCTCTGTGGGCTCCGAGTGACTGCCGACCTCGCCAGAAGCCCTGTCCTCTGGGACCAACAGCCTGGCTTGGGGAAGTCGCTGCTCGCTCAGAGGAAGTGGGAAAACCCGAGGGAGTGGACAGCGGGGACCGGGTGTGAGAGAAGTAAAGGGCAGAGACGAGTGGGCCGCCTTGACTCTGCGGCGTGCCAGTTCCGGAAAGACTCTGCCTCTTGCCAAGGGGAGCCCCCACAGGCTGACCAATGCAAGAGAAAGAGCCCCAGGCCGCTCTGAGAGGGAGGGGGAGAAAGAGCGGCAAGGACGTCAACGAGCGCCTTTGGAAGATCAGGACCTGCAATTGTCACCTCACTTGGGCTTGTGACAGCCCATTCTACAGGTGGGGAAACTGAGGCTGGGAGGGCATTGGAGCTTGCTCCCAATCAGAGCCGAGTGAATGAGCAAAGGGGGTTCGAAGGAGGCAGCCCAGCCCCCAGCCTCCCACTGAGATGCTGTGTGACAAGCCCAGCAATTGCAGCAGGAAAAGCCACAGTGCAGCCCCGAGAGCTTCCCGTGCCACGCTGCGAGACACCCGTGTCCTGTGGGAACCCAGAGAGCTTCCCGTGCAGTGCTCTGCGAGACACCCATGTCCTGAGGGAAGGTCCTGGAAGCCAAGGAGAGTAGAAGCCACCTCAGCACGGGACATATGAAAGGCTCAAGGGGCAGGGGGCCCCTTGGGAAGGGGGCTTCTGGGTATCACGGCTGTGGGCTGATTTCTGGAGGCTCTTCTCCAACTTGACCCCAAAGAAATGACAGGGGAAAACGCTTCCCTCGTTTCCTCCTACTCCATCCAGGCTGAGCCAGCGTGTCCTGCCCTCCAGCCTGGAGGAGCACAGTTTGTTAGTTCAGCTCCTGCTGAGACGGAACTAAAGACACGAACCAAAGGATATCAGCACTTACAGGGCTCTCAGGTCGCCAGGATGTCCTTGCCCACTGCAGAGCTGCAGTTCCCCTCTAAGGCAGCGGGGAGCCACGAGCGGTGTTAGGCAGGGGCTGGGACCAGGACCGCCTGAGCACTCAAGAACCCACACCGTCCGGAGCACTGCTGGCAACAAGCCCAGAAAACTGAGTCCGGGGAGCTCCTCTGAGCGGCCTAAGCACCCCTCTAAGCTGTGCTGCCCCAGTTCAAGCCTGGCTCACGGCAGCAAAGAAAATATATGACCTTCAGAGTTCCCAAAGGGGCCACCCGTGCGCGGATAGCCTGTCTGGAAGCGCCTACAGAACCGCGTGCCTTATTTCCACTGCAAAGAACAATAAAGATGATCTTGCCTCTGATCACCACAGATAGCCCAAGAAGCAAAAATTCGATCCCGGAGATGAGAAACGAAATGAGACATCGTGAGAAGCTTCCAGGAATCTTCTGGATGTGGCTAGACTCTTTAGCTTGAGCTTCCAGACAGGCTGAGGCTTGGTGCTGGAGCCTGGCCCTCTGCTCACCTCTCTTCTACCCGGAGGCACAGCCCGGACTGCAGAGAGGCTGGCGAAAGAGCGAGGGAGCGAGCGCGGGCGAGCCTGTGACTGGCTTTCTCCACCTAGCACCACCCTGTGCTGCGGTTCAGGGAGTCAAGAGTTTACACAGCTGCAGAGATGAAAGCGGATTCCAGGCCACTAACTCAAGTCTACCTACTCCTTCCTTCAGCCAATCAGCTGCTCTAGACCTTCTGGCACGGTCTCTGTCAAGGCTGGGTGGCAGATCTGTGATCTCCTTTTTAAATTTTTCATTTTTTTTTTTTAAGAGACGGGGTCTTGCTATGTTGCTCAGGCTGGTCTCAAACTCCTGGGCTCCAGCGATCCTGCCACCTCAGTGTAGCCAATAGCTGGGATGAGAGGGGTGCAAGCCACCATGCCCAGCTCCAAAGCTCTGTGATCTCTGTGTCTGAGATGGTGCTTTGGTGGCGAGCAGGGGCGCGGGAGTAGTCAGAGATGGGGGAAGTATTCGGACGCCCAGAAGGAACCGTAGATTCAGTGCCGACTGCGGTTCTGAGTTCGGGCCGACCACAAGGTGATAAGGCAGACAGAAAGGCGGGAGCCCCTGGCTGGCGTGGGGCAAGGGGCGTATGGGGGTGGTGAGGACAGGGTCCTACCCATGCACTAGATGGGGAAATGCCTCAAGGTGGACTTTAGGCAGCTGGCCTGGGCCAGGCAAGTGCTCCTGCAAGTGGGGGCTGCTGGGGAAACAGCATGTCATCCTCTGTTCTACCAAACTGCCCCCAGCACCGCCTGGGCCTTTAGCTTTGATGAGCAACCTTTAGAGTCACCCAGCAGCCTGTGCCCAGGTGGGACATTAGTGTGTGCAGATAAGGGAAGGAACACAGATCCCCTTCAGTAACTGACCCCTAAGGCATGTGCCCACCAGACACTAGAACCGCCGGGTTTTAGAGCCCACGGCTGGGCCAATCATAGCCCTTCACACCGTCCCTGTCTTCCCTGGTCCATTCTTCAATTCCCTTCCTGACTGAGCATGCTCCATTAAAGCAAACAAGCCTAAGAGTATTAGAAAATCGAGGCCAGGCGCGGTGGCTCACGCCTGAAATCCCAGCACCTTGGGAGGCCGAGGCGGGTGGATGACGAGGTCAGGTGATCAAGACCATCCTGGCTAACGTGGTGAAACCCCATCTCTATTAAAAATACAGAAATTAGGCCGGGCGCGGTGGCTCAAGCCTGTAATCCCAGCACTTTGGGAGGCCGAGACGGGCGGATCACGAGGTCAGGAGATCGAGGCCATCCTGGCTAACACGGTGAAACCCCGTCTCTACTAAAAAATACAAAAAACTTGCCGGGCGAGGTGACAGGCGCCTGTAATCCCAGCTACCCGGGAGGCTGAGGCAGGAGAATGGCGTAAACCCAGGAGGCGGAGCTTGCAGTGAGCTGAGATCCGGCCACTGCACACGAGCCTGGGCGACAGAGCGAGACTCCGTCTCAAAAAAAAAAAAAAAAAAAGAAAAAATACAGAAATTAGCCAGGTGTAGTGGCACATGCCTGTAGTTCCAGCTACTTGGGAGGCTGAGGCAGGAGAATCGCTTGAACCCGGGAGGTGGAGGTTGCAGTGCGCCAAGATCGCGCCACTGCACTCCAGCCTGGGTGACAGAACAAGACTCCGTCTCAAGTAAATAAATAAATAAATAAATAAATAAATATGGGCTCCGTCAGGTTGAATGGCCTGTCCAACGTCACCCAGCGAGGAAGGGGAGTGGAACCCGTCTCTTGGAGCCCCAAACCCACATCCTTACAGTGAGATCAGTGGTTCTCGCTCAGGAGTGAGTCTGCCCCCAGCAAAACTTGGCGATGTCTGGAGACATCTGTGGTTGTCTCAACTGAGGGGAGTTCCTGGCATGAAGTGGGTGGAGGCCAGCGATGCTGCTTAGCACCCTGAAGTGCCCGGGACGGCCCCACCCCAGAGAACATTCCAGCCCCAATGTCCACAGTGCTGAGGGGGAGATCCCACACTAGGCCATGCTGCCTCCTCGCTCGAAATAACCAGAACAGCCTTGGGGACCTGCCGGGGAATCCAGGGGAGAGGGAAAGAAGGGGCCTTCCAGATCTCAGACTGTTGGGGAATTCCGGAAGCTGGGCCACATCTCCACTGATCAGGGCCTCCAAAGCCAGCCTCACCTTCTCCAACTTCCGGTGTTCTCCTTGTCCAGGCGCAGTTTCTTAACCTTCCGCATTAACCGCTCGGCTGACCTCAGGAGGGCAGGGGTGCCTGCGGGCAAGCAGGAGAGACCAAAGGGCTGCAACCCCGGCAGGTGGGGAGTGGGCGCTCCTGCCCCCTTCGCCCCCTCCCCATTTCCCCAGGCAGTCCTCCAAGCCTCCACGAGCACCCTGAGGCCAAGGGCATTCTGAAGAGACGATGCTTCAGGCCCTGCCCTGAAATGCAGGCGGTGCTGGGCATTTGCCAGAGACCGGCATCTTTCTCAACAGGTTCCTTTCAAGGTGTGAAGTCCCTGGGAGTTTCAAGTGACTCTAGGGACACCACACCAGGGCACTTGCTGGAAACAGAAGAATCCCAAATTCCTCACTGTGGCCGCTCCCTGATGGCCCTGGTGACCTTGCCTACTCGCTTCGTCCTTGACCGTGACCTTTGGCCGTACTTGCCTCCTTCCTGTCCCTCAACACATCCGCTTGCTCCTAGCACACGGCTTCTGCACGACGCGCCCCTTGGCCTTAGATGCCAGTTCCCTGCTTTTGATATGACTTGCTCCTTCTTGCCCTGCGGCTCCTGATACCACCTCTTCAGAGGTCATTCCTGAGCGCCCCATCTGAAGATGCTACCTGACTGCCCCCATCACTACACCCGGATGCTGACACGATGGCCTGGACCATCATTCCGGTGGTCCCCTTCCCCAGGGAGAGTGGCTCTCACCTGGGGGCGATTCGGCCCTCCAAGGGACACTGGATGATGTCTGGAGACATTTGCGGCTGTCACAACTTGGGGGTGCCCCTGGCATGGAGTGGGTGGAGCCCAGAGACGCTGCTTAGCACCCCACAGAGCCCAGGATGACCCACCCCAGAGAAGGATCCCACCTCAAATGTCAGCAATACCAAACCGGAGACCCCTGCATCCATTACTTGGGGAGAAATTTGAGTTCAATGCCTATGTTCATATTAATACTGGAATAAACTTTCCAGGGAACAAGCATTCTAAACGAGGGGGACCCCCCAGCTCCTGAGATTCACCTCCTGTCTTCTTCCCCACTCAGGGTGAGGATTTCAATGTCTGCAGCCTCCTGGGACCTTCGTAGGACAGAGGATCATGGGACACAGTCTCTTGAGGATTCATGGAATCCCCTAACCCAGGGAGTCTCACCTGGGGATAACTGGCCCTCGCAGGGGACATTTTTGGTAATGACGACTGGGACGGTGCGGGGAGGCATGTGGCTGGTGGAGGTCAGCGATGCTGCTCAACCCCTACAGTGCACAGGACAGCCCCCCTCCCACTCCTCTGCCAGGAAGGACCCAACCCTAAATATCAGTGGCAAGGCTGAGAAACCCTTCTGTGGGTAAGGGGGCACTCCTCACGGGAATGTCAGTTCCACAGGGCAGATCACATCTATCCTGGTCCCAACAGATCGCCTGAGCCCAGACTATGCCTGGTCCTCAACAAACATTTCAGGTTGAATGAACGATCTACTGTCCTTTCTTGGATGCTGTCTAAAGTCAAAGGGGCCCCTTGTTTGGCTGGTGCCCAACTACCTTCTCAGACAAGCCAGGTCCCATGATGGGCATTTGCCCAAAGGCGTAAAGAAGAGAGGGCCAGCTGGGTACAGTGGCTCACGCCTGGAATCCCAGCACTTTGGGGGGCTGAGGTGGGCAGATCACCTGAGGTCAGGAGTTCTAGGCCAGCCTGGCCAACATAGTGAAACCCCATCTCTACTAAAAATACAAAAATTATCCGGGTGTGGTGGTGCAGGCCTGTAATCCCAGCTACTCAGGAGGCTGACACAGAAGAATTGCTTGAACTCAGAAGGTGGAAGTTGCAGTGAGCTGAGATTGCGCCACTGCACTCAAGCCTGGGCGACACAGCGAGGTTCTGTCTCAAAAACAAAAGAAGAGGGAAGCACATGGGGACAGGACTGAGATCGTAAGGGAAGAGGTTAAGCATAAAGTCACCACGAAAAATCACTGGCTGCAATCTCAGTCCAGTGGTGAAAAGTGTGGGCTCTGGTCTCAGAGAGAAGGGTTCAAATCCTCACTCTGCCACTTCTGGGGAAGTCCCTGAACCTCTCTGAGCTTCCACTTCCCCAGCAAGAACATGATATGACAGTATCTACGCCTGGGGCCACAGAAGGAATTAAATGAGACTGCACATACACAGCTTTAAAACAGTGTCTGATGTAGCACAAACTAAATGACAGCTAGCGCTGTCAACTAAACAAGCTACTCAAAACCACAGGAAGCGGCAAGACTCAAACTAAAGTCCTTTCAGAGGCAGAATCCACACCATTTACTGACCAGGTCAGGCAGTATAGGGGGATACAGGCACCCCTCCACCAAATCCTGTCGAAATCAGCACTCTCCCCTTCCTCTCCTCAAAGCGTTCAGAAAGCTCCTTCCAGGGGCAGCTAGAGGGGGACAGGGGTGGAAAGAAAAGCCTCCAGCAGGCACACAAAAAGCCGCAGCCACTGCCCTGCAGAGGACAACCACCCAGGGCCATAAAAATCCATTTCCTGACAATCTCTATATTCTAGAGCAGGCATAGGAATCCCACCAGCCCACACCCCAGACTTCCTGGCTGCCAAACCCCAGCACAACTGACCTTCTAAAGGGTCCAGAGAACCTCCATTCCAGCTGCAGGCGTGGGACACAGACCTTTATAGGAGAAACGTGTCATGAAGGTGGCAGGTTAATGGAAGCACCGGTTAGCCATTCAGCCTCCCCCACTCCGGAGCTGCAGACTGCCAGGCCCGATTCTACCTGGCTAGATTCTAGCTCTGCCTTCAAGCTCTGCAGCACCGTCTGCATGCCCTGGACAGAATCTGGGAGAAAAGCCATCCCACGGGCCCCGATTCCCCCCGGGACCCAGCAGAGGAATGCAGGGATTGGTGCCTACAGTCCACACCTCCTGGGCTTTAGTCCCAGCTCCTCGAAAGCAGGTTGGTTCTTGCCGGGGAGGCAAGTGACTTCCTCCTGGGGCCCCTGGGGAAGACCAGGGGGTGGAGGCCAAGGGAATAGACCGCTTTTGATGGCTCAGAGGCGGTGTGGACAGGGAAGTGTCAGGGCTGGCCTAAGGCTGTGTGGGAAGAAGGTGGGCGGCTAGACAGGCCTGAGAAGGGAGGCTGACAGAAGGGGAATGGACCCTGTGGGCTGGACCCTTGGAAGACAGCTATGCTAACCACTACACCACCAACGCCTCGGCAGGAAAAAGAGTCTCTGGATGTCCTTAATAAAGGGATCAAGTAGGGTTGAGGATCAGGACTGGGTCGGGGGAGACCAAGCCTTGGGGAGAAGGTTGGGGGAAGGGGTAAAGGGGTGAGGACAGGATGCAGGTCGAGGGAGGTGGCCTCTGTGCACATACAGCATTTGCATGGGGAGAGGGAGGAGATCGGGACCTCCAGAGCCTGCACGGAAGGGGAGAGGGTGTCAAGGTCTGCAGCAGCGAGGTCGTTCTTGGGTGCGGCCACCTCCGGAAGGGGTCAGAGCCTGGAGGCCTGGGCAGCAACGGGATGGGTGGGGAAGCCCGACCGGGAAAGGGAGAAACTGGGAGGTGGCCTGGCCAGTGCAGGAATCGGGGAGGGAAAGAAGGTGGAAGGGGGCCTGGGGCGGAGGGGAAACGAGGCAGGGGGCTGGAGGGACCCGCAGACGGGTGCATGGAGGCGCCGGGGTGCGGGGAGGCCAGGCGATGGCGAGGGCAGGGTCAGGGCCGAGGCGGGACCGGTCAATGGCGGGTTCAGGGTCGCGGCCGGGACGGGACGAGGCGCGCGGGCGCTACTCACCGGGACGTGGGGCGGCGGCCGGGCTGGGCAGGTCGTCCCGGGGCCAGCGGCGCCTCACGGTCGCGGCTCCATGCCCGGGACTGCGGCCCCGGAAGTGGCGGGCGCGGGGGACGACAGCGGCGGCGGACACAGGGGACCCGCCGGCTCAGGCACCTTTGACCCGGAAGTTGAGCGGCCCAGGCGGCGGCCTGGGATTGGACACCACCAGGCACGTACCAAGGCGTCCGCGGCGCTTAGGGGGGAACCCCGCGGCGCGGCGTCGGCGGCCTAAGGTGCGGAACGCCCCATGAACGACATCTTCCGGTGGGGTAAGGAGAGACACCCCCGTGTGACTTGGTATCATTCAGTCAAGCCCATGATACCCTACTATTAAGGATATCCGGAGATAGCATTTGTTACCGTGGCGTTGGTGGTATAGTGGTTAGCATAGCTGCCTTCCAAGCAGTTGACCCGGGTTCGATTCCCGGCCAACGCAGAAAAGGATGTTTTGCCACTTTGAGTTTACTTATTTTTGAGACGGAGTCTTGCACTATCGCCCAGACTGGAGTGCAGTGGCGCGATCTCCGCTCACTGCAACCTCTACCTCCCAGGTTCAAGCGATTTTTCCTTCCGCAGCCTCCCAAGTAGCTGGGATTACAAACGTGCGTCACCACGCCCAGCTAATTTTTGTATTTTTAGTAGAGATGATGTGGGGGGAGGGGCGGTTCACCATTTTGGCCAGGCTGGTCTCGAACTCTTGACCTCAGGTGGTCCGCCCTCTTCGGCCTCCCAAAGTGCTGGAATTACAGGCGTGAGCCATCACGCACGGAAAATTTTTTTAAATCCCATAAAACTTTCTAAAAGGCAGGAGGAAGTCGGAAGACAAATAATAGGACCACAATCCAGAACTTACGTTTCGGTGAATTGCAAATAATATTACTTTTCCGGTTAGGGAAAAGAGCAGAGCTGTTTCCGCCCGGGATCGAACCGGGGACCTTTGCGCGTGTGAGGCGAACGTGATAACCAGTACACTACAAAAACCGGTAAAAGTCATAGTTCTTTGAACTCTTATATAGAGATGGTGGTGCAGAGCTAGTTACCCTGTAGCACTCCAAAGAAATACTGACTGTGGTCAGCTAAAGCAATATCCGCTCTTCCTGAATACCTGTTATTCCACTTGATACAGTAGAGACCCAAAGAAGGAAAATACGGAAGACAAAAAGAAATCCAATAAACACCCTTTCCAACACACACACACACACACACACACGTTTATTACTTTATCATAAATCCACCTTGCATTAAAACAATGAAAGTCAAATGGCCCACAAAACCATCCGGGGTCAAATGAACCCTTTCTTGGTTCATCTCATAGCTAAAATCTATACTTGACATCACATTAGTTTCTGCAGACAGTCACCATTTTGCTTTAGATCAAACTACTTTTTTGTTTTGTTTTGTTTTTTAAGAAAGAGTCTCATTCTGTTGCCCAGACTGGAGTGCAGTGGTACGATCATCCCTCCCTGCAGCCTCCACCTCCTGGGCTCAAGCAATCCTCCCACCTCGGCCTCCTGGGTAGCTTGGACCACCTTGGACCACAGGTGTGGACCACCACGCCTGGGTAAATTTTTTTAAATGCGTTTGGTAGAGACGGTGCCTTCTAGCTGGGACTACAGGCGTGTGCAATCACGCCCAGCTAACTTTTGTATTTTTTTTATGGAGACTAGAGGGCCTACACTATGTGGCCCACCCAGGCTGGTCTCCAACTCCTGACCTCAACGTGATTCGCCCGCCTGCAGCCTCCCAAAGTGCTGGGATTACAGGCATGAGCCACCGCGCCCGACCCCAGCTACACTGAAAAAGAGCTTTCTGAAAAAGAAAAACTGTGCGTGTATGTGTTTATATGCTAAATGCAGGAAATTTAGGAGGAAAAACAAAAAACAAGCCAGACACAGAAGATCATTTAAATGTAATTAAAACGGCTTTTCATCTCATCACCCAGAGCGCGTTACATGTTAAAGCAATCTGGTTTCTCTTTCTTGCCTTTCTCTTTTTTCTTTTTCTTTTTCTTTTTTTTTCTGAGACGGAGTGTGGCTCTGTCGCCCAGGCTGGAGTGCAGTGGCGCGATCTCGGCTCACTGCAAGCTCCATCTCCCGGGTTCTCGCCATTCCCCTGCCTCAGCCTCCCGAGTAGCTGGGACTACAGGCGCCGCCATCACGCCCAGCTAATTTTTTTCATATTTTTAGTAGAGATGGGGTTTCACCGTGTTAGCCAGGATGGTCTCGATCTCCTGACCTCGTGATCCGCCCGCCTCGGCCTCCCAAAGTGCTGGGATTACAGGCGTGAGCCACCGTGCCCGGCCTCCTTTCTCTCTTTCTTTCTTTCTCTCTTTTTCTTTACTTTTCTTTCTTTCTTTCTCTCTTTCTTTCTCTTTCTTTTTTTTTTTTTTTTTTGAGATGGAGTTTGCTCCTGTTGCCCAGGCTGGAGTGCAGTGGCGCAATCTCAGCTCACTACAACCTCCGCCTCCCGGGTTCAAGCGATTCTCCTGCCTCAGCCTACCAAGTAGCTGGGACTACAGGCACCCGCCACCACGCCCAGCTAATTTTGTATTTTTACTAAAGACGGGGTTTCACCATGTTGGTGAGGCTGGTCTCGAACTCCTGACCTCAAGAGATCCGCCCGCCTCAGTCTCCCAGACTGCTGGGATTACAAGTGTGAGCCACCACTCCCGGCCTCTTTATTTTCTTAAAGAGACAGTAGAAGGGGTGGGGAGATGATGGCAAGAATTTAGGATCAGACTGCTGTAAAATTCCACACACCCTCACTCCTGCGGGACTGGGATTAGGATGAGGAGACTAAAGCACTGTAAAGCACTGGCACCAGGTGCAAAAATTAAGGAGGTGCCAAAAAACTCAATAATCAAGATAAATAATATTTCAATACATTTTTTTTTGTCTCTCTCTGTGTTGTCTAGGCTAGAGTACAGTGGCACAGTCTTGACTTACTGCAACCTCCACCTCCCAGGTTCAAGTTATTCTCGTGCCTCAGCCTCCCTAGTAGCTGGGGTCACAGACATGAGCCACTATGCCAGGCTAATTTTTGTATTTTTCGTAGAGACGGGATTCCACCATATTGGCCAGGCTGGTCTTGAACTTCCGAGCTCAAGTGATCCGCCTGCCTTGGCCTCCCAAAGTGCTGGGATTACAGGCGTGAGCCACTGCGCCGAGCTCATGTTCCTTTTTTTTTTTTTTTTTTTTTTTTTGAGACGGAGTCTCGCTCTGCCGCCCAGGCTGGAGTGCAGTGGCCGGATCTCAGCTCACTGCAAGCTCCGCCTCCCGGGTTCACGCCATTCTCCTGCCTCAGCCTCCCGAGTAGCTGGGACTACAGGCGCCCGCCATCTCGCCCGGCTAGTTTTTTTGTATTTTTTAGTAGAGACGGGGTTTCACCGTGTTCGCCAGGATGGTCTTGATCTCCTGACCTCGTGATCCACCCGTCTCGGCCTCCCAAAGTGCTGGGATTACAGGCTTGAGCCACCGCGCCCGGCCCATGTTCCCTTTTAATAAGGACATCCATGATATTAGACTACAGCCCACCCTAATGATCTCATTTTAACATCGTTGCCTTTGCAAAGACCTTATTTCTTTTTTTTTTTTTTTTTTGAGACGGAGTCTCGCTCTGTCGCCCAGGCTGGAGTGCAGTGGCTGGATCTCAGCTCATTGCAAGCTCCGCCTCCTGGGTTTACGCCATTCTCCTGGCTCAGCCTCCCGAGTAGCTGGGACTACAGGCGCCGCCACCTCGCCCGGCTAGTTTTTTGTATTTTTTTAGTAGAGACGGGGTTTCACCGTGTTAGCCAGGATGGTCTCGATCTCCTGACCTCGTGATCCGCCCGTCTCGGCCTCCCAAAGTGCTGGGACTACAGGCTTGAGCCACCGCGCCCGGCCACAAAGACCTTATTTCTAAATAGGGTCATGTTCTTAGGTGTTCGGGGGGTTAGAATTCTGACTTGTCTTTTGGGGGAGTGGGACACAAGAGAGGGATTAGCCATTGTTTGATGAATTGCAACTAATTAACCAATCCCCTATTGTCGGACTTTCAATTCTTCCCTCTTAACTAAGCAGCCAGGAAATCCTGGTTGCTACAATTTATCATAATGTTGCCTATTTACGTGTCTGTTTCTCCTTAGAGCAAAACCCACTGAATCTAATGAGATGTCCTCATTCTCCAGTTTCACTTTCTCTTCTCCAATTATTTTTTGTTTTGTTTTGAGACAGTCTCGCTCTGTCACCCAGGCTGGAGTGCAATGGGGCGATCTCGGCTCACTGCAACCTCCGCCTCCTGTGTTCAATGAATTCTGGTGCCTCAGCCTCCCGAGTAGCTGGGATTCCAGGCGTGCCACCATGCCCGGCTAATTTGTGTGTTTTTAGTAGAGATGGGTTTTTGCCATGTTGGCAAGGCAGGTCTCAAATTCATGACCTCAGGTGATCCACTGCCCTGGCCTCCCAAAGTACTGGGATTACAGGCGTGAGCCACTGTCCCTGGCCTCCAGTTCTATTTTGAGCTAAGGTGACCATACACCTGACTTTGGCTAGGATGGTCTCAGCATATGCCCCCACCCCCTCAGTGCCTCCTTTCTTGCTCAAAAGTGTCTTGATTGACCAGGCACGGCGGCTCACGCCTGTAATCCCAACACTTTGGGAGGCCAAGATCAGCAGATCACCTGAGGTCTGGAGTTTGAGACCTGCCTGACCAACATGGCGAAACCCCATCTCTACAAAAATTAGCCCTGCATGGTGGTGTGTGCCTGTAATCGCAGCTATTTAGGAGGCTGAGGCTGGAGAATCTCTTGAACCCGGGAGGCAGAGGTTGCAGTGAGCCAAGATCACACCATTGCACTCTAGCCTGGGCGACAGGGCGAGACTCCATCTCAAAAAAAAAGTGTCCTAATTTTGACTATAAATTATAGGGTCACTCTGTCTTGAGCTTCAACATAGTCAGACTCCTGCGTCCACCACTCACCCAAAACTCTTCTCACTGATGACCCTTCTGCATCCAGTTCCAAGGTCAGTCTGTCCGTCCCAGCCCTCTCCATGGCATCTGACCCGCCTGATCCCTCCTGCCCCGGGGAACTCTGTCCTCAGACCATGCACTTCCCTCCCACCTGTCTGGGACATCCCTCAGTCTTCCCTTCTCTCCATTGCTGGCCAAGGGCTGGGTCCTCCAGCCTCCTCCCTCCTTCACCCACAGCCCTCCCCAGCGGGCTCCAAACCCGGTCTACACCTAGCATTGCCCACAGTCCCGTTTCCAGCCCGAGTCTCCCTTGAAGTCCAGACTCCGTGTTCAGCAGCCCCTGATGTCTCCACGTGGGGGTCTCAAGGGGTCTCACATTTAATGCAGTCACGTTGGTCCCAACTGGACCCCAAACCGTTCCTCCCATGTCCACCACCTAGGCTGAGGGGAGGTCTGTCCTTCCAGGGACTCAGCCAGAACCTGGGAGTCACCCTGGGCCCCTACTCTCCCACCCATATCCAATCACTGAGCAAATTTGATTAACACAGCTTTCAAAATGCACCTAGATGGGCCAGGCACGGTGGCTCACACCTGTAATCCCAGCACTGTGGGAGGCCAAGGTGGGCAGATCACCTGAGGTCAGGAGTTCAAGACCAGCCTGACCAACATGGAGAAACCTCATCTCTACTAAAAATATATAGCTGGCCGTGGTGGCACGTGCCTGTAATCCCAGCTACTCGGGAGGCTGACACAGAAGAACTGATTGAACTCAGGAGGCGGAGGTTGCGGTGAGCCAAGATCGCACCATTGCACTCCAGACTGGGCAACAAGAGTGAAACTCCGTCTCAAAAAAACAAAAATGCACCTAGAATCTGATCACTGTTTTCCCACTCAGTGGCTGTTCCCTGGTCCAGCCTCCAGCATCGCTCGCCTGGGCCAACAGTCATCCCTACCTGGACCCCAGTTCCTGCCCTCACTCCCCACAGAGACAGTCTCCCTACCAGCAGCCACCAGAGGGTGCTTTTGAGCACCTGAGTCACGTCCCATCCCATTCCTCCTCTGCCCACAACCCTCCATGGCTCCCACCTCTCTCAGGGTCAAAGCCCAAGTCCTCCCCATGTCTCACCAGGCCTGGCATGACCTGCCCCATCCCCTCCCTGCCCTCTCCTCTTCCCTTTCTCCCCCTTGCTCACTCTGCTCCTCCTCGCTGTTCCTCCAACACACCAGGTGTGGTCCTGCCACAGGGCCTTTGCACGGGCTATGCCCTCTGGTGGACCCAGGTATTTCCAAGGCTCACTCCATCTCTCCCTTCAAGGTTACATCCTCAGAGGGCCCTTCCTGCCTGAGCCTGGCTAAGTGGTAGCCTGTCCTATCTGACCTTGGAACCCACAAACCTGGTTACCTATCATTTAAACATGTCCTTCCCAGCCGGTGCAGTGGCTCACATCTGCAGTCCCAGTACTTTGGGAGACTGAGGGTGGCAGATAGCTTGAGGCCAGGAGTTCAAGACCAGCCTAACCAACACACTGAAACCCTGTCTCTACAAAAAAAACAAAAAAAAACAAAAAAAAACAAAAATTGGCCGGGCATGGTGATGCATGCCTGTAATCCCAGCTTCCTGGGAGGCTGAGGTAGAGAATCGCTTGAACCTGGGAGGGGGAGGTTGCAGTGAGCCGAGATCACACCAATGCACTCCAGCCTGGGTGACAGAGCGAGACTCTGTCTCAAAAAAAAATAAAAATAAAGATGTCCTTCCAATGGCTTTTTAGTCTCTGAAATAATCACATTTGTAGATCTGTTTGCTAATTTCTCCTCCATTGCCCTAGCCAGGCTATGAGCTTCACTAACAGCATTTTTTGTTATGTGTTTTAGTCTATGTTGTTTCCTAGTGTGTGAGTAAGTCTCAGTAAACGTTTGTTGAAATTATGAACAAATGCACAGCCTGCCACTGAAGAGAAAAGACCTGGGAGTTGGAGATGGTGATGGTAGCCAGTAATACAGGTGGACTTCCTGGCGGAGGGGGCGAACCTGGGAGAACGTGTTACCTCCCCCAGAAACCCCACCAAGGCCTGATAACTCCTTTAAAACTGTCTCTTGGGGCCAGCCGCGGCAGTTCATGCCTATAATCCCAGCACTTTGGGAAGCCAAGGTGGGCGGATCACTTGAGGTGAGGAATTTGAAACCCACCTGGCCAACGTGGTAAACCCCCCCCCCCCCCCCGCCGTCTATCAACAATATGCAAATTAGTCAGGCGTGGTGGCGCACGCCTGTAGTCCCAGCTACTTGGGAGGCTGAGGCAGGAGAATTGCTTGAATCGGGGAGGCGGAGGTTGCAGTGAGCCGAGATGGCGCCGCCCACACTGCAGCGTGGACTACAGTGTGAGACTCTGTCTCAAAATAAAATAAATCAAATAAAATGGTTTCTTGGGTCCTTCAAGCCTTCTCAGGGCAGCCAGCATGCTAGGTGACTCCTGGCAAGTTGCATCACTCCGAGTGCATATTTGCCTGCCTGAAGTCAGGTAGATGTTACAGGGGTGGCTACAACGTCACAGAGACGGCTTGCTTAAAAGGAGCAACAGGCCGGGCGCGCCTGTAATCCCAGCACTTTGGGAGGCCGAGGCGGGTGGATCACCTGAGGTCGGGAGTTCAAGACCAGCCTGACCAACATGGAGAAACGCCGTCTCTACTAAAAATACAAAATTAGCCAGGGTGGTGGCACATGCCTGTAATCCCAGCTACTCAGGAGGCTGAGGCAGGAGAATCGCTTGAACCCAGGAGGCGGAGGTTGCGATGAGCCGAGATCGTGCCATTGCACTTCAGCCTGGGCAAAAAGAGTGAAACTCCGTCTCAAAAAAAAAAAGAAAAAGAAAAAAGAAAAAGAAAAAAAGGAGCAATAGTGCAATAGTTCCATCTTTCCACTAGGTGTCAGCAGAAGCACAGCTGGACTCACTCGGTGACTCTCCACCCCTACCCCGTAGCCACCCCCACCCCATTCTCTCCATCTCCACTCCCGGCCCCAGACCTCAGCATCTCAAAGTCAGACACTTCCCTCGCTCAGTACACACCCCTGTATTTGCAGACAAATTCCTGTCCCCAGGCAGGCCGTCGCAGCTGGCATGGTTGGTGGCCTGTCCTGCCTGGTATCCGACCACACTAGGAAACTTCAGCAAGGGCTGCAGAGAAGAGGAAAAAGGAATAAAAAAAGTAAAGTACCTAGATCCTGGGTGCGGTGGCTCACGCCTGTAATCCTAGCACTTTGGGAGGCTGAGGCGGGTGGATCGCTTGAAGTCAGGAGTTCGAGACCAGCCTGGCTAACATGGCGAAACCCTGTCTCCATTAAATTACAAAATTAGCTGGGTGTGGTGGCACGCGCCTATAGTCCCAGCTACTTGGGAGGCTGAGGCAGGAGAATCACTTGAACCTGGGAGGCTGAAGTTACAGCGAGCCAAGATCGTGCCACTGCACTCCAGCCTGGGTGACGAGAGCGAGACTCCGTCTCAAAAAAGAAGGAAAGTACGTAGGGATTCAACGTTTCCAGCCAGGAAACATTTCATACAAATGTTTATGTTCAAGAATAATTTTGCATGGAATAGTGGAAATCTGTGTTGAAAATTGTTCTAAGAAAATGTCACTTTTTGCCTGGGTACAGTAGCTTACACCTGTATTCTCAGTACTTTGGGAAGCGAGAAGGGAGGATCGCTTGAGCCCAGGAGTTCAAGACCAGCCTGCATAACATAGTGAGACCCCCGTCTGAGCAAAAAAAAAAAAAAAAAACCTTAGCAGGACATGGTGGTGGCAAGTGTCTATAGTTCCCGCTACACAGCAGGCTTAGGGAGGAGGATTGATTGAGTCTGGGAGTTTGAGGCTGAAATGAGCCATAATTGTACCACTGCTTTCCAGCCTGGGCAACAGAGTTAGATCCTATAGAAGGAAAGAAAGAAAAAGAGAGGGAGAGAGAGAGAGAGAAAGGGAAAGAAAGGGAGAGAAAGGGAAAGAGAGAGAGAGAAAGAAAGAGAGAGAAAGAGAAAGAGAGAAAGGGAAAGAAAGGGAGAGACAAGGCCGGGCGCAATGGCTCACGCCTGTAATCCCAGCACTTTGGGAGGCCGAGACGGGCGGATCACAAGGTCAGGAGATCGAGACCATCCTGGCTAACACGGTGAAACCCCGTCTCTACTAAAAATACAAAAAATTAGCCGAGCGTGGTGGCGGGCGCCTGTAGTCCCAGCTACTCCGGAGGCTGAGGCAGGAGAATGGCGTGAACCCGGGAGGCGGAGCTTGCAGTAAGCCAAGATCGGGCCACTGCACTGCAGTCTGGGCAACAGAGCGAGACTCCGTCTCAAAAAAAAAAAAGAGAGAGAGAGAGAGAAAGGGAAAGAAAGAGAGAGAAAGGGAAAGAGAGGGAGAGAAAGGAAGGAAGGAAGGAAGGAAAGAAAGAAAGAAAGAATGGTCACACTTTAAACTCATTTAGTTCTCCCAACAACCCCATTATACAGGGGCTGTCCAGAATCATCCTTGTCCTTTGAATGGGTGAGAAGACGGAGGGACAGGGAGGTTTATTTAACCTGCTTAAGGAGTGACAGAGAGGTTAAGTAACTCACCCAAGGTCACCCAGATCACCAGTAGCAGAATTGGGATTCGAAGCCAGGTGGTCTGGCTCCAAAGTCCATGGTATGAGGTGAGACTGCATTCAACGTAGATGAATTTCAAGGTAATCAAATAATTAAAAATAAAATAAGATATAGGCCGGGCGCGGTGGCTCACGCCTGTAATCCCAGCACTTTGGGAGGCCGAGACGGGCGGATCACGAGGTCAGGAGATCGAGACCATCCTGGCTAACACGGTGAAACCCCATCTCTACTAAAAATACAAAAAAAGAAAAAAAACAAAAAACTACCTGGGCGAGGTGGCGGGCGCCTATAGTCCCAGCTACTCGGGAGGCTGAGGCAGGAGAATGGCGTAAACCCGGGAGGTGGAGCTTGCAGTGAGCTGAGATCCAGCCATTGCACTCCAGCCTGGGTGACAGAGTGAGACTCCATCTCAAAAAATAAAATAAAATAAAAAAGTAAGATATAATAAAAGACCATTGAATTGAACCAGCCAGTAGAAGAATCAGCCTGGACCTTAAAAATGTCATGGGGCTGGGCACGGTGGCTCACACCTGTAATCCTGGTACTTTGGGAGGCTGAGGAGGGAGGATCGCTTGAGGCCAGGAGTTTAAGACCAGCCTGGGCAACAGGGTAACACCCTGTCGTTACCAAAAATACAAAAATTAGCCGGGCATCGTGGTATGTACCTGTAGTCCCAGCTACTCAGGAGGCTGAGTTGGGAGGACCGCTTAAGTCCAGGAGGCCGAGGCTGCAGTGAGCTGTGATTGCACACTACTGCACTCCAGCCTGGGTGACAGAGTGAGACCCTATCTCAAAAAAATAAAGTGAGGGACTGGTTGCTGGTCATGGTGGCTCACACCTGTAATCCCAGCACTTTGGGAGGCTGAGGCAGGCGGATCACCTGAGGCCAGGAGTTCAAGACCAGCCTGGTCAACATGGTGAAACCCCATCTCTAAATACAAAAATTAGCTGGACGTGGTAGCGCACGCCTATAGTCCCAGCTACTCAGGAGGCTGAGGTAGGAGAATCGCTTGAACCTGGGACGCAGAGGTTGCAGTGAGCCAAGATCACACCACTGCACTCCAGCCTGGGTAACAGAGCAAGACGCTGTCTCAAAAATAAATAAATAAATAAATAAATAAATAAATAAATAAATAAATGAAACAAAGAAAGAGAGAGAAAAACAGAGAAGGAGAGAAAGAGAACGAAAGGGAGGAGAGAGGGAGACAGAGAAATAGAAAGAGAGTGATTCCAGAAATCATCTCACTTACTTGTCCATCTCCCTGACCCCTTCAACAGTAGTATTTCAACTGAGTGGAATGTTTGCCTTTGAAAAAAAAAAACACTTTTAAATTAAATTAGCCAGGCAAGGTGGCTCACACCGGTAATCCCAGCACTTTGGAAGGCCAAGGCAGGCAGATCACCTGAGGTTGGGAGTTCAAGACTAGCCTGACCAACATGGAGAAAGCCCGTCTCTACTAAAAATACAAAATTAGCCAGGCCTGGTGGCGCATGCCTGTAATTCCAGCTACTCAGGAGGCTGAGGCAGGAGAATCACTTGAACCCAGGAGGCGGAGGTTGCAGTGAGCCGAGATCGCACCATTGCACTCCAGCCTGGGCGACAAGAGCGAAACTCCGTCTCAAAAAAATAAAATAAAATAAATAAATAAATATTTATATTTCTTCCCTCAGCATCATAGCTACAATAATCCCATTTATTCTCAGTACCACAGTGGCAATTCTTCAATGGATCAGCCAGGGAGGTTTGAAGTACCTGGGAAACCCTTATTGTACGACATCTTTGCAATTTTCATTGATTTCTGAAATGATGTCTTTTGTCTGCGGCCCCTGCCAACACAGTCCCCTAAGATTACTGCCATTTGAGGGTCTTTAAATCTATCATTCATGGCACTATAACAACTACAACCTTAACAGCAGATGACATTTCTCAAAGCCCCCCAAGCACTAAAGAATTTAATCCGGCCGGGCGCGGTGGCTCACGCCTGTAATCCCAGCACCTTGGGAGGCTGAAGCAGGCGGATCACGAGGTCAGGAGATAGAGACCATCCTGGCTAACACGGTGAAACCCCGTCTCTACTGAAAATACAAAAAATTAGCCGGATGTGGTGGCGGGCGCCTGTAGTCCCGGCTACTCGGGAGGCTGAGGCAGGAGAATGGCGTGAACCCAGGAGGCGGAGCTTGCAGTGAGCCGAGATGGCGCCACTGCACTCCAGCCTGGGCGACAGAGCAAGACTCTATCTCAAAAAAGAAAAATTGGCTGGGTGCGGTGGCCAGTGCCTGTAATCCCAGCTACTCGGGAAGCCAAGGCAGGAGAATCGCTTGAACCCAGGAGGCAGAGGTTGCGGTGATCTGAGATCATGCTACTGCTCTCCAGCCTGGGCGACAGAGCTAGACTCTGTCTATGGTGAGGTGGGCTTGTTATTTTTGTCATGGGGATGAAAGCAGTAGAGATTTAGAAGCTGAAGGGGCATGAAAGGAGGCTGGGATTTTCCTCCCTCCCTCCTTCTCTCCTTCCTTCTCTCTGTACCTCTCACCAGCCTGCAGTTCAAGCCCACTTCACATCGTTCAGGGATATTCTTAGCTCTGCAAAATCAAACAGCCACTCACCTGAAGGCTACATGGAGGGAGAGATGGGACATGGAAGGTGGAGGTACGTGAAGATGCTCTCCTTATCCCCCTGTGTCTATCCCCACCAACACACAGACAGAGAATCTGCTGGAATTTCCCCTGCACTGGATCTCTCTCTTGGGTGGGGTGAACTCACCTGGACAGCGACGTGAGATCCCTCTACAAAAAGTAAAAAGATTAGCTGGGTGTGGTGGCGTGTGCCTGGCAGGGTTCAATGCTATGCCCATTTCCTAGAAGGCAAAATTGAGAATCAGAGGGCAGGGCTGTTCTATTCTTTCCTTCCTTCCCCCGGCTGGGGGAAGGGAGGGCTCCCCAGAGGAGAGGGGAGCTGGGTGGCAGGGGTGGGAGTGGGAGAGATAGCTGATTAGGGGTCGTTTATTAGCTGTAATTGCTGTCTCCTGGGCTGAATTAAACGAAATTACAGCCCCTGGCCCTTCAGAACGATGAGCTCTCCGCATTGTCTGTGGAAGCAATCCAACCGCGGAGGGGAGTGGAGAGGGGGATGGGGTGGTGCCTCTTGACAATAGAGCCCCCGAATTAGCCAGGCAGGGAGGCGGGGAAGCTGCGGCCTGACCTCCCCCCACCGTAAAGGGCTGTCAGAGTCTCAATGAATTCAGTTCCACAAAGGCTAATTAAAGATAACAGGGGGCCCAGTGGGCTGGGACAGGGGATGGGAGGAGAGGGGGGAGGGGGACCACATGAACCAGGGTAGGGTGGTGCCAGCTAGGGGTGCCCAGGTCTACAGAGATCCGTGTGGAGAGACATGCTGTGGGGGCATCGTGGACCCCCCAAATATCAAAGGCAGTGGGGTTTTATTCTTCCTCCTCACACCTGCCCCCTGCCCCCCATGCCTGATTAGAAAGATGGGGTTGCTCTGGAAGGGCAAGAGGGCCCCCCAGGAGAAGAAGAGACAGTGGGACCCACCCAGCAAGCACTCCTCCTACCCATCCCATGGCCTTTGGCTGGTGTTCCTTGGTCAAAAAGCATCAGCTGTTCTGTCCCTCTCTTAGCCACTGCTCTTGGGGGCCACTTCCAGCAGCATCCTGAGGGAGGGCCAGCCACACCTCTTGGAAGCCCTCCAGGATTGCCTAAGGCCTCACCACGGAGATTCTCCAATTCCCAGGATCGCCTAAGGCCTCACCACGGAGATTCTCCAGTTCCCAGGCACCCTCCCTTCCCAATCTCCTCTCTAACCCCCGATCCCCATCTTACAGGAACTCTCCCTCCTCTTTGAGCCCCACCTCTAGACCTCCTCCTTTCTTGTCCCTCCCTCCCTTCCTTCCTCCCTCCCTCCCTCCCTCCCTCCACTCCTTTCTTTCTCTCTCTCTCTCTCTCTTTTTCTTTCTTTCTTTCCTTTCTTTTGAGTCCCACTCTGCCTCCAGGCTGGTGTACAGTGGTACGGTCTTGGCTCACTGCGACCTCTGCCTACCGGGTTCAAGTGATTCTCCGGCCTCAGCCTCCTGAGTAGCTGCAATTACAGGCACCTGCCACCACCACCACACCTGGCTAATTTTTACATTTTTAGTACAGAAGACGGTTTCACAATGTTGGCCAGGCTGGTCTCGAACTCCTGACCTCAAGTGATCCACCCACCTTGGCCTCCCAAAGTGCTGGGATTACAGGCGTGAGCCACCATGCCCAGCATGCCCAGATAATTTTTAAACTTTAGTAGAGACTGGCCGGGCATGGTGGCTCACGCCTGTAATCCCGGCACTTTGGGAGGCCAAGGTGGGCGGATTGCGAGGTCAGGAGATCGAGATCATCTGGCTAACACGGTGAAACCCTGTCTCTACTAAAAATACAAAAAATTAGCCAGACGTGGTGGCGGGCGCCTGTAGTCCCAGCTACTCGGAAGGCTGAGGCAGGAGAATGGCATGAACCCGGGAGGCGGAGCTTGCAGTGGGCGGAGATCGCGCCACTGCACTCCAGCCTGGGTGACAGAGCGAGACTCTGTCTCAAAAATAAATAAACAAATAAATAAATAAATAAATTTTAAGTAGAGACTGGTGTCTCACTTTGTTGCCCAGGCTGAGCTCGAACTTCTGGCCTCAAGCAATCCTCCTGCCTTACCTCTCAAAGCATGGGGATTACAGGCATGAGCCACCTTGCCTGGCCCATTTAACATTTTTTTTTTTTTGAGACGGAGTCTCACGCTGTTGCCCAGGCTGGAGTGCAGTGGCGCGATCTCGGCTCACTGCAAGCTCCGCCTCCCGGGTTCCCGCCATTCTCCTGCCTCAGCCTCCTGAGTAGCTGGGACTACAGGCGCCCGCCACCGCGCCCGGCTAATTTTTTGTATTTTTAGTAGAGACGGGGTTTCACTGTGGTCTCGATCTCCTGACCTTGTGATCCGCCCGCCTCGGCCTCCCAAAGTGCTGGGATTACAGGCTTGAGCCACCGCGCCCGGCCCCGTTTAACATTTTTAAAACACATTTTTAACTGTCATCCTTACCATTGACAATCACAAGAAATTAGCAGCCACTCATAATTCCACTCCCCACTGGAAACTTTTTGTTGGAAATCCTTTTAGATTAGAAAAAGAAAAGAGAAGAAAAGTGTGTTTCATCTCTGTGCGTGGGATGTTTGAGTCCTGATTTGAATGAATGAACCAATTTAAAAAAAAGTCTATGGGCCCTGTCAGGCTATTTGATCCTATTAGAGGATTACTGCAAACGTGGTGATGATATTGGGATTACATATTTGTAGAAGAGTCCTTCTCTGGGCCAGGTGCGGTGGCTCATGCCTCTAATCCCACCACTTTGGGAGGCCGAGGCAGGCGGATCACTTGAGGTCAGAAATTTGAGACCAGGCTGGCCATCATGGTGAAACTCCGATTTTTTTTTTTTTTTTTTTGGAGACAGAGATTCACTCTTGTTGTCCAGGATGGAATGCAATGACTCGATCTCGACTCACTGCAACCTCCACCTCCCGGGTTCAAGGGATTCTCCTGCCTCAGCCTCCCGAGTAACTGGGATTACAGGCAGGCGCCACCACACCTGGCTAATTTTGTATTTTTAAGAGAGATGGGGTTTCACCATGTTGGCCAGGCTGGTCTTGAACTCCTGACCTCAAATGATCCGCCCACCTCGGCCTCCCAAAGTGCTAGGATTACAGGCGTGATCCACTGCACCCGGCCAGGAAACCCCATTTCTACTAAAAATACAAAAATCAGCTCCTGACCTCAAATGATCCGCCCACCTCGGCCTCCCAAAGTGCTAGGATTACAGGCGTGAGCCACTGCACCCGGCCAGGAAACCCCATTTCTACTAAAAATACAAAAATCAGCTGGGCATGGTGGTATGTGCCTGCAATCCCAGCTACTCAGGAGGCTGAGGCAGGAGAATCACTTGAACCCAGGAGGCAGAGGTTGCAGTGAGCCGAGGTCACACCACCGCACTCCAGCCTGTGTGGGAGAGTGAGACTTCATCACAAACAAACAAACAAAACCTCTGAACCTCAAAGCTTCCTGATTGGTGAACATACTGATGTTCTTTTAGGAGAGGGGACACACCCTAATGCCACAAGAAGAGGACATGGGACTGGGCACGGTGGCTCACACCTATAATCCCAGCACTTTGGGAGGCTGAGGCGGGAGGATCACTTGAGCTCAGGTGTTCGAGACCACCCTGACCAACATGGCGAAACCCTGTCTCTACTAAAAATACAAAAATTAGCTGGGTGTGGTGGCAGGTGCCTGTAGTCCAAGCTACTCTGGAGGCTGAGGCAGGAGAACCTCTTGAATCTGTGAGGCGGAGGCTGCTATGAGTCAAAATCACGCCTCTGCACTCCAGCCTGGGCAACAGAGAGAGACTCCATCTCAAAAAAGTAAAAATAAGAGTAATAAAAAGCCGGGCGCGGTGGCTCAAGCCTGTAATCCCAACACTTTGGGAGGCCGAGACGGGCAGATCACGAGGTCAGGAGATCGAGACCATCCTGGCTAACACGATGAAACCCCGTCTCTACTAAAAAATATAAAGAAAACTAGCCGGGCGTGGTGGCGGGCGCCTGTAGTCCCAGCTACTCAGGAAACTGAGGCAGGAGAATGACGTGAACCCGGGAGGCAGAGCTTGCAGTGAGCTGAGATCCGGCCACTGCACTCCAGCCTGGGCGACAGAGCGAGACTCTGTCTCAAAAAAAAAAAAAAATAATAATAATAATAAAAAGGCATGGAAGCTCTTCTGGGGACCCTCTCAGATTCTGTCCTATGTGTCTCTCTGTTTGGCTTTCTGACTTGTTTTCTTACTTTTTAAAATGATTTTAGAGACATGATCTCACTCTGTTGCCCAGGCTGGAGTGAAGTGGTGAGATCATAACTCACTCTAGTCTTGACCTCCTGGGCTCAAGAGATCCTCCTGCCTCACACTCCTGAGTAGCTGGGGCTACAGGTGTGTGCTACCATTGCTGGCTAATTTTTTTATTTTTTGCAGAGATGGGGGTCTCACTATATTGCCCAGGGTGGTCTTGAACTCCTGGCTCAAGGTATCTTCATTCTTCAGCCTCTCAAAGTGCTAGAATTGCAGGCAGGAGCCACTGTGCCTGGCCTCTGACTTGTGGAGTTTTTTTTTTTGTTTTTTGTTTTTGAGACGGAGTCTCACTCCGTCACCCAGGCTGGATGGAGTGCAGTGGTGCGATCTCGGCTCACTGCAACCTCCACCTCCCAGGTTCAAGTAATTCTCCTGCCTCAGCCTCCTGAGTAGCTGGGATTACAGGCACCCGCCACCACGCCCAGCTAATTTTTTGTATTTTTAGAAGAGACAGCGTTTCACCGTGTTAGCCAGAATGGTCTCAATCTCCTGACCTCGTGATCTGCCCGCATCGGCCTCCCAAAGTGCTGGGGTTACAGGCATGAGCCACCACGCCCGGCCTGACTTGTGTTTATAATTAGAAAAACCCTTTCTGAGACAGGGTCTCACTCTGTTGCCCAAGCTGGAGTGCAGTGATGCAAACATGGTTCACTGCAGCCTCAACCTCCCAGGTTCAAGTGATCCTCCTGACTCAACCTCCCAAGTACCTGGGACTACAAGTGCCCATTACCACACACAGCTAAGTTTCTTTTTTCTTTTTCTTTTTTTTTTTTTGAGAGGGAGTCTCGCTTTGTCACCCAGGCTGGAGTGCAGTGGTGCAATCTCAGCTCACTGCAAGCTCTGCCTCCCGGGTTCACGCCATTCTCCTGCCTCAGTCTCCCGAGTAGCTGGGACTACAGGCGCCCGCCACCACGCCTGGCTAATTTTTTGTATTTTTAGTAGAGACGGGGTTTCACCGTGTTAGCCAGGATGGTCTCGATCTCCTCACCTTGGGATCCTCCTGCCTCGGCCTCCCAAAGTGCTGGGATTACAGGCGTGAGCCACCGCGCCTGGCCAGTTTCCTATTTTTTTAAGAGGCAGAGTTTTGCTACGTTGCCCAGGCTGGTCTCAAATTCCTGAGTTCAATCCTCCTGCCTTGGCCTCCCAAAGTCCTGTGATTACAGGCATGACCCATTGCTCCTGGTGACGAGGATAGTCTTGTTAGGGACTATGCCCATAACTTGGGTCTGCCATAACCCCAGGAGGTTAATGTCAGAATTGCATTATACAGCCTGGGCAATGTGGCAAAATCCTGTCTTTAGAAAACATCAAAAAATTGGCCGGGCACAGTGGCTCATGCTTGTAACACCAACAGTCTGAGAGGCCGAGGTGGGCAGATCACCTGAGGTCAGGAGTTTGAGACCAGCCTGGCCAACATGGTGAAACCCCGTCTCTACTAAATATACAAAAATTAGCCGGGTGTGGTGGTGAGCACCTGTAGTTCCAGCTACTCTGGAGGCTGAGTCAGGAGAATAGCTTGAACCTGAGAGGTGGAGGTTGCAGTGAGCCAAGACCATGCCATTGTACTCCAGCTTGGGCAACAGAGCAAGACTCTGTCTCAAAAATAAATAAATAAGTAAATAAAATAAAAAAGGAAAAGAAAAGAATGTATTTTATTTTTTGTTATTATAATTTTTCTTCTTCTTCTTTTTTTTTTTTTTTTGGAAACAGAATCTCGCTCTATCCCCCAGGCTGGAGTGCAGTGGCGTGATCTCAGCTCACTGCAACCTCCACCTCCCGAGTTCAAGTCATTCTCCTGCCTCAGCCTCCAGAGTAGCTGGGATTACAGACACCCACCACCATGCCCGGCTAATTTTTGTGTTGTTAGTAGAGACAGGGTTTCGCCATGTTGGCCAGGCTGATCAAGAATATATTCTATTTGTGGGGGAGGGGGGAGGGATTGCATTGGGAGTTATACCTGATGTAAATGACGAGCTGATGGGTGCTGAGGAGTTGATGCGTGCAGCACAGCAACATAGCAAAAGTATACACATGTAACAAACCTGCACATTATGCACATGTACCCTAGAACTTAAAGTATAATAATAATAATAAATAAAAATAAATTTTAAAAAAAGAATATATTCCATTTGTTATATATTATATATAACATATATACTATGTAGAATATTAGCTATTCTATAATGTATAGTAATATGTATCTAGTGTCTATCATATAATACATATATATCCACACCAAGAGTGTATCTTGGGCCGGGCACAGTGGCCTGTGCCTGTAATCCCAGCACTTTGGGAGGCCGAGGCGGGCGGATCACGAGGTCAGGAGATCGAGACCATCCTGGCTAACATGGTGAAACCCCGTCTCTACTAAAAAATATAAAAAAATTAGCTGGGCGTGGTGGCGGGCGCCTGTAGTCCCAGCTACTTGGGAGGCTGAGGCAGGAGAATGGCGTGAGCTTGGGAGGCGGAGCTTGCAGTGAGCAGAGATCATGACACTGCACTCCAGCCTGGGCGACAGAGTGAGACTCCGTCTCAAAAAAAAAAAAAAAGAGAGTGTATCTTTTATTTTTTATTTTTGTGACAGGGTCTCGCTCTGTTGCCCAGGTTGGAGTGCAGTGGCACAATCATAGCTCACTGCAACCTTGACCTCCTGAGCTCACGCCATCCTCCTGCCTCAGCCTCCTGAGTAGCTGGGACCACAGGTGTAGGCCACCACACCAGGCTAATTTTTATGTATTTTGTAGAGACAGAGTCTTGCTGTGTTGCCCAGGCTGGGCTTGAACTCCTGGGCTCAAGCAATCTGCCTGCCTTGGCCTCCCAAAGGGCTGGGATGACAGGCATGAGCCACCATGCCCGGCCTCTGTGTGCCTCTGTGTTGTGTGTGAAGCCCGGTTTGCTGGCATGTTCTGGAGTTACAACTGTTCCAGCCTGACTGTGTGTGGGAGTGGGAGCGTGTATTATGATCTGCGCCTCTGTGACTGTGTTTCGTGGCTGCATCGGTGTGCATGTGGAAGCATGTGTGTGGGTGTGTTCGTGGGCATGTGAAGGTACGTCTGTGTCCCGTGTATGGTTGTACTTGTAACCCTGTGTGTGTGTCTGTGTGTGTGTGGACCCGTGACCATCTGAAAGTGTTCAGCCGAGCTTGTGGCTGGGGTGTGTCGGATCTTTGTGCTCTGAATCCTGTCCCGAGGCTGTTGCACGTGGCCTTGGGAGTCCTCCAGAGAGACAGTCACGCTCCACGGCCACGTGTGTGTGTGTGTGTGTGTATGAGACTCTGGGCACATGCCCGTGTGACCCTGCAGGGCTGTGTCCAGGGGACCTAGGGGGACAGGAGAGAGCTTGGGGGCTATCTGAGCAGTAGGGGGTGTTTGTGATTTTCAGTGTGTGTGGCCATAGGGTGACTCCAAGTGGCAGGTGCATGTGTATTTCGAAGAAGCCCCTGGGGTCCAGCCTCCCCCAGCCCCCAGCCAGCCCTGCGCATGTTCCCAGGACACACCCAGGCCTGAAGAGCTCCTAAGTGGAGATGAGCCCCCGCCAGCCTTGCAGTCCTCCATTCCCTCTCCTCTCCTCTCCTCCCCTCCCCCTTTCTCCCCTCCTCTCCTCCCCCTTTCTCCCCTCCTCTCCTCCCCCTTTCTCCCCTCCTCTCCCCCTTGGTCCCTTCTCCCTGCCGAGTACATGGGGAGAAGCAGCCTCTGCCATCAGCTGGAACAGGCTTAAGTGGCCCATTTCCTGGGAGGCTGGGCGGCCTCACCAGCCATTAGGGTAATGAGCCACATGCTGTCCCCCATCCAGCACCCTGGTAACCAAGGAGGGGGGCATCGCTGCCTCCGCAGGGCTACGTTTTCCTCCTCCTGGCAGGGATAGGGATGGGGAGCGGGGCAGGGAGGGCCCTGCATACACAGACCAAGGCCAGAGAGGAGGGACACGGCAGAGATTCACATACAGGTCGTTTGGAGGCAGGAAGGGAACAAGGGACAGAGAGGAGAGGGAGAGACAGAGCCAGAGAAAGACTGAGAGCTAAAAGCGGGTGGAGACAGAGGTAGACAGACCAACGGCCAGGCAAGCAGGAAGACAGGGAAAAGATGTTTGGAGGGTGAGGGAGAGAAACAGGCAGAGAGACAGACAGGAAAAGAACCAGACAGGTGCAGACTCACTGATCACCAGGGAGATGGCCAGGGACAACCGAGGCAGGGAGAGAGACAGGGAGGTGGCAGGGGCAGGCAGGAGGAAGACAGAGACAGAGAGAGAATCCAAAAGAGAGACACAGAGAGAGACCAAAAACAGACAGAGGTACGGTGACTCATGTCTACAATCCCACACTTTGGGAGGCCAAGGATGATGGACCATTTGAGCCTAGGAGTTTGAGATCAGCCTGGGCAACACAGGGAGACCCCGCTTCTACAAAAAATTTTAAAAAGTAGTCAGGGCCGGGCACGGTGGCTCACACCTGTAGTCCCAGCACCTTGGGAGGCCGAGGCAGGAGGATTACCTGAGATCGGGAGTTTGAGACCAGCCTGGCCAACATGGTGAAACCCTGTCTCTACTAAAAACACAAAAAGTAGCCGGGCATGGTGGTGCATGCCTGTAATCCCACCTACTTGGGAGGCTGAGGCAGGAGAATTGTTTAAACCTGGGAGGCAGAAGTTGCAGTGAGCCGAGATCACACCACTGCACTCCAGCCTGTGCGACAGAGCGAGACTCCATCGCAAAAAAAACAAAGCAGTCAGGCATGGTGGTGTGCGCCTGTAGTCCCAGCTACTCAGGAGGCTGAGGCTGTAGGATTGCTGGAGTCTGAGAGTTCGAGGCTGCAGTGAGCTGTGACAACCCCACTGCACTCCAGTCCTAAACGCAGCCTTCCCTAACGGATACATCCTTGGTTTCTGAGATCTCACTGTTTCCACCACAAACAAGCAGAGATTTTGCATCATCTGATACAATATGCTATATCATGACTGTAGGTATATCTACATCTGGGACAATTGGGGTAATTTTTGTGCCCCAGCACTCTGTCTAGATCAGCCACTAGGTGCCCTCCACCCAGAAATTCAGAGTGAGTTAAGGGCTTGAAAGAGTCATGATCCGGCTAGGTATGGTGGTGGCTCACACCTGTAATCCCAGCATTTGGGAGGCTGAGGTGGGCAGATCACCTGAAGTCAGGCATTCAAGACCAGCCTGCGGCCAGGTGCGGTGGCTCACGCCTATAATCTCAGCACTTTGGGAGGCCGAGGCAGGTGGATCATGGGGTCAAGAGATCACGACCATCCTGACCAACATGGTGAAACCCTGTGTCTACTAAAAATACAAAAAAAAAAAAATTAGCTGGGCGTGGTGGTGCATGCCTGTAGTCCCAGCTACTCAGGAGGCTGAAGCAGGAGAATAACTTGAACCCAGGAGGCAGAGGTTGTAGTGAGCCGAGATCACACCACTGCACTTCAGCCTGGCGACAGAGCAAGACTCTGTCTCAAAAAAAAAAAAAAAGGTCGAGTGTGGTGGCTCATGTCTATAATCCCAGCACTTTGGGAGGCCGAGGCAGGCAGATCACGAGGTCAGGAGATCGAGACCATCCTGACTAACTCGGTGAAACCCCGTCTCTACAAAAATTTAGCCGGGTGTGATGGTGGGTGCCTGAAGTCCCAGCTACTCGGGAGGCTGAGGCAGGAGAATGGCGTGAACCCAGGAGGTGGAGCTTGCAGTGAACCGAGACCGTGTCACTGAACTCCAGCCTGGGCAACAGAGCGAGACTCCGTCTCAAAAAAAAAAAAAAAAAAGAAAAGAAAAAGAAACCAGCCTGGCCAGCATCGTGAAACTCCATCTCTACTAAAAATACAAAAATCAGCTGGGCATGGTGGCAGGCGCCTGTAATCCCAGCTACTCGGGAGGCTAAGACAGGACAATTGCTTGAACCCGGGAGGCGGAGGTTGCAGTGAGCCAAGGTCGTGCCACTGCTCTCCAGCCTAGGCAACAAAAGCAGGACTCTGAAAGAAAAGAAAAAAAAAGCCGGGCGCGGTGGCTCAAGCCTGTAATCCCAGCACTTTGGGAGGCTGAGACAGGCGGATCACGAGGTCAGGAGATCGAGACCATCCTGGCTAACATGGTGAAACCCTGTCTCTACTAAAAAATACAAAAAACTAGCCGGGCGAGGTGGCGGGCGCCTATAGTCCCAGCTGCTCGGGAGGCTGAGGCAGGAGAATGGCGTGAACCCGGGAGGCGGAGCTTGCAGTGAGCTGAGATCCGGCCACTGCACTCCAGCCCGGGCAACAGAGCGAGACTCCGTCTCAAAAAAAAAAAAAAAAAAAAAAAGAAAAGAAAAAAAAAAAAAAGAGTCACGGTCCATGTTACAGTGGGTCTGGTATGTTTATACGTCAGCACAGCAAAGCCACACTGTGACCGACATATTTGGATACAAATGCCATCCTCCTTGCAGGGAAGTACAACATTGCACCCCTCCTTTTCTCTCCAACCCTTCTCACAGCTTGGTCTTCCCAGGCCCAGTGACATCTCAAGGCTCTGTCTCTCGACGATCTCGCAGATGACTCATTTTTTTGTTCCTGTTCTAGCAGCAATCCTGCACACAAGAGAAATAGCCTCCCATTCCCTCCCACGCCTGTCCCTCCTCTCTGCCCTCACTCCAGCCTGCTGATTTCAGTTTTCTTTGGATATATTCCCAGAAGTGAGACTGCCGGATCATATGGTAATTATAGTTTTAACTTCTTGAGGGAGAAATCTCCTTACCATTTCCCATAATGGCTATCACAATTTCCATTTCACCAACAGAACAAAAGTGTTCCATTTTCTCCACATCCTCACCAATGCTTGTGATGTCTTGTCTTTTTGATAATAGCACTCTTAACGGGTATAAGGTGGTGTGACCTTGAGACTTTTTTTTTTTGAGATGGAGTCTCGCTCTGTCACTGAGGCTGGAGTGCAGTGGCATGATCTCAACTCACTGCAACCTCCACCTCCTGGGTTCAAGCGATTCTCCCGCCTCAGCCTCCCCAGTAGCTGGGACTATAGGCACGAGACACCATGCCCAGCTAATTTTTGTATTTTTAGTAGAGATGGGGTTTCACCATCTTGGCCAGGCTGGTCTTGAACTCCTCACCTTGTTATCCACCCGCCTCGGCCTCCCAAAGTGCTGGGATTACAGGTGTGAGACACCGTGCCCGGCCTAATTTTTGTATTTTTAGTAGAAATGGGGTTTCACCTTGTTGGCCAGGCTGGTCTCAAACTCCTGACCTCAAGTGATCTGCTGCCTGTCTCAGCCTCCCAAAGCACTGAGATATCAAGTGTGAGCCACTGCACGTCTGCCTCGCCTCCCTCTTTTGAGACAGGGTCTCACTCTGACACTCAGGCTGGAGTACAATGGCATGATCTTAGCTCATTGCAACATCGAACTCCTAGGCTCAGGTGATCCTCCCCACTCAGTGTCCCAGTTTGCTGGGACTGCAGGCACGTGCCACCATGCCTAGCTACTTTTTTTTGGTTTGGTTTTATTTATTTATTTTTTTTAGAGATGAGGTTTCGCCATGTTGCCCAGGCTGGTCTCAAACTCCTGGGCTCAAGAAATCCTTCTCCCTCCGTCCCCGAGAGTGCCAGGATTACAGGCATGAGCTACTGTGCCCGGCCAAATGACCACCCCTTTGAAGTAATTTGTTTCTAAAAATGGTTGCAATTGTTTCCATCCTTTTTTTTTTTTTTTTTTTTTTTTGAGACAGAGTCTCGCTGTGTCACCCAAGCTGGAGTGCAGCGGTATGATCTCGGGTCACCGCAACCTCCGCCTCCCAGGGTCAAGTGATTCTCCTGCCTCAGCTTCCCAAGTAGCTGGGACAATTGGCGTCTGCCACTACACCTGGCTAATGTTTGTATTTTTACTAGTCTTAAAGCATAGGCAGGCTTGGATGGCTTCAACCAACTGGATATCATGGAAGTGGTGCTGTGGGATTTCCCAGGCTAGATCGGAAAAGATCAGCAGCTTCTTGTTTACTGGACACTGGTTTTCAGAGCTCAGAGGCACCTGGCGTGGTGGCTCACGCCTGTAATCCTAACACTTTGGGAGGCTGAGGTGGGTAGATCACGAGGTCAGGAGTTCAAGACCAGCCTGGCCAAGATGGTGACATCCCATCTCTACTAAAAACACAAAAATTAGCTGGGCATTTGGCCGGGCGCGGTGGCTCACGCCTGTAATCCCAACACTGTGGGAGTCTGAGGCGGGCAGATCATGAGGTCAGGAGATCGAGACCATCCTGGCTATCACGGTGAAACTCATCTCTACTAAAAATACAAAAAATTAGCCGGGCGTGGTGGCGGGCACCTGTAGTCCCAGCTACTCAGGAGGCTGAGGCAGGAGAATGGAGTGAACCTGGGAGGCGGAGCTTGCAGTGAGCCAAGATCGGGCCACTGCACTGCAGTCTGGGCAACAGAGCAAGACTCCGTCTAAAAAAAAAAAAATTAGTTGGGCACGGTGGCAGATGCCTGTAATCCCAGCTACTTGGGAGGGTGAGGCAGAGAATTGCTTAAACCTGGGAGGTAGAGGTTGCAGTGAGCTAAGATGGTGCCACTGCACTCCAGCCTGGGCAACAGAGCAAGACTCCATCTCAAAACAACAACAACAAAAACAAAACAAACAAATGAACAAAATGCAGAGCTCAGAGGCTCGACCTCCTCAGACCCTTTCCCCCACAGCCTCTCCACCTCCTGGCCAGCCTGACTACTGTCCCTCCTCTCCTTGTCCTCATGTCTCTGTCTCTGGTGGGATTTTGGACTCGTTTCTCTCTCAGGTGGATTTCGTGGTTCTTCTGGTGCCTTCTGTCTGGGGGTCAGGCTCAAGCTCTCTCTGGGTCTCTCCCTGTCTCTGTCTCTGTGTTTCTCTGTGTCTCTGGTTGTTTCTGTTTGCTTTGGGGTCTTTTGCTCTGTGTCTCTGACTCTCTCTGTCTCCGTCTCTCTCTGTTTCTTTGTTGTTGTTTTTTTGAGATGGAGTCTCGCTCTGTCACCCAGGCTGGAGTGCAGTGGTACGATCTTGGCTCACCGCAACCTCTGCCTCCCAGGTTCAAGCGATTCTACTGCCTCAGCCTCCCGAGTAGCTATGATTACAGGCGTGCACCACCACATCCAGCTAATTTTTGTGTTTTTAGTAGAGATGGGGTTTCGCCATGTTGGCCAGGCTGGTCTCAAACTCCTGGCCTTAAGTGATCCTCCCATCTCAGCCTTTCTTTTTTTTTTTTTTTTTTTTGAGACGGAGTCTCGCTCTGTCGCCCAGGCTGGAGTGCAGTGGCGCGATCTCGGCTCACTGCAAGCTCCGCCTCCCGGGTTCATGCCATTCTCCTGCCTCAGCCTCCTGAGTAGCTGGGACTACAGGCGCCCGCCACCGCGCCCAGCTAATTTTTTGTAATTTTTAGTAGAGACAGGGTTTCACCGTGGTCTCGATCTCCTGACCTTGTGATCCGCCCGCCTCGGCCTCCCAAAGTGCTGGGATTACAGGCGTGAGCCACCGCGCCCGGCCTTTTTTTTTTTTTTTTGAGACGGAGTCTCGCTCTGTCGCCCAGGCTGGAGTGCAGTGGCCGGATCTCAGCTCACTGCAAGCTCCGCCTCCCGGGTTCACGCCATTCTCCTGCCTCAGCCTCCCGAGTAGCTGGGACTACAGGCGCCCACCACCTCGCCCGGCTAGTTGTTTGTATTTTTTTAGTAGAGACGGGGTTTCACCGTGTTAGCCAGGATGGTCTCGATCTCCCGACCTCGTGATCCGCCCGTCTCGGCCTCCCAAAGTGCTGGGATTACAGGCTTGAGCCACCGCGCCCGGCCCCATCTCAGCCTTTCAAAGTGCTGGGACTACAGGAGTGAGCCACTACTCCTGGCCTGGGGTCTCTTACTCTGTGTCTCTGACTCTCTGTCTCTGTCTCTCTCTGCATCTTTGTATCTCTGTTCCATCTCTGTCTCTAGATCTCTCCATCTCTGTCTCTGTCTCTCTCCATCTCTCTGTCTCTCTGCATCTCTATGTCTCTGTCTCCATCTCTCTACATTTTTCTGTCTCTGTCTCTGTCTATCTCTGTTTCTGTCTTTCTGAGTGTTTAGTCTTGCCTCTGTCTCTCTCTGTATTTTCATTTCTCTTTTTCTCTCTATCTCTCAGTGGGTGTCTCTCTGTGTCTCTAACTTTCTGTATGTTCAGTCTTGCCTCTGTCTGCCCTCTGCTCCACCTGGCGCTCTCTCTGCATCTCTGAGCATCTGTCTCCCTCCTCACCCCCACACCCCTTCAAACTCTGGACCCCTGGGCCTTGAGGAGAACCCCCGACGGTGGCAGATATTCAGACAACCAGACACCCATGAGCTACTCTGCCCCTAACTCCCCAGACTGCCCCAAGAGATTCGATGCCATTGACTTTTTTGCTGCACCTCGATTAAATTTCCTCCCTTCCACCGGTGAAGCCCACACCTTTCCCGATGCAGCCTGAATCCTGGGCTGCACTACACATTCCCAGCCTACTCCCGGGTCACCAGACGCCCACCTGCACAATGCACCCCTGCACCTGCCTGGGTCTGCCAGCCCGAGTCCCGCCCCTCCCCAACACAGCGCTGGGGTGGCCATCTCCACCTGGGACACTTGGGGGCATCGATCCAAGTTCTCAGTGAAAGGCTTATTTTTAAAACCCTCAGTGATTTGTCTAGATTCTTCCGTTTTTCTCCTGCTTGTTTTGAGAATACACACACACACACACACAATGTGTGAAATTCGTATTTCTTTTTCTCATCTCCAGATTTTTAAAAACTTTCTATTTTAAAAATAATGATAGGCTCTGCAGGAAGTTGCAAAAATAGCGTAGCCAGCCCCTGTACCCTTCACCCCGCTTCCCCCCGGAGTAGCGTCTTACATAACTCAAATAATTCTCAAAGCCGGAAGCGGCTGTGGGCGCCACACCTACTCCCTGGATGGCAGAGCTCTGTTTCCAGATTTTTCACATTAAGCTTCCCTCTTGCACACAGCCCTGAGTACGTTAAGCTTCCCTCTTGCACACACCCCTGAGTATGTGTACACACACTTCTAGAGTCACACACCGCACCTGACCCACACTCACAGAGTCACACGCCTACATCCAAGCACACGAGTTGCTCACACACAGTGACACACACCACATAGGGACAGGCAGATTCACATACCTGCAGAGACCAGTAGCTCATGCCTGTAATCCCAGCATTTTGGGAGGCCAAGGTAGGAGGATCACTTGAGCCAGGAGTTTGAAACCAGCCTGGGAAACATGGAAAGACCCCATCTCTAAAAAAAAAAAAAAAAAAGAAAAGAAAAGAAAAAAGAAAGAAAAAAAGAAAAAGAAAGTCGGTAGAGTGATGGTGGCTCACGCCTATAATCCCAGCACTTTGGGAGGCTGAGGTGGATGGATCACTGGAGGCCAGGAGTTCGAGACCAGCCTGGTCAACATATAAAAACCCTGTCTCTACTAAAAATACAAAAAAATTATCCAGGCATGGTGGTGCATACATGTGGTCCCAGCTACTCGGGAGGCTGAGGCAGGAGGATCACTTGAATCCGGGAGGCAGAGGCTGCAGTGAGCCGAGATGGCACCACTGCACTGTAGCCTGGTGGCAGAGCCGAACCCTGTCTCAAAAAACCCCACAAAAGCAAAAAACAAAAAACTGTAGTAAAGGGCAGGACACGGTCACCCCACGGATGCACACACACACACACAGCCAATCACATGGTGCATAGAAATGAACACTGTCGTGCACACACAGCTCTGTACACCTTTCTGAAAGTGCCCACACACACATCACATCCATGCACAGAAGCACACATGGGGTTGCAATGCAGATTCAAACAGCTACACAGATATGCATGCACACACAGTCACACTCATGCACGCACACACACAAACACATGCGCCCCCCACATCCACACTCACAGTCACTCATACACGCGCACGGGCGCGCGCACACACACACACACACACACACTGCCTTGCTAGTACCGTAACCTGTGCTGGAAAATCTGCACAGAGAATTACAAATGTCATCTGTGCCCCCGCCCCCAAGCTGTGTTAGTCACCATGGTTTCTGGAGGATGCTGTCTGTATTTGGCAGTCTCTGTCTCTGTCTCTCTCTCTCTCTCTCTCTCTCTCTCTCTCTCTCTCTCTCTCTCTCTGTGTGTGTGTGTGTGTGTGTGTGTAGAAAACATTTGCTGCCTTGGTATAAGTTTGTCCAGCTTTGGATCTAACAGACATAGAATATACTCAATGTTCTGGAAGGGAACATTAATGCAGCTGTACCACAGCCTGCAGTGGTCAGTTGTATAATGCCCTCCCCAGCTCTGTCCTTATTCTAGTGTAAGAGAAATAAGATGGGGGAAGATGGGGCTCAGCGCTGGTCTCCCAGGCTCCAAAGCTTGTGCTGGGGCCATGAGGCCACCCTGCCCCCTCACCCCTGCCTGTCCCTCTGAAGAACCCTGGACACTGAGTTCTTTCTTGGGTCCAGCCTCTCACCTGTTGCCTCTTTTTTTTTTTTTTTTTTTTTTCGAGACAGGGACTTGCTCTGTCACCCAGGCTGGAGTGCAGTGGCATGATCACAGCTCACTGCAGCCTCCACCTCCCAGCTTCAAGCGATTGTCCTGCCTCAGCCTCCCGAGTAGCTGGGATTACAGGTGTGCGCCACCACGCCTGGCTAATTTTTGTAATTTTAGTAGAGACAGGGTTTTGCCATGTTGGCCAGGCTGGTCTCGAACTCCTGACCTCAGGTGATCCACCCACTTTGGCCTCCCAAAGAGCTGAGATTACTACAGGCATGAACCACTGCATCTGGCCTCAACACATAATTTCACTTCTTGTCTTTTTCGTATTACATGAGTACACATTCCCGGTAAATAATTTTTTTTAAATTTAAATTTAAATTTTTTTTTGAGATAAGAGTCTTGCTCTGTCTCTGGGAGCCACCTTGCCCAGCTTCAATAAGTGGGTTTAAATTTTTTTTTTTCATTTTCAGAAATAGGGTCTCACTCTGTCACCCAGGCTGGACTCCAATGGCATGATCATAGCTTACTGCAGCCTCAGACTCCTGGGTTCAAGTGATCCTTCTGCCTCAGCCTCCCAAAATGCTGTGATTACCAGACTCAGCAATAACTATTGTTGAATGAAAACGAATTAGACCGCTGGGCGAGGCGGCTCACGCCTGTAATCTCAGCATGGTGGGAGGCCAAGGTGGGTAGATCACCTGAGGTCAGGAGTTCGAGACCAGCCTGGCCAACATGGGAAGCCCCTTCTCTACTAAAAACATAAAAATTAGCTGGGTATGATGGTATGTGTAATTCCAGCTACTCAGGAGTCTGAGGTGGTAGAATTGCTTGAACCCGGAAAGCAGAGGCTGCTGTAAGCTTAGATCACACCACTGTACTCTGCCTGGGCCACAAACCAAGACTCTGAAAAAAAGAAAAAGAAAGAAAGAAAGAAAGAATGGATGAAAGGAAGGAAGGAAGGAGAAGACAGAAAGGAAAGAAAGAAGGAAAGAAGGAAAAGAGAGGAAGGAAGGAAGGAAGGAAGGAAGGAAGGAAGGAAGGAAGGAAGGAAGGGAGGGAGGGAGGAAGGAAATGAGGCCGGGCACGGTGGCTCACGCCGGTAATCCCAGTACTTTGGGAGGCTGTGGCGGGTGGATCACCTGAGGTTGGGAGTTCAAGACCAGCCTGACCAACATGGAGAAAGCCTGTCTCTACTAAAAATACAAAATTAGTTGGGCATGGTGGCACATGTTTGTAATCCCAGCTACTTGGGAGGCTGAGGCAGGAGAATCGCTTGAACCTGGGAGGCGGAGCTGGCAGTGAGCCAAGATCACGTCACTACACTCCAGCCTGGGCGACAGAGCAAGACTCTGTCCCCCCCAAAAAAGAAAAGAAATAAAATGAATTAGACCACTGGACAAACCCAAACCAAAAGATCATCTACAAACCCTGTCTCCTGACAAACATTCCTGGGGAGGGCACAGTCTCTACCCACCCACCAGTTGACTACCCCTGGTGCAGACACCTTGAACCAAACTCCTGTTTTTCAGCCCACGAATTGGCATCACAGGTGAGCTGCCAGACTCGGTAAGGGCCATGAGGGACACAGGGCTTATCAGGCTCCGTCCTGATCAACCAGGCCTCATTTCCAGGCCCCACACCTGCTCAGGGCCGGCAGCAGCTGAGCAGAGCTGAAACCTGAGCCCCTGTTCTCACAGCTGGTAACAGAGGTACCCAGACCTGTGCAGACACAGCTGATGAACCAGGAACAATCCCCGGGAAGCCCCAGCAGCCCCAGAGGCTGGTGGCGTGTCTGGCCACAATTTGGGAAATATTACACTTGTGGGACCAGAGACCTTGAGCTCAAAGGGGCTTAGGATTGCAGCTTGAGACGGGGCGTGGTGGCTCACACCTGTAATCCACTTTGGGAGGCCGAGGCAGGCGGACCACTTGAGGTCAAGAGTTCGAGACCAGCTTGGCCAACATGGTGAAACCCCATCTCTACTAAAAATACAAAAACTAGTCTGGCATTGTGGCATGTGCCTATAATCCCCCTACTTGGGAGGCTGAGGCAGGAGAGTCACTTATACTCAGGAGGTAGAGGTTTCAGTGAGCTGTGATCCCGCCACTGCACTCCAGCCTGGGTGGTAGAGTGAGATTTTGTCTCAAAAAGAAAAAAGGCCAGGAGTGCTGGCTCACGCCTGGAATCCCAGCACTTTGGGAGTCCGAGGCGGGTGAATCACGAGGTCAGGAGATCAAGGCCATTCTGGCTAACATGGTGAAACTCTGCCTCTACTAAAAATACAAAAAATTTGCCAGGCGTAGTGGCACGTGCGTGTAGTCCCAGCTACTTGGGAGGCTGAGGCAGGAGAATCACTTGAACTCAGGAGGCAGAGGTTGCAGTGAGCCGACATTGCACCACTGCACTCCAGCCTGGGCGACAGAGCGAGACACCGTCTCAAAAAAAAATGGTTGGGCATGGTGGCTCATGCCTGTGGTCCCAGTACTTCGGGAGGCTGAGGCAGGTGGATCACCTGAGGTCAGGAGTTCGAGACTTAGGGGAGGTAAGTCCCCAAATTGGGCCTTAGCAGGGGAGGATTTTTTACTTTGCCCAGGAGAGAATTCAGGGCAAGCTGGTGGGGTTAGTAACCATATATATTTTTTTGAAATGGATTCTCATTCTGTCTCCCAGGCTGGAGTGCAGTGGCGTGATCTTGGCTTACTGCAACCTCCGCCTCCCAGGTTCAAGCAATTCTCCTGCCTCAGCCTGTTGAGTAGCTGGGATTACAGGCACACACCGACATGCCCAGCTACTTTTTTTTTTTTTTTGAGATGGAGTTTTGCTCTTGTCACCCAGGCTGGAGTGTAATGGTGAGATCTCGGCTCACCGCAACCTCCACCTCCCGGGGTCAAGCGATTCTCTTGCCTTAGCCTCCCGAGTAGCTGAGATTACAGGCATGTGCCACCACGCCCAGTTAATTTTGTATTTTTAGTAGAGACAAGGTTTCTCCATGTTGGTCAGGCAGGTCTTGAACTCCCAACCTCAGGTGAGCCGCCTGCTGCAGCCTCCCAAAGTTCAGGGATTACAGGCATGAGCCACAGTGCCTGGCCTCATTTTTGTATTTTTAGTAGAGATGGGTTTTTGTCATGCTGGTCAGACTGGTCTCGAACTCCTGATTTCAAGTAATCCACTCACCTTGGCCTCCCAAAGTGCTGGGATTACAGGCGTGAACCGCCGTATCTGACCGTGGTGTTAGCAATCTTTTTTTTTTTTTTTTTTTTGAGACGGAGTCTCGCTCTGTCGCCCAGGCTGGAGTGCAGTGGCCAGATCTCAGCTCACTGCAAGCTCCGCCTCCCGGGTTCATGCCATTCTCCTGCCTCAGCCTCCCGAGTAGCTGGGACTACAGGCGCCCGCCACCTCGCCCGGCTAGTTTTTTGTATTTTTTTAGTAGAGACAGGGTTTCACCATGTTAGCCAGGATAGTCTCGATCTCCTGACCTCGTGATCCGCCCGTCTCGGCCTCCCAAAGTGCTGGGATTACAGGCTTGAGCCACCGCGCCCGGCCGGTGTTAGCAATCTTAATTGCAGCGGCAGCATAAGCAGCTGCAGAACTCCTGCTCCTTGCAGAACAGGGCTACTCCCTAGGCAGTAAGCTCAGAGCAGCGGCCCAGAGGCAGTTCTGCAGGCATACTGAGATCCACTTTTAATTATATGCAAATTAAGGGGCAGATTATGCAGACATTTCTAGAAGAAGGGCAGGAATTTTTAGGTTGCTGGGTTGTTGCAATGGAAAGGGATGGTAACGTCTGGGTGTTGCCATGGCAATGGTAAACTGATACGGTACACAGGTGGGGAAGTACTTTCTGCCTGTGACTGTGTTAAGCACAGACACCGGACCTCAATCAGGTCCGGTGTCTGAGCCCACCTGTGGAGTCAAGAGCCTTGCCTCCTACTTCAATAGTCTTTAATGCTTATGGAGGTTGTGAGAATTCAGTGAGTCAACAAATGGTGAGATTGGTGAATACTGAACGCACAATAAATAAAGTTAACTCTTTTTTTTTTTTTTTTTTTTTTGAGATGGAGTATCGCTGTCTCCCAGGCTGGAGTGCAGTGAGTGGTGCAATCTCTGCTCACTACAAGCTCCGACTCCCGGGTTCACGCCATTCTCCTGCCTCAGTCTCCCGAGCTGGGACTACAGGCACTCGCCACCACGCCCAGGTACTTTTTTGTATTTTTAGTAGAGACAGGGTTTCACCGTGTTAGCCAGGATGGTCTCGATCTCCTGACCTCATGATCTGCCCTCCTCGGCCTCCCAAAGTGCTGGGATTACAGGCGTGAGCCACCACGCCCAGCCAACTATGTGTTTTAAAAAATTGCTTAGGCCGGGCATGGTGGCTCACACTTGTAATCCCAGCACTCTGGGAGGTTGAGATGGGCAGATCACCTGAGGTCAAGAGTTTGAGACCAGCCTGGCCAACATGATGAGACCGCCCCCCCCCCCCCCCACTGTCTCTCATAAAAATACAAAAATTAGCCGGGTGTGGTGGTGCGTGCCTGTAGTCCCAGCTACTGGGGAGGCTGAGGCAGGAGAATCGAGTGAACCCAGGAGGTAGAGGTACCCAAACCAGAGTGCAGGGTCATGATCATAGCTCAATGCAGCCCCGAATTCATGGGCTCAAGTGATCCTCCTGAGTAGCTAGGACTACAGGTGAACACCACCATGCCTGGCTCATTTTAAAATGTTTTGTAGAGACAGGGTCTCACTATGTTGCCCAGGTTGGTCTTGAACTCCTGGGCTCAAGGGATCCGCCCTCCTCAGCCTCCCAAAGCACTGAGATCACAGGCCGGAGCCACTGTGCCCATCCTCAGGATGCAATTCTTTTTTTTCTTTTCTTTTTTTTTTTTTTTTTTTGAGACAGAGTCTCAATCTGTCTCAATCTGCCCAGGCTGGAGTGCAGTGGCACTATCTCGGCTCAGTGCAGCTTCCACCTCCCGGGTTCAAGCTATTCTTCTGCCTCAGCCTCCCAAGTAGCTGGGACTACAGGTGCATGTCACCATATCCGGCTAATTTTTATATTTTTACTAGAGACGGGGTTTCACCATGTTGGCCAGGCTGGTCTCGAACTCCTGACCTCAGGTGATCCACCCGCCTTGGCCTCCCAAAGTACTGGGATTCCAGGTGTGAGTCACTGGAATGAGACCTGGCTGAGACTTCCTTCCTTCCTTCCTTCCTTGCTTGCTTGCTTCCTTCCTTCCTTCCTTCCTTCCTTCCTTCCTTCCTTCCTTCCTCCCTCTCTCCCTTCCTCCCTCCCTCCTTCCCTCCCTCCCTTCCTTCCTTCCTTTTTTTTTGAGATGCAGTTTCTCTCTTGTTGCCCAGGCTGGAGTGCAATGGCGTGATCTCAGCTCACAATAACCCCCGCCTCCCGGGTTCAAGTGATTCTCCAGCCTCAGCCTCCTGAGGAGCTGGGATTACAGGCATGTGCCACCACACTCGGCTAATTTTGCATCTTTAGTAGAGACGTGGTTTCTTCATGTTGGCCAGGCTGGTCTCGAACTCCTGACCTCAGGTGATCCCCCCACCTCGGCCTCCCAAAGTGCTGGGATTACAGGCATGAGCCACCGTGCCCAGCCGACCACCGTTTCTTCTTTTTTTTGAGACGGAGTCTTGCTCTGTCGCCCAGGCTGGAGTGCAGTGGCACAATCTCGGCTCACTGCAACCTCCGCCTCCTGGATGCATGCCATTCTCCTGCCTCAGCCTCCCAAGTAGCTGGGACTATAGGCACTCATCACTACGCCCGGCTAATTTTTTTTATTCTTTAGTAGAGACGGGGTTTCACCATGTTAGCCAGGATGGTCTCAATCTCCTGACCTCATGATCCACCCACCTTGGCCTCCCAAAGTGCTGGGATTACAGGTGTGAGCCACTGCACCCGGCCGACCCTGTTTCTTAAAAAGCAAAACAAAACAACAACAACAACAACAAGACTGGGCCCATTGGCTCACGCCTGTAATCCCAGCATTTTGGGTGGCTGAGGCAGGCGGATCAGCTGAGGTCAGGAGTTCGAGACCAGGCTGGACAACATGGTGAAATCCTGTCTCTACTAAAAATACAAAAATTAGCCAGGCGTGGTAGCGCACACTTGTAGTCCCAGCTACTCGGGAGACTGAGGCAGGAGAATTGCTTGAACCCCGTAGGCAGAGGTTGCGGTGAGCCGAGATTGTGCCACTGCACTCCAGCATGGGCGACAGAGTGAGACTCTGTCTCAAAAAAAAAAAAAAAAAATTTACGAAAGATCTCTTCAAATGTCAGACAGGCACACTGAAGGCAACACATGTTCCCAGACCACAAAGGAAAAGAGCTGTAAAGAACGTGATGGTGACAGGTGGTGAAGTGTGCATATGGATTATATATTGGATAATAACATCAAGTCAACGTGAAATTTCATGAATTCATTGTATCTTCATTATTATGTAAGGGAACAGACTTGTTCTGAGAGGTGCCCAGTCCCTTCCGGGCTCATTAACAATAAACAGGTGTACATATTAAAATGTTCACAATGGGTGAGGTGAGGAAAGATGGTACCTGAGAGGTCATCGTAGTCTTCTTGCAACTTTTGATATTCTTTCCAAAATAAAAAGTTAAAAAAAAATACATCTGAGTAGGGATGAAAAAATTAGAAAATAGGGCCGGGTGCAGTGGCTCACACCTGTAATCCCAGCACTTTGGGAGGGTGAGGTAGGCGGATCACTTGAGGTCAGGAGTTCAAGACCAGCCTGACCAACACGGCAAAACCCTGTCTCTACTAAAAATACAAAAATTGGCTAGGCGTTGTGGTTCATGCCTGTAATCCCAGCACTTTGGGAGGTCGAGGCGGGCAGATCGCTTGAGGTCAGGAGTTTGAGACCAGCCTGGCCAATGCAGTGAAACCCTGTGTCTACTAAAAATACAAAAATTAGCAGGGTGTGGCCGGGCGTGGTGGCTCAAGCCTGTAATCCCAGCACTTTGGGAGGCCGAGGCGGGCGGATCACAAGGTCAGGAGATCGAGACCACAGTGAAACCCCGTCTCTACTAAAAATACAAAAAATTGGCCGGGCGCGGTGGCGGGCGCCTGTAGTCCCAGCTACTCAGGAGGCTGAGGCAGGAGAATGGCGGGAACCCGGGAGGCGGAGCTTGCAGTGAGCCGAGATTGCGCCACTGCACTCCAGCCTGGGCAACAGCGTGAGACTCCGTCTCAAAAAAAAAAAAAAAAAATTAGCAGGGTGTGGTGGTGGGCACTCGTAATCCCAGCTAGTCGGGAAACTGAGGTAGGAGACTCGCTTGAACCGGGGAGGCGAAGTTGGCATTGAGTCAAGATTGCATTACTGCACTCCAGCCTGGGCGACAGAGCAAGACTCCGTCTCAAAAAAAAAAAAGTAAAAAAAAGTGTGGTGGAGGAGAAGAAATTCTGATTCATGCTACAACATGGATGAACCTTGAGGACATCATGCTAAGTGAAAGAAACCAGTGTTAGGAGACAAATGCATCATTCCAGTTGCATGAGTTCCCTAGAACCGGCAAATTTATAAAGACAGAAAATAGGTTGGAGGTTAGCAGGGGCTGGGGAAATGGGGAGTTTTTGCATAATGGCTACAGAGTTGGGTTTTTTTTTTTTTTTTTTTTTTGAGACGGAGTCTGGCTCTGTCGCCCGGGCTGGAGTGCAGTGGCCGGATCTCAGCTCACTGCAAGCTCCGCCCCCCGGGTTTACGCCATTCTCCTGCCTCAGCCTCCCGAGTAGCTGGGACTACAGGCGCCCGCCACCTCGCCCGGCTAGTTTTTTGTATTTTTTAGTAGAGACAGGGTTTCACCGTGTTCGCCAGGATGGTCTCGATCTCCTGACCTAGTGATCCGCCCATCTCGGCCTCCCAAAGTGCTGGGATTACAGGCTTGAGCCACCGCGCCCGGCCGGCTACAGAGTTTTGTTTAGGAGGCTGGAAAGATTCCGGAGGTGATGATGGTGATGGTGGCACAATGGTGAATGCACTTAATGCCACTGAGCTGTTCACCTAAAAAGGATTAAAGTCAGGTGCGGTGGTATGTGCCTGTAGTCCCAGCTACTCGGGAAGCTGAGGTGGGACCACCGCTTGAACCTGAAGAGTTTGAGGCTGCAGGGAGCTGTGATCAAGCCACTGCACTCCAGTGTGGGGGACAGAATGAGACCTTATCTCAAAAAAAAACAAAAAGTTAAAATGGCAAATTTCATGTGATACAATCATGCATTAATTGTTTTTTTTTTTTTTTTTTGAGACGGAGTCTTGCTCTGTCACCCAGGCTGGAGTGCAGTGGCCGGATCTCAGCTCACTGCAAGCTCCGCCTCCCGGGTTTACGCCATTCTCCTGCCTCAGCCTCCCGAGTAGCTGAGACTACAGGCGCCCGCCACCTCACCCGGCTATTTTTTTGTATTTTTTAGTAGAGACGGGGTTTCACCGTGTTAGCCGGGATCGTCTCTCGATCTCCTGACCTCGTGATCCGCCCATCTCGGCCTCCCAAAGTGCTGGGATTACAGGCTTGAGCCACCGCGCCCGGCCATGCATTAATTGTTAATGGAAATACATGGGAATCTGAGGCGGGAGAATCGCTTGGACCTGGGAGGTGGAGGTTGCAGTGAGCCAAGATCGCGCCACTGCACTCTAGCCTGGGTGATGGAGTGACACGCTGTTTCAAAAAAAAAAAAAAAAAGGAAATACATTCAGCAAGATGTGTCATTAGGCAATTTCATCGTTGTGTGAACATCACAGAGTGTGCCCACGCACACCTAGATGGCACAGCCTACTGCACACCTAGGCTGTGTGACACAGTCTATTGCTCCCAGGTTACAAACCTGCACAGCATGGAGCTGTGCTGAATCCTGCAGGCAACTGTAACCCGATGGTAAGTACTTGTATATCTAAACATATCTAAGCATAGAAAAGGTGCAGGAAAAATATTGTATAAACGATTAAAAAGTTTATTAGAAAGCGTGAGCGGTGGCTCACGCTTGTGATCCCAGCACTTAGGGAGGCTGAAGTGGGTGGATCCCTGAGGTCAGGAGCTCGAGACCAGCCTGGCCAACATGGTGAAACCCCATCTCTACTAAAAATACAAAAATTCACCAGGCGTGGTGGCGGGTGCCTGTAATCCCAGCTACTTGGCAGGCTGAGGCAGAAGAATTGCTTGAACCTGGGAGGTGGAGATCACAGTGAGCCAAGATGGTGCCACTGCACTCCAGCCTGGGCCAGAACAAGACTCCGTCTAAAAAGAAAAAAAAAATCTTATTGAACAACCATCATGATTGCAGTCTGTCATTGACTGAAATGTTGTTATGTAATGCTTAATGGTACATGTTTTATCACAATAAACACACATAGAGTAATGAGATGTCATTTCCATGCTCAGGTTGTAAGACACTGTAACTTCCATCTTGTTAGCAGGATGTATTACCCTCTCAGTTTTCAGACTTTAACAAAGCAACCCATCATGTTGAAGAGACCCCTATGTGAGTCAGCAAGTGACTCTTTTCCCTTTCCAATATTTTTTTCTTTTCTTTTAGAGATGGGATCTTGCTATGTTGCCCTGGCTGGGCTGAAGTGGCTATTCACAAGCACAATCACAGTGCACTACAGCCTCAAATTCCTAGCCTCAAGCAATCCTCATGCCTCAGCCTCCAGAGTAGCTGGGCCTACAGGCACTTAACACCTCATCTGGCATCCCCCAGATCAGATCTTTGGATGAGACCCCAGCCTTGGCTAACACCTTGATGAAAACCTGTGGAAGGTTCTAAGGCAGGTAAGACACAGAAAGAGTGAGATAATGAATATGATTATTTTAAGCCATTAAGAGTTGAGGGACCAGGTAAGGTGGCTCATGCCTGTAATCTGAGTGCTCTGGGAGGCCAAAATGTGTGGATCACTTGAGCCCAAAGGTTCGAGACCAGCCTGGGCAACATAGCAAAACCCCATCTCTACAAAAGTTTTAAAAATTAGCTGGGCATGGTGGTGCGCACCTTTAGTCCCAGCTAGTCTGGAGGCTGAGGTGGGAGGATCACTAAGCCCAGGACACAGAGTTTGCAGTGGGCCCTGGTCTTGCCACTGCACTCCACCCTGGGTGACAGAGGGAGACCCTGTCTGAACAACAACAACAACAAAAGATTTGGGGCTATTTGTTATACAGCAATAGATAACTAATACACTTGTGTGTGTGTGTATGTGTGTGTGGTTTTTTGTTGTTGTTTGGTTGGTTGGTTTTGAGACAAAGTCTTGCTCTGTCACCCAGTCTCTGCTCTAGGCTCACTGAAACCTCCCCCAACCGGGTTCAAGAAACTCTTCTGCCTCAGCCTCCCGAGTAGCTAGGACTACAGGTGCACCCCACCATGCCTGGCTAATTTTTGTTTTTGTGTTTTTGAGACAGAGTCTCACTCTGTCACCCAGGCTGGAGTGCAGTGGTGCAATCTCAGCTCTCTGAAAGCTCCGCCTCCCAGGTTCATGCCATTCTCCTGCCTCAGCCTCCTGAGTAGCTGGGACTACAGGTGCCCACCACTATGCCCGGATAATTTTTTTTTTTTTTTTTTTTTTTTTTTTTTTTTTAGTAGAGATGGGGTTTCACCATGTTAGCCAGGATGGTCTCGATCTCCTGACCTTGTGATCCACCTGCCTCGGCCTCCTAAAGCGCTGGGATTACAGACGTGAGCCATCGTGCCCAGACTAATTTTTGTATTTTTAATAGACATGGGGTTTCACCATATTGGCCAGGCTGGTCTTGAACTCCTGACCTCGTGATCTGCCTGCCTTGGCCTCCCAAACTGTTGGGGTTACAGGCGTGAGCCACTGCACCCCGCCCACTATTGTTTTTTATCATTATTATTAGAGGAAGTTTCATAAAGTGAACGAATATATGGGCTTTTGTAGCCAATCCTAGAAGATGGGAGTCCCTCCCTGCCTCCTAGCTTGTACTGGCCCCATTGGGAGCCTCAGTTTTCTCATCTGTAAAAGGGAAATAACAATGCCTGCTTCTGGGGTATAAAAAGGATGAGATGCAAATAAAACGTTTAGCTCAGGCTCTGCTCGTAGGGAGTGGTCAGGTACAGGGGCCGTGGTGATGATGATGATGGCTGGGGGGACAGGGACTGTCTCCTGTCTTGTCTGGTGACATCCCCTTCCGAACAGAGACTTGGAGCCTGCAGGAGTTTCAGCAACTGTTTGTTGATGCTGCAAGATCTCTGTGCCCCTGGCGTGTTTGTCTGTCTGTCCTTCAGCGTGCCTTGCCCTCTGTGCTCCATGGCCCTGTTCGTGATCATCGGTGTCCTGTCCACCCACGTGGATGTCCTGTCACGTCCGTGGGGGGCTCGGAGCGACTGAGCTGTGGGGGCCGGGGACTGGGAGCGGGAGCTGAGGGAGGGAGGGAAGGAGGGAGGCAGGGAGGCAGCGCTTGCCTGGCCCTCGTGATCCCCCCTCCTCGTCTCTTACCGAGGACCCTCAGAGCAGCCACTTCTCCAGGCACTCGGCAGAGAGAACGCGCGTAGGCGTTGCCCTGGCAACGCCGCGATGCCCAGCAACAAGTCCGCGGCGTGTGTCACGTGCTCGGCGCGGACCAATCCGAGGGCCCGCCGGGAAGCAGGTCAGCCTGGGCCAAAGTCCGCCTCCTCCCTCCCGGCGAGAGGCTCCCAGCTAATTACCGTAATTGCAGTGGGAGAGCTGCCGGGTGCGCGGAGGCTGGGGCTGGGGGCTGGGCAGACCCTGAGGAGCTGAGCGGGGAGGGCTGGAAAACAGGACTCTCTCCTCCAACAGCCTTGCCACTGCCTCCAACGCCACCATCGAAGCGCTCATTAGGCGCCTACTGTGTGCACCTGCTGTTGGAGGGGGTGGGGTTGGAGTGTTTCCAGTGGGGTGGGGACCCTAGCCTCCAGCCTGGGTAAACCTAGATTTGGGGGCTCGGGGAACAGATTTGACTCTTAAGACTCGGGGTCTCATAGAAACTGTCCAATCGCCATTGGCTGTATTGAACCAACCCCTCCCTCCCCCATCCCGATGGGTCATGGTTTCCTCCTGCACAAAAATACAAAAAGTTTAACTCTTGAAGGGAGTGTATTAAAATATTTGTCTCTGGGTGGACAGAGTTCACATCCCGTCTCTGCCGTTTACTGCTGTGTGACTCCAGGTGAGTCCCTTAACCTCTCTAAGCCCTCCACTCCTCATCAGTTAAAAAAAAACAAATAGGACCGGGCACACTGGCTCACGCCTGTAATCTCAGCACTTTGGGAGGCCGAGGCGGGCAGATCACCTGAGGTCGGGAGGTGGAGACCAGCCTGGCCAACATGGTGAAACCCCATCTCTACTAAAAGTACAAAAATTACCCGGGCCCGGTGGCAGGTACCTGTCGTCCCAGCTACTCGGGAGGCTGAGGTAGGAGAATCGCTTGAACCTGGGAGCTGGAGGCTGCAGTGAGCTGTGATGGGGTCACTGTGCTCCAGCCTGGGTGACAGAGCCAGACTCCCTCTTGTATTATTGAGAGAATGTGTGTGAAGTGTACAGCAAGTATTTAATAAACAGCAGCTAATGATCACTGTGGTCCCAGCTCTCAGTTAGGAGCTGTGAGGCCTTCCAAGTGTCATTGAATGGCACTGAGCCCCCATCGTTTCCATAGATAAGGTGAAGGAGTGGGAGAAGTGGCTTCGTGTCAGATTCCCTGCCACTGTACTTGGTTTCCTACACAATGTTCTCTGGGTTGTTTTTGTTTCTAATTATTAATAGCTCAAGGCCAGGTACAGTGACTCTCACCTGTAATCCCAGCACTTTGGGAGACCTGACGGAGGCAGGAGGATCTCTTGAGGTCAGGAGTTCAACACCACCCTGGGTTTCAGAGTGAGACCATGTCTCTAAAAAAAAACCAGAAATTTTGAAAAAAGAAAGAAAATTAGCTCAAAGTGGGGGCCTTCATGTGAAGGCATTTAAATTTCTGATTCCTGGACTACCTTATTTTTATTTATTTATTTATTTATTTTGAGACGGAGTTTTGTTCTTATTGCCCAGGCTGGGGTGCAATGGTGAGATCTCGGCTCAATGCAACCTCTGCCTCGCAGGTTCAAGCGATTCCCCTGACTCAACCTCCCGAGTAGCTTGGATTACAGGCACGTGCCACCTGTATTTTGTATTTTTAGTAGAGACGGGGTTTCACCATGTTGGCCAGGCTGGTCTCAAACTCCTGACCTCAGGTGATCCTCCCGCCTTGGCCTCTCAAAGTGCTGAGATTACAGGCTTGAGCCACCGCACCCGGCCTAGCTGATCTCTTAACCCCTTTCCAGTTCTTTGCTTTGTTTTTTCTTTTGTCAACAAACATTAATTGAGCACCTAGTGTGTACCAGGCTCTACTGTGCGTCTGAGTCCTCAGTCTCGCTGTGCTGAAATCAGGGTCCAGCTGAGCCGGACTGCAGGGCAGCTTCGAGGAATAAATGAGATCCTTCAGTCATTCAATGAATTTCAGGCATTGGGAAATACAGTGCCAATAGTGGTGACTATGGCGTTGACCACAGGAAGTGGCCCAGGACCTCAGGGGACAGTAGGGCGCATCTGGTCATTGTTCAGTTTCGCCGGTGCTGGTTTCCTCCTCCAGGTCTTCCCGCTCGCTGTTCCATCTTTCCCAGAAGACTTGCCTCTGACTTTCCTCTCCTCACCTGCTCCAGGAACAGCAGGAGCAAAGATACAAATGGCAGAGCCTCTGAGGGGCTCCCCTGGGTGTACCCCCCTCCACCACCATGGCTGCCAGGAACTGCCTTCCTATCTGCTCCCCTCTTAGGAGGGCAGTCACCAGAAGGCAGTTGCAGAGGAGGACTGTAGTTGGAAGTTGTTTTTGTTGTTGTAGTTGTTGTTTTTGAGACAGGGTCTTGCTCTGTTGCCCAGTCTGGGATGCAGTGGCACAATAATAGCTCACTGCAGCCTCGACCTCCTGAGCTCAAGCCATGCTCCTGCCTCAGCCTCCAGGGTAGCTCGGACCACAGGTGCATGCCACTATGCCCAGCTAATTTTTGCATTTTTTTGTAGAGGCAGGGTCTCGCTATGTTGCTTAGGCTGGTCTCAAACTCCTGGCCTCAAGTGATCCTCCAGTCTTGGCCTCCCAGATTGCTGAGATTACAGGTGTGATCCACCATGCCTGGCCCAGAATTTTGTTCATATGCATTTTTCAGGAGCCTCTGCAAACTAAGAAGGGAGAATACAGCTTTCATGCGAGGGCCTCCCAGGACTCAGGGCTGGAGAACAAACCAGGTCTGCAGGAACTTGGCTTGACTCTGCAGCCCAAGAGCCACCTTTTTGGAGGCTGGGGATCTGGTCCCACTTCAGACAGGCACCAACCACAGAATCCAGCTGAAAGTGGAGACTCTGGTCTCAAAAGGCAGCTCTCTGCGTCTCTGCTGTGTGAACTTGGGCAAGTGTCTCAACTCTCCGCTTGCTTCTGCCCCTGGGAAATGGTGCGAATAAGCACCAAGCTTGGAAAGCTAATGTGAGGATGAGATGAAGAGAAGAGCCGGTTTTCAATAAATGGTAGCTGGCACCATCATTTACACAGACTGGGGACTGATTGGAAGGAAGCCGTGATGGCCACAGAACCAACAGAAAGCTAGAAAATCGCTTTTGAGAACAGGCAGATGCCAAGAGAAGAGCCATTGAGGAGAGCAGCAAGATGGCGGAGAAATACCAAGCCTAGCCCCAGACAGCCTCCGTCTTTCAGTATGACTACGGGCTAGCAATCCGACCTCTGTCTTCTTCCCTTTTCCCTATCTTTCAAACAGGAACAAAACAACAGGTCCTGGTTCCCTGGAGGATGAGGGTGTGAGTTGGAACAGATACCTTGGAAAGGTTTCAGAAGGTTCCAGAAGGTTCTGGAAGGTCCAGATCTGGAACTCATCATATCATTGACAAATACCTATTGGGAATCAACATTTTCAGGACATTGTGCTTCACATTAGGGCTGCCAGAAAGTATTAAGCCAAGAAAAGAAACATTAAAGAAGGGGATAGGAAAGCTGGATTCTAGTCCTGCCTGGGCCTCTGACGTGCTGCTTGAGCTCTCTGGACCTCAAGGAATTGAAAAGTAGGGGGGCTCTATAATAGGAAGGCCACCCTTCAGAGCCCTTCTCTGCCCCCTGCTTGCTGGGTGTCCCTGGGGAAAACGTCTCCACCTCTCTGGGACTCAGTTTCCACATCAGAACACTGAGATTCAGTGACTGTACTGCACGGCAGCTTTAAGAAGTAATTTAGATCATCCAGTCACTCAGTGAATTTCAGGCATTGGGAAATACAGTGCCAATTAAAATGTACAACCTGGCTCTCTATGGTCTATAAAGCGCTTAGCACATAGTGAGTGACAGACAATGAGCACCAACATCGGGCCATCATCATCACCCGTAAAGTGCTTGGCACAAAATAGATGCTCAATAAACCCTAGTTCATACTACTGCAGTAGTTCCAGGACTGACATTGCAAGATTCTCTCCTCTCCCACTGCGTCCGAAGCATTAACGTGCCAGGAAGCGGGAACTGAGACCTTCATTAGGGATTCCCTGGGTGGCCTCAGGTGGGGAGGGTGACCTGCGTGTGGTCCTGTTTTCGTGCCCTGCCTCTTCTGGGTAAACGCCTCTGCTAATCTCCCCTTGCCCGGGCTGCGGGTCAGGTTTCGGGGCCCCAGGCAGATGTTGTCCAGAGTAGCCCTGTTTCCTTAATCCTCAGGGCTCCAGAAATTGTCCTTAGAAGAAAGAACAACAGACCCGCTAAGGTCACCATCTGTGCAGTCTTGATTTGTAAATGCTCATGAGGGTGGCAGAAAACAGGTCTCTATAGTAATGGCTGAGGAAGGAGCTGCCTGTGCTTGCGTGTGTGCATGTGTCTGTGTGTGCACACGCACACACAGGGAGGAGGAATTGTCCAAGACCCTTATTCCTAGACTTTTCTTTTCTACCCTGATGAGCTATTAATTGATACTCATTGCTGCCTTGTTATTCCAGAGACAATTAGCTACTGTTCCTAACTGGAGTCGTGGGGACATTTTCTAAAGAGATTCGTTTGCCTCTGCCCACCCACACCTGTCTATCTCCTGGGACACAAGGAAATGTTACAGAACACGGAGACCCAGAGAGGAGAAAAACTGAACAAAGGGGTCTCTCCGGGAAGCTCAGATTCTCAGCAAATAGACAAGGGCAGAGCCTGAATAAGCAAGGACCCAGTGCACGGAAAGTTATAAAAACGTCAGCTATAGCTGGGCGCGGTGGCTCACGCCTGTAATCCCAACACTTTGGGAGGCCAAGGCAGGAGGATCACTTGAGGTCAGGAGTTCGAGACCAGCCTGGCCAATGTGGTGAAACCCCCTCTCTACTAAAATACAATCCCTCTAGAAAAGTTTGACGGTTTCTTATAAAGTTAAATATACGCTTCCCATATGACCCAGCCATCGCATTCCTAGGTGTTACCCTAGAGATGTGAAAATTTATCACCCACATGAAAGCCTGCATGAAAATATTTATAGCAGCTTTATTCCTAATAATCTCCAAACACAGAAGATGTTCCAGAACCTAATGTCCTTGGACTGATGAATGGCTAAACAGGCCGTAGTTCATCCACATGATGGAATACTACTTAATAATAAAAAGGAACTAACTCCGGGTTCACACAGTAGCATGAATGGATCTCCAGTGTGTTCTACTGAGGGAAGGAAGCCAGGCTGGGCACGGTGGCTTATGCCTGTAATCCCAGCAATTTGGGAGGCCAAGGTGGGCAGATTGCTTGAGGTCAGGTTGACCAGCCTGGCCAACATAGTGAAAACTCATCTCTACTAAAAATACAAAAATTAGCCGAGTGTGGTGGCGGGTGCCTGTAATCCCAGCTACTTGGGAGGCTGAGGCAGGAGAATCACTTGAAACCAGAAGGTGGAGGTTGCAGTGAGTTGAGATTGTGCCACTGCACTCCAGCGTGGGTGACAGAGTGAGATTCCAACTCAAAAATAAAATAAAATAAAACAAAACAAAATAGTAAGATAAAAAATAAAAATAAAAAGTAGCAAATGTGCATGTGGGCGGAGAATGTACACACTTATATATGCGTGTGCTTCTGGAAGGGCACAGGAAATGGAATGAACAATTGATAAGAGATTAAACCTTGGGGTTAACAGACTGGGGTCCCCATCCCAACTCCCACACCCTCTCCCTGTGGTCCTTCCGCAAGCCCCTTCCCCTCTCTAGCCATCTATAAAACGTGCATATCAGCCAGGCATGATAGCTCATGCCTGGAATTTCAGCACTTTGGGAGGCCGAAGTGGGAGGATCGCAGAGCCCAGGAGTTCAAGACCAACCTGGGCAACATAGGGCGACCCTGTCTCTACAAATAATTTTTAAAATTAGCCTGGCATGGTGGTGCACACCTGTAGTCCCAGCTATTCAGGAGGCTGAAGTAGGAGGATTGCCTGAGCCAGGAGGCAGAGACTGCAGTGAGCCATGATTATACTACTGAACTCCAGCCTGGGTCACAGAGTGAGACCTTGTCTCAAAAAAAAAAAAAAAAGAAGTCTTTCTTTTTTTTTTATTTTTTATTTTTTTTGAGATGAAGTCTCGTTCGGTCTCCCAGGCTGGAGTGCAGTGGCGCGATCTCGGCTCACTACAACCTCCTTCTCCCAGGTTCAAGCCATTCTCCTGCCTCAGCCTCCCAAGTAGCTGGGATTACAAGCATCTGCCACCACACCCAGCTAATTTTTTGTATTTTTAGTAGAGACGGGGTTTCACCATCTTGGCCAGGCTGGTCTTGAACTCCTGACTTCGTGATTTGCCCACTTCAGCCTCCCAAAGTGCTGGGATTACAGGCATGAGCCACCACACCCAGCCAAAAAGCCTGCCTTCCTCTCTCTCTCTCTCTCTCTCTCTCTCTCTCTCTCAGTGTGTATTTTGAGATGGAGTTTTGCTCTTGTTGCCCAGGCTGGAGTGCAATGGCACAATCTCAGCTCATTGCAACCTCCAACTCTTGGGTTCAAGTGATTCTCTTGCCTCAGCCTCCTGAGTAGCTGGGACTACAGGCATGCACCACCATGCCCAACTAATTTTTGTATTTTTAGTAGAGATGGGGTTTCAACATGTTGCCCAGTCTGGTCTCAAACTCCTGACCTCAGGTCATCCACTTGCCTGGGCCTCCCAAAGTGCTGGGATTACAGGCACCCTGCTAAAAAGAACTAACTTTCTTTCCTTCTTTCTTTCCTTCCTTCCTTCTTTTTTTTTTGAGACGGAGTCTTGCTCTGTCGCCCAGGCTGGAGTGCAGTGGCATGATCTCCCCTCACTGCAAGCTCCACCTCCTGGGTTTACGCCATTCTCCTGGCTCAGCCTCCCGAGTAGCTGGGACTACAGGCGCCCGCCACCTCGCCCGGCTAGTTTTTTGTATTTTTTTTTTTTTTAGTAGAGACGGGGTTTCACCGTGTTAGCCAGGATGGTCTCGATCTCCTGACCTCGTGATCCGCCCGTCTCGGCCTCCCAAAGTGCTGGGATTACAGGCTTGAGCCACTGTGCCCGGCCAATATTTTTAATAGAGACAGGGTTTCACCATTTGGCCAGGCTGGTCTCAAACTCCTGACCTCAGGTCATCCACCCGCTTCGGCCTCCCAAAGTGCTGGAATTACAGGGGTGAGCCAACGTGCCTGGCCGGGATCTATCTTATCGGGCTTCCCTGAGGCCTTCAGAACACACATCAGGTGAAATGTTTGGTGCTGACCCTGGCACAGAGTAAAAGCTTAGGGATGGGGGGAGAGAAAGGGTGGGAGGTTTTCCTGTGCAACCTAAGGAACTTCACTTTGGTCCTGGCCTGAATGATCAGGTCCTGTCCAGCTGTCCCCAGATTTATATCCTAACTGTCCCCTCTACGCTTGCTCACCCTCCAGGGCCTGTTCTTTCCCCCACCCCCAGCAGGGCCTTTACACTAACTGTTCCTTCAGCCCAATACCCATACCAGCATGCGAGCAGAGTTTTCGTGTCTTTACCCTCCGTAAAGACAAGGTTGTTTGCTGAATTCATGTATGTATCTCCAGTGCCTAGTACAACAAAAGTTTGTTGAGCAAATACATGGGTGGAATAGATCAGGAAAGAATAACAGTTGTGTCATTACAAAACTTACCATAAACAGACACGATTGCTAGTGCCATGCCAAGCCATGTTGGGAACTTAGGCAAAAGGAAAAGTCAGAAAGGTTGGTTCTGCCTTTATTGACATTTTTGATATTTTGTTAATTGTGGATTTTGGCATACATTTTGATTTCTTAAAACATAGCACTGATTTTTTTTTTTTTTTTTTTTTTTTTTTTTGAGACAGAGTCTTGCTCTGTCACCTAGGCTGGAGTGCAGTGGTGCAATCATAGCTTACTGCAGCCTCGACCTCCTGGCCTCAAGTGATCCTCTCACCTCAGCCTCCCAAGTAGCTGGAACCACAGGTGCCATTCTCTCTCTCTCTCTCTCTCTCTCCCCTCCAACCCCTCTCTCTCTCTCTCCTCCCCCGCTCTCTCTCAGAAACGGGGTCTCACTGTGTTGCCCAGGCTCATCTTGAACTCCTCAAGTGATCCTCCCACCTTTGCCTCCCGAAGTGCTCAATGGCATGAGCCATTGCACCTGGCCTGAAATACTATTTATCTTGATTATTGAGTTTTTTGGTGTTCCTTTAAATTTTGCACCTGAGGCCAGTGCCTCACTCAAGTCATTAGCGCCTGCCCTGATTATTTCCAACATGCAATCCACACCATATCATTAATTCCTCATCAAACGCTCTACTATTACCACTTTACAGTTGCAAAAAGTGAGGCACAACTGTGCCCAATGTCCCAAAGGAACGAGAAGAAAAATCTGAATTTGAACCCCAGCTTCTTCGTTTTTTGGTTCAGAGCCTGCCCAGTATAGCACTACAATAAGCTGAATTTTATAAGTTGGGTTTTGAGTCAAGGAATCAAAATCTTCAGGCTTAAGTCCCATCTCTGCCCCAGAGTCTTCTGAGTCCTCCATTTTCACAGACGTCAGTTGCCCTAGGTGGAACTGGACTTTAATATTCTCAACATCCCTTATTTTTCCCAAAACAGTTTACCAGCTTTTTCTTTCCTGAACCAGGAGTAATCGCAAAAATTGGGAATGCAAAGAAACAGGTACCAGCCCGGACACCTGAACCAACTTGGAGCTCAGGAACCCAGGAGGGGATTGGAGAGAGTGCGGAGACTCCGTGGTCCACAATGAATGCTCCTTCCCCATCCAAAAAAAAAAAAAAAAAAAAAAAAATCCCCTAGCCCAGTTTTTGGGCAGATGCCAGGCTTTTATTCTGAAGCGTGGGCCACAACCTATGAGGTAATCTTTGGAGCTTCATTCTGAGGCGGAATCCCATTGGCCAGTTAGGGAAGCCCCTCCCAGGATTCCTGGCGCTCCGCCTTCCCCGAAGCCTATAAAAGCACAGATCCCCGCCTCGGCAGCCACGGGACACCTGCATCTGCCAACAAGACTGGAAGCAGGTGAGGCACACAGAGGGGGAGGCCCGCAGCTGCGTGGGAGGAGGGGTGGTCTGAGGGACATGGGATGCCGGGAATTAGGCTGGTTTGCAGGTCGGCGCATGGACATTTTCCCAGGAACGGACAGAGACGGCGAAGTTTGACGGTCTGGAAAGCAGAGATCAGCGGGGCTGACTGCTTGGGAGGTAAGTTCTGGGGACGTGGTACAGGGTGAGGAGCAGGTATCAGTGCTAGTTGCGACCCCTCCGTGTCTCCCCCTCCCAATGCCATTCTGAAGCTCCCCAGGAAGAAGCTAGGAGGGGAAATAAATTGAGTGGGGGTGGGGTTTCCCAAGAATCGGGGGAACCGAGAACGAAGAGGGGTGGGGGAACCGGGAAAGAGAGAGAGGAAAATCAAGTTTTCTTCAGCACGAGGGACAGCTCTCCCCCGACCGAAGGAGGAGAATGCTATTTATTTCAGCACCAAGTATCCGGACAGCGCCTCTCGGGGGTTCCAAGGAGAGAACCGCGATCTGTTTCAGCACCGGGGCTCAGGACAGTTCCCAGAGGGCTCCGTTTCGGCGCCAGAACCCTGGACAGCTCCCCCAGGTAACGCGAGAGCCCTTTGACCCTGATTTTGCAGGAGGACGACGAGAGAGGGTGGTGTGAGGTGCCTGGCATTTCTGGAGACCTGCCCCTCATGTAATGGATCTTTAAACAAAGTACTTTCCAGATAAGCACACACAGAAGTCTGCAATTTTCTTTTTTTTTTTATTCGAGACGGAGTCTTGCTCTGTTGCCCAGGCTGGGGTGCAGTGGCACGATCTCGGCTCACTGCAACCTCTGCCTCCCGGGTTCAAGGGATTCTGCTGCCTCAGACTCCCGAGTATCTGGGATTACAGGTACCGCCACCACTCCTGGCTAATTTTTGTATTCTTAGTAGAGACGGGGTTTCACCATGTTGGCCAGGCTGGTCTCAAACTCTTGACCTCGTGATCCGCCCACCTCAGCCTCCCAAAGTGCTGGGATTATAGGTGTGAGTCACCGCACCTGACCCAAGTCCGGAACTTTCAACAGGTAAGATGCCTCACTGGGGTAACAGGTGCCTGCTAAGATGATATTATGGTGTCCCTTCCAGACTTCAGTGAGGAACCTTGTGCCAAGCATTGTACATACAGCATATCATGCCATCTTCAACCCTAGGACATGGGTGTTACTGTGCCCAGGTGACATTTGGGGAACCCAAGGCCCCGAAAAAGGCAGAAAAATAACCCACGCAGGGACTCTCAGCCCACAAGTGAAGCTGTAAGTCAACCCCATCCGTCCAACTCTAAATCCCATGTCTCTAACGTGCCTGGGTGGGAGTTGGGCCCTTGGAGATCAGACCCTGCCTCTCTCCAGGAGAACCGGGAATGGAAAACAGGGAGGCAGCACAGAGGCAGGAAGCCCAGGTGTCACAGCTTGGCTCAGGTGAGAAGGAGGAGCTGGGCAGCGATCTCAGACATGGGGCAGGGGGTGGTGAAGAAGATTAGAGTGGCTATGGTCTAGTGCTGTGTGGAAGACTAGTGATTTTGTTGTTCTGATGTGCTACGACAACAAGTCACAGCCGGCCTCATAGCGCAGACTCCCTTCGACCTTCGCCTTAAATGGGCTGGCCCGTGGGGGAGAACCGGGGAGGTCGGGGAGGAATTGTTTCCACTTGGAGTGGGGGCTGGCTCACTCCAGGGGATACAGGCACAGGCAAGGGGGGGAAGCAAACAAGGACATACATCCTGTGCTCATACAGCCACGGACCATGTATGGGGTTGGTCACATCACTCGGACGCCCCCACAAGCCTGGAGATAGAAAATACCTGACTCTAAACCCAAGACCTCTAACCACCTCATGGCGCTTTCCCGGGGAACTCAATGAGG